>NW_027204492.1:115005257-115220257 GCF_024711535.1 Dipodomys merriami
AATGCTAGATTGTATTTTGGACAGCTTTTTCATTGACACATTGAAATGGCAGCTCCAAATGATGGCTGTACAATGCATCTTTTCCAGAGGCTTCTTTTCCAGCTACACCTACCAGTGGTTTTTAAGCAAAGCAACTAACTGTTGGACAACAAAGATAAGTCAAGAAGCTCACTGATAATTAGGGAGTTTTCATTTCTGCTTTATAGATATGTCACTGATTAGGCCTCCAGCTTGGCTTTTCAAATTCCCCTTATGCCACACAACCCTAAACTGGAAAGAATAAGTTAATGAAGGGTTGGCCCATGCCTTGAAGTACAGGAAGATTACCCTTTGTCATCCTCCCCTCCTTCCTGCCTGTCTCATTGCTATTCACCATTAAACCCCATTATCCTGTTTCTTCCACCATAAACTGATATAGGAAAGGCTGTACAGTTAAACCAGTCTGTGGGCTCATTAAAATTGAGCCTAGCAACATGCACTCTACAATTTCCAAGGGACTTATGCCCAATTGAACTAATTTTGAAAATCTGTATGTGGAGTTTTTCTCTTTTTGTACTTGGTTCACAGCGACGGCCCTAGGGCGCATACCATCCAGGGAGACTTTGATGTATCCTCCACTTTGGTCCTGATGACAGGAAGACATAAATGAAGAAAGCACACATTCTGCAGCAGAACCAAGGGGAAATGGCTGGGTTTGACAGGGCCATGGAGGGCAACTCTAGAATCAACAAAGTTCTTTGATTCAGTGTGCTAACGGACGGGCTGATGAGTGGAAATGACAGGCTAGATAGCCAGGTAGAGAATTCAATTGAATCAGATATAAATATTCAAGAACATGATGGGTTCCAAGAATATAAAAGGAGTACTATTTTACCAATTTCAAAGATCTTAAAATTACACAGAAAGGGCATAGGTATACGTATACATATAAAATAGATGCAAGTTCAGGGAGCTCTGAGTAGCTGGCAGTCTGGTATCAACTTAGAAAGTGAGCTCAAAAGCCAGAGAGGTTAATTTAGAGTTTGTAACTTGAATGCATCCACTATTACTTTAAAAAATAATGCTTTTAAACATAAAAAGACCTGATAGCAATGTAGGAAAGGTGATAAGAATCTTGTAGGGTAACTTAGGGCCTATGTGTATACTTATATAAAATACATTATTATATATAAAATATGTATCATAATATCATTTATTAAAAATTAAATATTAATAGTGTGTGTGGGGGGGTAAGCCTAGGCTTCAACTCAAGACCTAGGCACTGTCCCTGAACATTTTTGCACAAGGCTAGGCACTTGAGCCACACCTCTACTTCTGGCTTTTTTATTGTTAATTGGAGATAAAAGTCTCTTTCCTCAACAGGCTGGCTTCAAAGCAGATCTCAGCCTCCTGAGTAGCAAGGCCTGAGTCTAATAGTATCTAATATTATTCATTAAAATGTCTATTAAAATTAAAATATTTGTTATATTAGTAAATATAATATGAATATATTAAAGTATGTTATATATGAATATATATAAGCATGTAAAATATGCATATATTTATATGTATATAAAAAGTAAAAAAAAACATTTAAGTTCCTACCATTAGTTTACAGAGGAATGAAGTCTTAATGATCTTTAGTTTATGAACTAAATACTGTGAGGTTTGTAAACATTAGGGCTTTATCTCAGACATCTATTTCTTTCCTCTTAAGAGATCCTCCTTTCTGAAGCACAGAGGCAAGCTCTGGCGGGCTAAATGTGCTCAGCCACCCAAATACTAATGTTTTTACCTTCCAGAAATACTTTACTATTTAGAAAAATTCAGCCAATCTCTTCTCCCTCAGGTTTTGACACCAAGAATGCTTATTTAGCAAGTAGTGGAGGGCTACAAAAGCTCAGATACTCTTAAAAGTCATTTCTTCTATTAGGTACAATTATTGTGGATTTTGTTGTTGTTTGGAAGTACTATAGCTTGAATTCTGGGCCTTAGACTCACAAAGCAGGCTTTTTACCAATATATCTCCAGTCCCTTTTGTTTTAGTATGGTTTTCAGAAAGGATTTGGTACTTTTTGCCTAGCCTGATCTTGGACCACAATCCTCCTAACTCCACTTCCTGAGTATAGCTGGTATTACAGGAGTGAGTCAACACTCCCAGCTTGGTATCACTATTATTATTATTATTATTATTATTATTATTATCTTTAAGTAGTTCTATGAAGGAGTTATCATTTAAGAAAGCAGTTTATGAATACTAAATATAAATAAATATATATTTATATGTCCGTGTCACCCTTTCAACATTCTCATCTTTCCCTTCCCTACTTACCCTCCTCTCATTCTTCTTAATTTTGCAGGATATACATAGAATTCTTGATGGCATTCTTGTCTCTTCTTTTCATTCATCTATCCTTTTCCCTTTGACCCGCCCCTCTTCTTGCTGTTTTATTTTGCTGATCATTGGTTTTGACTTTCTTTTTTTTTGTGGTGAAGGGAATTTATTTTCTAGTGAAACTTTTTTCATTTTTTGTACTTTTTTATTGTAAAAATGTTGTACAGAGAGGTTACAGTTACATGAGCAAGGTAATGAAGACATTTCCTATTGAGCATTGTTGCCTCCTCCTTTGTTTTCCCCCACCATCCCTTCCCTCCCACCTCCACAACTACCTGCCTCCCAGCACCACCCTCCAAAGTTGTAAAGTTCCTTTTCAACATAGTGTTTTGTAAGGAATTTCTAAGGAATTACATCTAAGGAATTTCTAAGGAATTACATTATGTGAGATCTCTCTTGAATATATGAGCTCACTTCTTGAAACAAGATGTCACTAAATTTTAGGGTTTTTTTTTCCTGCCTGAACTAGCTTTAAAATATGGTCCTCTCATCTCTGCCTCTTGTGTGACAATTATTGTTTTAAACAGTAGAAAATGTCTATACACATTGATATGATGAGTGCCTTTTAAATGTATTAACCTTTTGTTCTCTGAGCATACTGGGATTTATTTTTCAGCATTGATCACAAAGTTGAGTTACAGACACTTTGCTAACTTTTTTCCATATTTACCATCTGGGGATACTTAGGAGATTTTATTAATCCATTGGAATTTATTGGGCTAGAAGTTATCTCACATACTTCTCAGATAAATGTAAGATATATCTGTGTTTAAATATATTAGTTTCACTTGAACTTATCCAGCACATTCTTAATGAATTACTTATATTATTCTATTTTTGTGTGTGAGCCACAAATGGGGCGTACACTTACGCCCTCAACTCGCACTTGACACTTTCCACTGAACATTGGCACTCTACCTCTTGTGTTCCACTTCCAACATTTTCCTGGTTATCAATGTTGTGGTGGACATTTTTGGGTGGGGAGGGGCTGTCTGGGATGGCTTTGAACTGCAATTCACAGATGTATCTGAGCTTTCCAAGTAGCTAGTATGAGTAGCATGGGACTATAATACAATTATCTGGCTACATTATTCATTCTATGTTTTGTCACTGTTAGGTTCCTCTCCTGCTCAAGGAAATCATACATTGTAGCTGTGAGACAAGGTTCAGTTTTCCTATAATGGTCATTTTGTCTCACTGGACTACAGATACTTGAAGTTTATTCTGTACCAGGCAACCAGTTACATCTTTACAGACCTTGGGTCCATTTACAGCTATGCTGTACTTCAGGATTAGCAAGTACTTCCTATAGAAGGTTAGATACATAACTATTTTAGATTTTATGTCCCAAGTTGCAACTAAACTCTTCGGTTGTAAAGCATTATAAATGCAAAAGCAAGACAATATATCAATATTGAGATGATAAGCCAACAAATGTGCATGGCTGCATTCCAATACAACTTTATGACATAAATAAGCTAAAAACTGCATCTGGCTTAAGCTACAGTTTGATGATTCCTGCTCTAAATGAAAGACAATTTCACACACCTTGAAGATGAGAAAATGAATTTCAAAAGAAATTAAATGATTTGGCCAAAGTCCTCTGAGTGGTAAATGTGCAGTTGACATTGGACCTTGGTATTTCAACCTTGTCTGATTCACAAACCCTTCTCTTTCCATTCTGCTATGCTGCTTTCAAGGGTCAAGATTTGAGGTTAAGTTTCCCAGTCTACCAGCCATGAGATCTGAATTCAAATGCCCTTTCTATCTCCTGCTTACTCAGCAGGTTTTAACTTGCTTTGTGCAGTCAACCTCTTTGGCAGGCTCACAGTGCCATGGACACATTTCTGAGGATATAGTTTGTTTAGATACAAAATAAAATATACAAGATTACAAAGGAAATTAACTACACTAAAATATAGTTACTGATTATTATTTTCAAATGAGATAGATGTTTTTTGCCAGTCCTGGGGGTTGAACTCAGGACCTTGGGCACTGTCCCTGAACTTCTTTTTTTGCTCAATGTTGGCACTCTACTACTTGAGCTATAGCACCACTTCTGGTTTTTCCTGTGTATGTGGTACGGAGGAATCGAACCCAGGGCTTCATGCATACTAGGCAAGCACTCTACCACTAAACCACATTCCCAGTCCAAAATGTGATAGATTTTTAACCTTATCACTTGTGAGATTTTTAGACTGAAAAATCCTTTCCTGTGCAATCTAAGATGTTTAGCAGCGTCTCTGCCTTTTATTCACTAGAGGTCAATAGAACTCCATTTCCCAATGGTAGCATCCCAAATATCTCCATATATTGTCAGTGTGCCCTCTGCGAGTAAACAATGTTCTTAATTAACAGCTGCTAGCCTATTGTTATAAGTGTATTCCTTCATTTAGCTTGTTTAATACAGTGGTGGGTCTCATAAACCACCAACTTTGAAGTAGTGATGACCATCAGTGATACTAGGTATCTATAAAAACTGAACTGTGACATAAAATATGCCTGTGGTTTCTATTCACAACCAAGTCATAAGCAGTGCAAATAATACCAAAGAATTGTAGTCCTGAGAAAGAAATTGCTCACTCACAGTCAGCAGTTAGTGAAAATAAAACGGCACACCTTCTATCGAAGTTCAGTGATGCTCTGAATTCTAGCTATGGAGTTCTTGGAGATCTATGAGCCTCATGACAGGATTTTCTCTTCTAGTTTAAAAACATATTGGAGATGTGAAGCTAAGTTGGCCTTTATGTCATTAATTTTAACAGACCATAGAAATTGTTTAAATTTAATGTAGTATATTACAACTGATAAACCATTGACTCAGGCAGGGAAGGTGATTTTTTCAAGGTTATGGAATTGTTTAGCAGGACATTTGAGACTTGAGCTGCCTTGTTTGCAGCTAAGACATCATTCCCTGGTGACCCAAGCTGATTGCTTTTCTCATGTTTTTGCTGACATGTTGCTGACCTCCCATATACTGGAAGTTCTTAGATCACAAATCTTTACTTAAACAATGGACATGATCCCTGACCTCTGAACCTTAATTGATTATGAATGCTGGAAGGCTTTAGGGAACCAGAGACTACAGAGTAAACCTAAGCATTGTAAGCAAAGCATTAAGCTACGAAGTAGTGAGGGGAAGCAGAAGGGAGTGGGGAAAGCCATACTTGACAGCTTCATTATGGATCTGAATCAGAGAATACATAGCATGTTGGAGTTATTCTCCAGTACTATTAAGTTGGATGGGCTGGAAGTATCAGACAAGACACACATAATATAAAATCACTCAAGAAGTGAGCAAGGGCAGGAAGTAAGTGAAATTTGGAGTTGGTACGCAGCTGACAGTCTGTCAATAGTAATAGTCATGTTAGCCAAGTCACCAGTATTGAAGGATACTTTAAGATCCTTACCAATCAAAGTACAGTTCATGGGTCAGTGGTAAAATTATTGCCTGGAAATTTGTTAGAAATACAGAATCTCAAACCCTAATCTAAACCTTAAAATCAGAACCTGCAGTTATTATGTACTCCTGTTCTCAAGTAAATCATGAACATTTCGATTATTAATCATAGTTATATGCTACCTATAGGATGGCTGATGTTTGTTGAACAAAATGAGCCTCTAAAACACAGTTTCTACAATGGCCTCCAATGATTCTTTTTTTCCTATTATTCACGGCCTTGGGTAATATTTCTTTTAACTTTCTTCTAGTTAATGGAATATGGCCATGTTGAGGACATATCATTTGCAACATTGTGTTGCAAAAAAATTACAATTTCCATCCTACTAGCAGGTTCAATGACCTTCTCAGCCTGTGTGATTTGATGGAGTAAACTGGTAAAGCTGGCATGGCAAGGAATTGGGGGCAGCCTCAGCTAGACCAGCTACCAATGATGGACTGAGGCCTTCAGTTAGTCCACCAACTCTAGAGGACATGGCTCCTCTGCCTAACTGAGTTTGGAAGTAGCTCCTTCCACATGCTGACTTTCAAATGACATTCTGAACTCCCATAAACCCTTTAACTGCAGCCCTGAGAGAGACCCCAGGGCAGAGGAGTCACATAGCTATACCCAAATCCCCGACCCAGAGCAACTGTGAAATAATAAACATGTGTTGTTTTAAGCTACTGTGTTAGTCACTGTGACAATATAGCCAAGAAAAACAACTAAGAGGAAGAAAGGTTTATTTTGGCTCACTGTTTCAGTCCACCTTTAGCTAGATCCATTGCTTTGGGCCTGAAGAGAATAGAATATCATGATGGAAGAGGTTACTTGCTTCATAGCAGCAAGGAAGCTGAAAAAACAGAATGAAGAAGGGACCTAGGACAAGATAGTATTCCCTAAGAACATGTCCTTCAGTGACCTACTACTAACAACTAGTTTGTATTACCTCTAAATAATGCTATAAAATTATAAACTAATGGGTTAACCTACTGATGAAGGCGCAGTCCTTCTGGCCCAGTCACTTCCAAAGGCTCTATCTCTGAGCATTGAATTGGAGAACAAGTCTTGAATATGTAATTAAAAAAAATTTTTTTTAACCAGTCCTGGGGCCTGGGACTGTTCCTGAGCTGCTGCTTCTGCTGCTGCTTCTGCTTCTTCTGCTTCTGCTTCTTCCTTCTTCCTTCTTCCTTCTTCTTCTCCTTCTCCTTCTTCTTTTTTTTTGCTGGTCGGGGAGCCTGAACTCTGGGCCTGGGCACTGTCTCTCAGCTCTTCAACTCAAGGCTAGTGCTCTATCACTTGAGCCACAGCGCCACTTCCAACTTTTTCTGCTTATGTGGTGCTGAGGAATCGAACCCAGGACCTCAGGCATGCAAGGCAAGCGCTCTACCACTGAGCCACCTTCCCAGACCCCTGAGCTTCTTTTTGCTCAAGGCTAGCACTCTACCACTTGAGCCATAGCACCACTTGCGGCTTTTTCTGTGTATGTGGTACTGAAGAATCAAATTGGGGCTTTATGCATGCCAGGCAAGCACTCTACCCTTAAACCGCCTTCTCATCTTGATTACATAATTCTTTTGGGAGGATATTATATTCATGCCATAACAATTACTAAGTTTTGGTGGAGGAATAATTTGTTATTCAGCAATAGATACATAATACAGTGAGAGAACCAATGCAGGTAGGTTGATAAATAAGGACCCAAGGATAGTTCTTGTGGATTCTAGGTTTAGTATAGTGAGAAAAATAAGTGTGTGTATATGTGTGTGTGTATGTGTGTGTATGCTTGGGCACTGCGCACTGCTCCCGAGCTTCTTTGCTGAAGCCTAGCACTCTACCACTTGAGCCACAGCTTGTTTCACTCCCAGCTTCTTTTGGTAGTTAATTGGAAATAAGAGTCTCATGGACTTTCCTATCCAGACTGGCTTTGAACTGCAATCCTTAGATCTCAGTCTCCTGAGTAGTTAGGATTCCAGGCATGATCCATGGGCTCCTAGTGAAAAATAGTTTTTAAAAGTAGAGTTTATTTTGGGACTGCTCAGTGTCTATATTTTACACATATTACATCCATGATATAGGTAATATTCTTTTATAACAATGTTAGAATGTTTCCAAGAGGATTCTTCCTTTGCACAACATTGCTCTGTTTCTTCTTGGCCTGGCAAGTATTTCCCATGTAAGGAAGCCAGTGCTAAGTCTGGCCATGGGTCTTGGCAACCACATCAGAAGTAGAAGTTGGGACCAGAAGACTGACTAGAGTGAGGAAGATGAAACATCTTAGCTAGGTCAGCTCTTTGTTCCAGAGGCCTTTCTCAGATCTTTCACCTTCAATTACATGGTCTTATATATTTTTGTGATATTTTAGTCCCAAATAAATTATATGTCTGACACACATAGTGGATGCTTAGTAGCTATCCATGAATGAATGAATGAATGAATGAATGAATGGATGGATGAATTGATGGATGGGTGGATGAATAAATATACAGTTGAACACATTGAAAATCATTTCCACATACTTCAAATCCTTGAAATCAGGACCGTAATGTGGAATTATTTTTACTACTTCTCATGATACCTACCATATCATTTTGTATACAGCAATTTACCAATACATTCTTGTTCATTTTTTGATGGGTAAAATGGAAAGATTTTTTAAATGCCAGAAGATATTGCTTGTGAGGATATTTTCATATCTCTACCAAGCCAAAAAATTTTCTTGCACTTTAAAATTTCCTTGGAAAAAAATTTGACAAGCTTTACGTAACATCTTAAGTTCCAATCTGTAATCTCAGCTCTATAAGGAAGTAAAATAGCACATGCATGTAGCAGTGGAATTTCAGATATGCAGGAGGTAAACTGTGTATAAGGTTTTTCAGGTAGATTGACCAAAACAAGATTACACTTCCTTTTTTAAATCTGGTTGCCTCAGACACAAAGTCAAAAGAAGGATATTTGTCTCAGTAGAGGAATTCTCAGAAGTGTAATGTACAACCAAGGAGGAACCAACTAACCAATAATAGAACATCCAGACACATTACAAGGGCATGGTGATTTGCTTGTTTCAAAAGGAAGGAAGACAAAATCCCTGTAACTGAGAGTTAGGTAAGGGCTAATTAATATTGCAAGCCTTAGGCCTAAAGGATTAAAGAGGATCACTGGCAGAAACAGAAGCAGTGCCAGTAAAAACCAGAAATGCAAATTCAGTAGGGAAGAAATAAGGCTAAAGGCTTGGTGACATGGATCAACTGCAGTGATTTCTGTAGGTGAAGACAGCCAGAAAGATACCATGAGCATGACATTCTGCAGCAACTGAATAATCAGGAGAAAAGCTAAAATTAAGTACTGTAAGGAATGTGGGGCTGCCCTAGTCTTTCAATCATTATTTATCCCCCAGAGACATGCTGATGTAAGGTTTACCATGTCAAAGACAAAATCATCAATTAAGACCATTATTTTCCTAAGGGGTTGCTTCACTATTTCCCCCCCAGTTTTCCAAAATTTAATCTTGGTCATACAATAACCACAAAACTGATCGGGTATAACAGATGTGGACAGAGTATAGATAAGACATAGCATTCTTTCACATTTGACTTCTATTTTTACATCTGAGCATCCTGGGAATCCCAAGGGACAGCACTTAACAAGTGAATGTCTTGTGAAAGGTGTAGAAGATAACAAGCAGTAGGCGTGAATAACTCCTGTTGATTAGATGTACATTGATGTATAAAACAAAACGATTTTAAATCATAAGAAATATCTTGGGCTTGGTGGAAAATCAGACTGTGCTCTCATTATAACTTCTTTTTTATTGTTATTATAAAGGCGATATACAGAGGGATTACTGTTATATGTCAGGTAAAGAGTACATTTCTTTTTTGGACAATATTACCCCTTCCCTCACTCTCTCTCAGATTTTTCCTCCTGTTCCTAACCACAGGTTCATACAACTAGAAATTGCAAGCCTTTCCGTTGTCATCCATTTGTTATCTCAGAAGCACAAGATGTCTCATGAGTTATGATTTCCACAATGCTGTCAAAGGCACTTTCAATGGTCATTTGACCACCAGATGGTTGTTACTCACACAAGAAGATTTAGAGACTGTGTTATAAAGGTTGGCATTGAAGGGCAAAGGGAAAAGAATCCAGAGGGAGTCATGTGATGAGTGGAAGTGACATTAGGATTACCCTTTACAAATGGACTTCTCTGGAGTTGCAGTTTCTGTATCCCATCAAGCTTCTTACAATGGCACCTGCCCAGGGGGCCTCTTTGTGACTGAAGAGACAAAGCTATGCATGGATTAAGAATAATACTTCAAGAAGGGATGTGATTGTAGGCTTCTACCACTCACTCTGGATGCTTCACATATCGAGAGCAAACATTAGTATGAAAGGTGCTTAAAATTAAAACTCAGGGCAGATGATGGCTAATGTTAGACTGCTTTTACTGCTAGGACAGTGACACAGGCAGACTATACTTTTATGAATTGGTCACATCAAGGGAATTAACCTGCTCGGGGAGCCTGCATAGGGCTCTATATGGTTGTGGGGATTGTTGCTCAGCACTGCTCCTGCAAGGAGACATTTCTAAGGTCCTTAACTTTGAATTATCTCTCTTGTAGCACTCTCAGACTGAGAAAACAAATGATCACAAAACATTTCAGGAAATAAAAAGAGACAGCCCCTATAAAGAACTCTGAAAACTTATTAACAAGAAGATAAAAGACCCAATTTAAAACTGAGGGAAATATTTGATTAGCCATTTCCCCCAAAGAAGCTGTACAAATGGTTAATAGGTGCTAGAATTTGAGGAGGATCTGTCACTTACAGGTTCAGGTGTTGAATGCTTGGTTATCAGTGGTTGGTGCTACTGTGAGAAGTGATGGAAACTTTGGGAGATGGAATCAAGCTAGAAGAAATAAGTCCCCGTGTGTATGGGGGGGGAGGGGGGGTGAATGGGCTTTGAAGGATGGAATAGGTTTGAAGTCTCCTCTCTCGCTTTCTTATCTGCCAGAAAGTGAGATCAACCTCTGCACATGCTCCCAACAAAATGATATTTGGCCTCACCATACAACCAGAATTAAGGGACCCAAGGGCTATAAACTGAAGTGTCTGAAACCATGAGTTAAACCTAATCCCTCCTTAACCTTCTGAGTGCCTCATAGTAGCAGCTCAAGAGAGCAACAGGCTACTGATTTTGTGAAGAAAGGGATCAAATGAGCCCTCTATTTGAAATGTGCATTGCTAGTGAATTCTACCTGGTCTTTCATAGTCTCATCTCCTATATGGCCCATTGATCCTGACTGGAAAGTATACCTGGTGAAGAGTAAATCGCATGCACTGTATTTAATATGATGGGTGTTTCATCACTGAACCATGTCCGACCCAAGTCATCGCATGTGGATGTGTCAGGGTCCTGGCCAAGGAGCCACATGGAGGTGGGGAATCTCTCACAAACCCCAGAAACTTTGCATAACTGCTGCACTGGTTGGTATACAATGGTTGAAGGGGTTGCCTTTTGTAATTTACATAAAGGCACCATAGCCTAGTTGAAGCTTAGATACAGCTTCTACATATGACCACATAAATGATCTCCATGATATGGAAACAAGGGGTTTTATGTGTGGTTGTTTTGTTTTCCTTCTTTGTCCCTTTTTTAAAGTGTAACTGTTTGCAGTTATTTCTTTAGTCTTTTTTTTCTCCTCTAGTTTATTCCCCATGGTCACTGTTTCTGATTTTGCTACCCTTTGTCTTGTGTATAAGTTTATCTGATTTGGGAAATCACAGAAACAGTGGGACAAAGGGTGAACAAATGCAACAGCAATACTCCCTAGACACTGTGTTGGAAATGAACTTTGCAACTTGGTGGGAGGAGGGGAGTTGGGGGAAGGGAAAACAGGGAGGGGGAAGAAAATGAGGGAGGGGTAACACTGCTTGGAAAGAAATGTAGTCATTTCCTTACTTATATAACTATAACCCCTCTGTACATTACCTTTAAAATAATATTTAAACAAAGAAGTAGGCACACAATAAACAATAAGTAAATGAAGTCAGCAGATAGAAGTTCTCCCTGTTTGAGAAGATCTGTTCCAAGATTATGAGCAGATGCCCAAAACAATAGGTTGAATCAACCTATGTATAATGCTTGTGTTTTATACATAAAAGGTATAAGAAAACTTAACTTGTGAAGAGGCACCATAGGAAAGTAACAATTATAAGAGTAACATACTATAATAAGTGTTATGTAAGCCAGGGTCTGGTGACTTACAGCTGTAACCCTAGCTAGTCAAGAGGCTGAGATCTGAGCATTGCAGTATGAAGCCACTCAGTCAGGAAGCCTGTGAGACTTTTATCTCTAATTAAACAGCAAAAAGGCAGAAGTAGAACTATTAATCAAATGGCCCAGCTATGAGAAAGCACAAGCCCCCTGAGTTCAAGCCTCAGTATGAGCACACACAGACACACATGCATACAGACATACACGCACACACACACACACACACACACACACACACACACATACACACACACATACACAGAGTTATTCAATAATTATTAGTTGCTTCTTTCTCAAAATTTCTTTTAACATTTTTGGGACATGATTCACCACAAGTAACTCAAACTGTGGAAAGTAGAGGGGCAGCATATACTAATGATTTGTGGACTAAAATTCAAAGACTGTCACATCATTGAGCACATCATTGAAGAGTTTCATATTTTCATTTAAAAACAGATTATTGACCTCCAATACTTTCTTGCTATTCTAATGAATTGTACTTTCTCCTTACCCAGTTTCCTTTCTACCTTTCTACAGAGAGCCAATCGAACTCACTCCGTAGAAAACTTCAGAAGCTACCCTGACTTTCTCCTTCCTCTGTAACTTATTGATTAGCTCTTTCTCCTGTCTCTCTCCTCAGGGTCACCCTCTGACCCTGAAGATCTTTAAACCCACATTTTGCATACTTGCTTCAATCATTAACATAATGACACTCTGTCCAATGACTGGAAAATAAGGCCCTTAAGAACTATAACATTTGGAAGACAGTTTTACTCTGCTAAATGTTTAAGCAAGAAAAAGAGGCACAGGTAAAGGTGAACAAAAATAGAAGAACAATTTTCTTCAACCAAGTCTTGAGTCTAACTCTATAAATCATACCTACAGAGTTGAAAACATATCTCTAATTTCCAATAAAGGTACAGGGGAAATCATTATCTTTAATATTTAATCATCTACTATACTGTATTTCCCAGGAATGCAGATATTATGACAATTCAGTGCACAAAGACAAAAAGAGGAGCTTCCATGACCTTTGCAATGTCATGTTGCAAGTGAGGTTGAGGATTTTGAGCAAACATACCAACTGAGGGACATCTCACTAACGAGAAGGCTAAGTATGAAGATGACTCAGAAAGAATTAGGAAGCAAATTCATTATTAAACTGATAAAGGAATCTGCAGAGATTATCCTGGTTAATAAAGATGTAAAAATTATAGCTCATTGGCCAAATACCACCAATGATGAGAATTGGAGATTGAATCCAGGGCCTTTTTAGTGACATCTACAGCTTAGATCGTATATTCTTCAAGGGTTAAAAATAAAGATAAGAGAATATTCCATGACACATAAAAATTATAGGTAGTTCAAATTTCCATGTCTATAAAGTGTTGTGGAAACATAGTTATGCTCATTCATTTACTTAACATTCATAACTGCTTTTATTACACAGTGGCAGAAGTAAGTACAAGGAGACCAGATGGCCCACACAGCCTAAAACATCACTTTCTGGACTTTTATGGAAGAAGTTTGCTAACTCCTTGGTCAGACTGGGAAACTACTTTGCTCAAAAATAATCTGGGCAGGATTGGTTCCACTCTCACTTGAAGACTTGGCTCTGTTTGGCTTAAGTCAATCAGCAAGTCCCCAACTCACAGGGACTGGAGCCTATGTGTTGTGGTCCAGTCTTTGTGGTTACTATTGCAATGATGTAAGGCTAATTTAAGTTATCACACATTTAAGTTATTGTATTTTAAATTAACTCCCAAAGTTTTTAGTTACACAAAAATGCTACTGCTCTACATTTCTACTTCCATCACTTTATGCTGTAAATTCTACAAAATGTATCTTTCTATATGGTACAGTCATTAATATGGAGTTACAGATATTTTTAAATTTTGTCATTTAAAATTCTACATAGGATTGAAGAGTGAGTTAGTACACCAAAAGCAAATTAATATAGGCTACTCTAGCTGTCCATTCATGTATTTGCCTTTTACTGAAAATGAGCTGGGATCATAGTGTTTTCACTTTAAGTAATTTATTTTTTCTGTACCACTTGTTGCTGCAATATACTACACTCATACTCCCCACACATAGTACCTTCATGAATTCTAGAAAATTGAGAAGCTACCACATTAATAAATAAATTAATGGTGAAGTTTTGATGATGAAACTTTGGATTTGTTTAATGAATTACCAGCTTTACATAAATGCCTAAAATTTTGGCATTTCTACATTGTAAAAAAAAAGAATAATTTTCACTAACTGATTTGTAAACATTTTCCCTAAGAACCTACAGAAGAATGTAATGTTTCAGATATGGGCCTATTCGTTCATCTATTCATACATATATCCGGTAAAACCCTAACAAAAAATGCTGATTGACCTCATGATACATGCACACAATATTCTGAGCTGTGAAAACCTCCTTTATCACCTATAGGTAAATAATCATGATGCTGTAGTAAATTTTGGATCAATACCAAAGAGGATTAACATATTTACATTTATAACTCATTTACCCTTTTGTGGGTTCTAAGAAGAAATGTAAGCTGGACAATGTGAGTTGTTGAAGTTTAAAGGTTGGTCTAAAAGAGAACCATCTAAGTTAACTTGGGAAGGAAGTTGCCAAGAGCTTGGAACAGAAGATGGAGAATGGTGTCATGGAGACTGAGAGAACAGTCTAGAACATAATATCACCAAAAATGAGCTGGGCACCTTTATACAACAGTTTTATAGGATTTCATGAGGATAATAAGTAGAATTTCTTCAAAACATCATGGACAATTAACTTTTTGAAAGTACAATGGAGCTGTTTCTCTGTAAACCATTAGTAAGAGGAAGTTGCTATGTAATTTTCATCTCCCTAATAATTATTTGCACTTGACTTTTGCATTCCATTGTGACTGGGCTGCCATGCTGTGAACATTTCCTGTCTCCTAGTCACCCTCCCATGTAGGTGCTGGTTGGAGGTAGGGAGTGGCTGCAAACCTATGATGAATAGATCTCCACCACTTGAGCATACATCCAACGAGGGGGTAATAATGGCACTTTCATATTAAAAGTTCTGCTTTGGTAATTTGTAGATATGCTGCTCCTAGAATATCCTTTAGAGGTAGGTCATAAGTGTCAGATCTCTTTGAGAACTACATGCTGACAGGAGACACAATACAGATCTTTCTGGCAACAAGTAGAACAAATGAGGACTCTAGGTCCATTTTTAGCTCCCTGTAAACCTCAAGGAAGTCACTTTACCAATCTCTGCCCTAGTTCCTTTCAAATATAAACCATGCGGAAGCCTTCCATGTCAAGGGCTTTGAAAACATATCAATCTGTGAAGTAAAAATACAGGAATTAGCACAAATATATAATGCTCTAGAGCAAACTACTTAATTCATGTGTCAAATCCAGTCCATTGTCTGTTTTTGTAAATAACGTTTTGTTGAAAACATTCATACCTAGTTTATCTATTTCTAGTGACTCCTTCAATATGACAGTAGTAGAGTCCCTTTCTGTGAGTCACAAGAGATCACAATGTTTCCAAAGCATAAAATGTTTACTATATGAATATTGACAGAGGAGGTTGACTGGCTTGGTTCTAGAAAATTAAGTTTGTGAACAGAGGGAGAAAAGTATGTGTCTTTTGGTGAGAGAATGTCTTGTATTAGCCAGTTACTTTAATGAAAATTATGACATGGAAGGAAAGTGTAAGACAGGGTAACACAGACTTATTTTTCCTCCAATTGTTCCATGCTCATCAACAGGCCAAAGGGAAGGAGTGTTAGGAGAATGTGCTCCTACAAAGAAATAAAATCGGTATGGTTGAGTACATTTTTGGCAGTTATTTTACTGTTCTGGTGAGAAAAAACAAATTGCTTGTATGAGCTATGAGTTATAAATTGTGTAATCTTAGGGACTCCACTTATTTAACTTATTTAAATACAAGTTAAATGCTCTTAATTGTATCTGTAACTTGCAACACACAATATAAAGATGGTAAATGAATTTCTTGCTGTGAATGAAAAAAATTTACTTATAGAATTAAATAGCAAATAAAATAACTCTATTATATGTTGGAAGAGAGGTCAAAGACAGAAGGGAAAAGCTTTACATTTTAGTACTTTTACCAGTACTTGTGTGTGTGTGTGTGTGTGTGTGCTAGGAGTGCACCTTGAATTCAGAGCCTTGCCTTCTTGCTTGGCTTTTTTGCTCAAGGCTGGTACGCTACCATTTCAGTCTCACCTCTACTTCCACTTTCTTGTGGTTAAATGGAGATAAGAGTCTCGTAGATTTGTCTGCTTGGGCTAGTTTCAAACTTCAATACTCAAATAGCCTCCTGAGTAGCTAGGATTACAGGCATAAGCCATGGGTGTCTGGATCTATTCTGATTTTGAACAAGGGGTCCACATTTTCATTTTGTAATGGGTTCCTAAAATTATATAGTCATTTCTGTATGCTCAGAACCTTTCCTATCAAATCTCTTTTGAAAGTCTCTCCCAGCCTTCCTTAATCTGAATTGTTCTTGCCTCTACCCTGGGAGCATCAGAGTGGCCTGATTTACATGACCTCAATATCCAGTGGCACAAAAATTACCACCATCCCTCATCACCATTGCAATTGATAAGGATCTTTGTGAGAAATAAGCCACTTGAAGATAAGGATTCATTCAGCCTTCTAGATTATCTATAGGCAAAGGCCTGGCAGACACTGAGATCTTTAAGTAAGGTACATTTGTCATGAGCTCCCTCTCAGTTGCTCTCCTTTTTTTATGCAAGAGGACAGACAATAATGGAAAGACACCTGTCACAAAGATGATTCTGTGTCCTCTTAAGTTTAGCCAATCCATTTACCAGCATCATCCACATTCCTCCACTTGGCATTTGGCACAGACCAGAATTTCTGCCTGTGCCCCAGCCTTAGGCAATGACATCAAAATTACTTTCTGCAAGGGTTGGTTCAATCCAGAAAGAAGAGGTTCAAAGGCAACTCAAAAGATTCAAAGGTGGCTGGCAGCCCCAAGCTAGTATTTCAATTACAGGCTGTGATGGAAACCTGGTCCTCCAGGTGCTGCTCCTTTTTTTTATCAGTTGACCGTCCTGATGACTCCAAATGCATCCTGTGACCTAACTTGTATGCATCCCTAGGGCTATGTATAGCCATGAGGAGAAAGTGGTGACCCAGAGTGTGAGCTAGGCTGTTGCCCACAGCTTGGCTTGAACGTGTGGATCCCAATTCTATTATAATTTAGTGGCCTGAAGAATTTCAGATAATT
The DNA here is from genome assembly GCF_024711535.1 of Dipodomys merriami. NCBI lineage: Eukaryota > Metazoa > Chordata > Mammalia > Rodentia > Heteromyidae > Dipodomys > Dipodomys merriami. The sequence goes on from NW_027204492.1 coordinate 115,022,621, forward strand.
AAAATCCCTTCAGATCCTTTGACCTGCTGAACAAATAAGCCAAACGTTTTAGACATTTGTCCTTAACTGAAGGCCACGTTAACCTAGCAAAGTTTCAAAAAAAAAAGGTTCAAGAAAAAAGGCAACAGCCTAAGATACTTAGCACAGCTAAGTCTGCTTAGCACGGCTACTTGTGCTGTACACCAAGTTAGATCTGGAATGCTAGTGTCTTTTCTGAGCTTTCCCATTAAAAACCTTTCTATCAACTCTGCAAACCTACCTTCCAGCTGGGAGCTGCAATTATTAACTCAGCAGATAGGTGCTTTGTCACATTCAAAAGAAAACAAATCTGCTCCAATGAAGGGAATAAACAGCTCTAATGTTCAGCCTGGGAAGCATTTGCATTGACAGGACATAATCACCTTTCATTTCATGTAATGATACTATATCGTGTTTACTTTGTTCCTCCCATTCCCAAATTATAACATGCCTGCTCCCCTTGACTGGAAGCTTGAACCCCTAAGGAATGCATTGAACTGAATGACATTCGTTCATACCATGAGGCCATTATTGACGTTTTATGCAGAATTCACTGTGTGCACTTGGAAGAAGTATATTTTATTTCAGAATTCATCATCAAAAGTTTTTTTTTAAAAACAAAAACCCTGAAGCAAACTGCCTCTCCTCTAACATAATGCTAGTTCTTCACTCCGAATATTTAAAACTTCTTGAAATAATGCAGCAACCTGCCACCAATAGGCTTCTCTGATTTCCTCCATGGATATAACTTTTAATTTCCACAGAGATCTCCAGCATTTTATTACTAGAAACAAAGGGTAACAAGACATGTAATCTCTCAGATCCATTTGTCTTTTGTTGGGTATATATTAAAAATGAGGGCTTGATAAAGAAGGAAATTGATGTCTGCTTCAAACACAAAAATATCACCAGGAAAGGGGTTACAATCACAATATCCACATTCCTCTTCACAATTTAACTATTCTTGACTTTTTAGATTGCTAGTAAAAGTTTGAGGAATTTATTAAAGGAAAACAGATAACTCATCCAAAAAGTAACAATAAGTCTTAGGAAATTCTAGAATAAAAATCTAGGGAAAAAAAGTGCTCTAAGAATGACTTGAGAACTACAAAATAATGTTTGAAGATAATGACTTCTTCCCTCTTTGGGAAATTTGAATTAGACTGAGTAAAGTTGCAGTGGAAATACTTTGGGGGTCCTGCACACGATAAGATTTTCTAGTTCTAATTTCTGTGATGACAGAATCTTATCACTTTGATTTGACTCTTCTCTGCTGTGGTGATAAGAAAGCAGAGGAGAACATACAAACTACTTGTATTTATTCAGATGATCTTTTCCTAGCATTTGATGAGCCAAAAATTTATTTTACATTGACCAGTGAATAGAATTGCAGCTGGGAATAGTTAAACTATTTCCAACTTGGGCCAAGCTCATATCGAAGAATAGAGTGGAATTTCCCACATCTCATTATTAATCTCTACTATTCAGGATTTAGAATTGAATCCCTCTGCATTAAGGAGATAGTAGCTCACCTAATTACCCACCATGGGAATTGCTTGTAGAATAAAAGAATGGTATGTCTTATCCAATACTCACATGGGGATACTTTCTACATATATAGACTAAAGGGTGCCAGAAAGCCAGAAGGCCAGAAAAAAGTCCCTTTAGTTTGAGCTTACAGTCACACTATATGGCTAAGAAATAACACTCCAGTCTCTTCTTTCATCCCTCGGCTCTATCCATACAATCGTCCACCTTGCTCAATTTTTAGTCTTTTCCTCCTATCTACAAGGACCAGCATGCTAAATTTTTGAAGCACGTTTATATTACATCTGTACATTATACAGTCAGACAAGTATGTTTTTACTCCATTTAGTGAAAAACTGAGGAAAGAACGATGTAACATAGAGGGCCCCATAGTCTCTATTAAACTTGTGCATTTCTACAGAGAATAAAGTAGACATTGCTCACTTGAGAATGATGACAATGGCTTTCATTGTTGTCCCCACCCCCTCCAAACATACTTCATTAGTTCTTCCTGAGGGGGTCTCTGCTCTATCTTAAACATAGTCTATATTATATTTAACACTTGTACTGAATGCTTGAAACTTGCAAATTATCCTACTTACTAAAGGACCTCCTGTATTTAGTGGTGCTCAGTAAGTCCTAGGTACAGTCAAAGAGAGCTTTTCTGCAAGTAAGAGTCCTCTATCTCTTAACTGCCTACAGAGCAGTTGTTAAGCTTAAAGAAAATCTTATATCTGAAAGATTCACAATAATATATTAATCTGATTATTTAGCTATTAGAGAATAACTGAATATAGGAAGCCTGATCCCTCTTAGAGTTTTGTCTATCCCTTGTTTGGCTTCCATCAAAAACAATTATCTTACATGACATTACTTACTTTCAAAGACAAGATTTACAAAAGAAAGCTGAATATCATTCACAAAGAATATGTAAATAGGTGAAAGATCAAATGCAAAGGTGTTAACCTAATCATACCTTAGCTCTCAAATTGTCCTTCAATGAGTACAGATACCCTAGACTGAACACCAGAGCCTCCCAGCCATTCTGATAATTAAAATATCTCTTTGTAATGGGCATTATTCAGTAGGCAAGCAAAAAGAAAAGGATTGCCATTATTTATAAAACTCAGTGAATACGAATAAATGCTTTCCAAATAAGTATTATTCTCTGAGAGCACTATAGAAATGTACACTATTTTGTACTATTATTTTGCTCTGCTTGTTATGATTTTAGAGACAAGGTTTCTACTACATAGCCCAGTCTGACCTGGAATTTGCAATCCTCCTGATTCAGCCCCTTGAGTGTGGGGATCGCAGATGGGCATCGGCACACATGGAAGAACCTTACTTTTCAAGTAGAAATGAAGCACACCGATTTGGAAACATTTGGATATTGGTTACTTTGGTTTTAAAGCTCATTTAGTAATCAGTGCAGGTTTCTTAAATAGCTTATTTGCGTTTAGGTTTTAAAAGCTGGCAATAGACCAATATAAATATTAAATTGATACCTGCTCTACCCCTTAAAATGTCAATGATGCTAACAGTAACCATGAACCCCTGACTGGGAGCCCTTGGTTCAGATATCTACCTATTGATCATAGGACCTGGAGCATATGGGAACTCAAATCCAACCAGGAGAAAATGAAAAAAATGTATTAATCAAGGAGATCTGAGGCATATCTTCATAAATTCACAATCCATGTCTTAAGTACATTCTATTGGTAGCAATTTTCCAGTCTTGAGTGTAAGTATCCAGGTCCCCTTAACTGAACCAATAACATAAATTGATAGCCATGTATAAAATAGATGCCATAATATAAAATTTAACAACATTACTTTAGTGATAGCAGAAGGGACTTGGGCAACATGTATGAAATTAGAGTGTGAGCTAAACTACTGGCCTTTCTACCAGTCTTTGAGTTTTCTGGGAGTCTTGACTTTGACCGTCACATCTCTTAGCACAACCTTAGAAAAGTCTTGAAGAGCAAGAAGGCACTTTCCATATGTTCTTCTGCATGATCAAGGACAACCTGGGTCATCCCAAGATGGCCTCAGCAAGCACTTCAGCAACTATGTTCTGAGGAAGTGAAGTCTACTCTATCTGCAGCATTTCTGAGTAAGGGGAGAGATTTTCATGGGAGATCCTGAAAAGTAACTCCAATACCCACATGTTATTTCTCCTGCACCCCTCTACTTTGTAATAATTCTCACTTGGAAGTAGGTACAATTGAGAATACAAAAAGCCAAATCTCCCCTGAGTAACCCACTTCATGGTGATCTGTATTTACTAATAGTCCACAGGCTGCTTGGCTAGAAGAATGTAGCCTGTGGTTGTAATTTTTTTCTTCCTTCATCTCCAATCTCTGCTCAATTACAAATTGGACTCAAGCCAACTGTGCTTCATTATTTCAAATCTCTTTCACTAATTTCTTGTAATTAATAATATTTCACTTAAGTTGGAGAATAATAACAAAGACAGGCTGTGCCCTGCCATTTTGAGAAATGCAATATAAATTCTTGTCTCATAAAACTGGAGAACCCAAAACACTGCAGCCACTCTGAATCAAGATATTTTTTCCTTAAAAAGTTAAACCCAGAATTAACTATGACCTAGTAATATTATACGACCCAACCCACTCTAATACTAGGTATATCCAAAACAAATGAAAGCAAGGAATGGATATTTTGTGTGTGAATGTATTTGTGTGCATGAGTGAGTGTATATATGAATAGGCGCGTGTGTTACAAGTGCTTCTTGTAGTGCTCCCTGCTAGCTCCTGTACTTGCAATAATCAAAAGGTAGAAACAACTTAAATGTCCTTAAAGAGATAAATGAATAAAGAAATGTGTTGCATGTGTGTGTGTGTGTGTGCGTGTGTGTGTATTTATCCTTCATTTTTTTTTTAAAGGAGTACAATCCTGAACAATGCTTCAACATGGATAAACCCTGAAAATGTTGTGCAAAATGAAATAAGTCAGGCAAAAAGGGCAGATACGGTAGAATTCCACTTGTATGAGATATGTGGAATAAGGAACCCATAAAAATTGAAAGTAATACAGACGTTACAAGAAGCTATGAGGAAGGAAGATTGGATAGTTGTTATTTAATGGATACAAAATTTCTAGTGATGATGAAAATGTTCTAGAAAACACTTTGTTGCCTTTTCTAGTTACAGATGATATAGTAGCATTCTCTACTATTTCTAGAAAACTTTCTAAATGATAATATTACATGTCAAACTTTAGTTATTAGACTCAGACAGCGATGCAACTGGTTTGGTGCTTAATAATGACAGACGCTTTTTCTCTTGTCCATCCTACACATTGAGTGGTCACTCTAAGATGGAGCCTGCTCAAGAGCAAAGCAAAGCAAAGCAATTTCACAAGATACAGAAGGTATAGGAGATTAAGCTGCTTGAGGAATGACCTTCAATTGTATATGAATCCTCACTTTTAGTAGGTTTATGATCAAAGTAGAATCCCATTAGCCAAGAATTTCATTATGCCCCTTTGTACTTACTTGATGAAGTAGTCTCGCCCATCTCGGTTTGTCATCATCTCCCATCCATAGGGTGGTACCTGGTTCAAGCCCCAGGTTCCTGAGGGAGGTGGCCAGCCTGACGACTTCGTCCTGTGGCTGGAAAAGAAAGAAAAGCATCATCACACTTGACTTCGTCCTGTGGCTGGAAAAGAAAGAAAAGCAACATCACACTTGACTTCGTCCTGTGGCTGGAAAAGAAAGAAAAGCATCATCACACTTGGCTTCTGAATATATCTTCTAAGCCACTGCATCAGGGCGCAGTCATACTTCTTAAAATCGTGAGCTGAATCTTCAACCAATTCAAAGCATAATTATAAGGAAGGTTTTAACACTAGGCATTGCCTGTGTGCTCTCTCATTTATTTTCCATAGAAATATACTTAAAGATCTTATAATAAGGAATCAACTCAACAAATAGGTCAGGGAGATTAAGTAACTTTCCTAAACACAGATCAACCAATTTTGAATGAAAGTACTGCATATTTTCTGTCACACTAGACACTGGATTCCAAAGACCAAAATAGCAAGTTTAGACTCATAATAATCATACTTCAGGCAAAGTCAATCATGAAACCTTACACAAATCTGTAATTTTAAGTTTCATCACAGCCATATATTCTCCTTTTACACTTACAGTCTACAACTTATCAACAAGATGCAAAGATAGGTAACAGAATTCTCTTCAGAATGGTAACTCCTTTGTACAACTAAAGGATAATAAAATAACTTTTAAAAAAGAATTCTCTCCAAGTTCGTCTTTTCATAAGCAAGAAAAAAGGGTTAATAACTCATTTCCTCATGACAAGTAGGCATGACAAGCATCACGGACAGTCACACAGAAATTCGATGCCAGTTTCTGAAACATCACCAATCCTGGTTTTACCTTCTCAACCCAGAACCTGCAGAAATTTCACCTTTGTTTTTGAAAGGAAGCAAGTGATATCCTTAGAATAAGTCAACAACATTTGACACTTGATCAAGGAAAAATTACTCAGTCGGTAGGCTCTAAGATTGGTGACTTGAAACTGCAAAGAAGGACCATCAAAGCTGTCAGAGGGAAATAAATCAGTGATGACATTTTCATGGATTGATTCACCATCAGTGTCTCAGCAGCAATCCAAGAACCCTTGGCAATCAGAAAGGAGCGCCCCCTTTGGTAAGATGAGCGCCCCCTTTGGTAAAACGAATGTATAGCAAGTGCCTCTAGCCTAAGGTTCAGCCTAGCTAGTGAGAGTGGCAGGAGATGGATGGCAGTTGCCATCTGCCTCCTCGGTCAGGACTAGTTGTACCAAATGCAATTTATACAGCCTTTTACGGCATCTTTTGTGCAGGCTGTAACCCTGTCATGGTGCATATCCGAAGCAGGGCTCTTAACCATTCTGTGGAGAGGGGAAGATTTTAAGTCAGCAGGACCATGGACAACTTCTGCTCCAACCCCTTTGTCCTCACAGATGCAGCTGACCGCAGCTAGCACTTCTCACGAGAAGCAAAGCCTTTCCTTTTCAATTGTTCTCAGAGGAAGTATTTTGCATAATTTTAACCCTGCCTGTAGTCTTTTTCTTCTATTTCCTTTCAATTTTCTTTCCTTCTCTACAATGTGTGCAAATTTAATGTAGATTTGATAAATTTAGAATGGCACCATAGGACTATTTCTTGCCCATTGACTATTAGAAGCAAAAAAACAACAACCAAAAACATAAACCACGGCCACTACTTTTGTTCCTCTGGCTTACACAAAAGTCAGTAATGACAATTTGCTCTGGTGGTTTTTTAAAAATGTGTAGCTTCCCTGCAGTGAGAGCAAGTATGAATTTGCTACCCTGAAGGACCACAAAAAAAAAAAAAACAAATAAAAAACACCCCATACCACTTTTTCCATGCTAGCAGGGGATGTATTTGGAATGCTTTCTAAGGTGGTACCAAGAAAACAAGCCCTTAGAGGTCTGAATACACTCTATTTTTTAAAATTAAAACTTTCCCTAAAGCAATACTACAGTTAGAAATGACATAAAGAATATTCTTGAGAATGGAAGAAAGTTTATGTAGCGAATGTAATAATTTATTCTAGAGTCCTAAATTATGTACTATATTAGAATTAGGACTCGTTCATCAGAGGGGGCTAACTTGCTTAAGGGAAATAATGGCCTTTCCTTTTGCTTCCTTTTCATTTCTTGCTTTTTTTTTCTCCTTGAAACTCTAATCACTAAAGGAAAGACAAAGGTTTCTTAATACAATCTGCATTATACTAACAAGCTGTCCAGGACAGTATGTTCAGGAAACAGGAAACAATAGTTGGTAAAAAATGTTTTCAATTAAAGCCTCTCACCAAACACCAAATGAGCAAGAGGTGCTTGTGCCTCTAATTCTAGCTACTCCAGAAACTAAAGATCCAGAGGATCAGGTTTTAAAGTCAGTCGCCATCAAAAAGTAGGGCTGATGGCATGTTTCAAGTGGTAAATCACCAACTGAGCAAGCCAGCTGAGAACACACAGCCCTGAGTTCAAGCCCCAGTACTGTCAAAACCAAACCGAACCCAACCCAAATGAACACACAAATGCCAAATGAAATGTTAGTGGAACATCCTAAAATACTAATTGAGTTCCTTGAAGTGAAGGGGCATCTGCATCTATGAATGAACTAATTAAATGATGAAGATCAGACATGATTACATGTTTGCCTATTCATGTATTCGTAGGAAATATATAGGTCTGAAAGGCCTTAATAGAATTTTGCAAATGAAAAGTGTATGTACAATAGAAAAAAAACCTATTAAGGTATCTATCCAGAAGATAGAAAACTCATCACTGAGAAAACTATGTAAAAAAGAGATTTGTCTCCTATATCTAAGCAGTGTAATGACTGAAAGTCCAGCCTAGACAAAAGCTAGCCTCACTGCTTTACTTAGGAAATGGTTTAGGGAATCTAATTTCCCAGTCTCACCTCAGTAAGCACATCAGTCTTTTTACTGTTTTTCAAATGCTCCCCATTATATCACTGCTGAAAACCACAACTTTCTGTGCTGCTTTTTCACCTGTTACAGGTGGCTCCTTTACAGAGCAGCAGGATAACTAAGCACGTAAGAGCAGGGTGCTTGACTGTATTGCTTCAGTGTCTTTCCTAATGTATAAATAACACTCACTTCCTTTGGCGAGACCAGGCACTGTTAGGATGACATTGTGGAGAACTGACACTCTTCTCTGCAGAGCTCCTTACTTTTAGCCATTATGCCAAGACTGGGTCCCAGAGTGAGATGCATGCTATATTTTTCCCTGTCCTTTTCAGAAAGCATCCATTTTGAGTCATTGGAAAGCCTTCCAGGGGCCAAGGCTATGAATGAGTTCTTATGTTCTTTGTTGAAGGTTTTGTTTTGTTTTTTTAAAATTAGTTTCAAGATTCTTCTTGACCCCCTCTGTACTCCACAGAGTACAGAGAACCCTAAATAGAACCCTAATAGAACCCTAAATAGAACCCTAGCAGATCTGTTGTGCTTCCCTCATGTTGCTGAGGATGGTATGCAGGTTGGCCTCACCAAGATTATTTGCAAGGAGATCTTCCAATCTAGTGTTGCCAGACTTAGCGACAATCAATACAAGCTAGTCAGTTGAATTAGAGTTTTCCATAGAAGTCACCTCTCACATAATATCTGGGCAATGCAGATGCTAATTTAGGTTTGACACCTACCATGATAGATTCAGACTGTCTCTAATCCATGACCTTGAGCAAGTTACTTGACCCCTTTGTCCTCCTCAAGATCAGTGACTTTTTTGTAAAATGGTAATAACAGGTTTCACGTCTTTGGGAGAACATGAAACGAGTGTTTTGTGTACAGCTTAATATGATGGCTGGCATACAGTATAGTATGCACTATCTAAACTTTGCTAAGTAGAATCTATTTATATGTGATAATATAGGGCCTTGTGTGGCCAAACAAGCAAAAATGACTTTAATCCATCCACCGAATAGAAATAAGGTAATAGGCCTAGTCATCTATTCCATCTAGTCTGGCAAGAGCCAAGCAAAAAGTGACTGAACCAAGTCTTCACCTTTTCCCATAAAGTTAGACATTGATGGACTTATGTCCATTTTTGAGGTAGAAGGAAACATCAGCAAATGCTTACCAGCAACCAAAAATCTGTGATATTGGGTAAAGAGGGTCAGTATCTGCTTTTCTCAGACAAACTCTTGAAAATCCTTACAATGCTGATATTCTGTGACTTCTATCTAAGATCATGGTGTGTGAACCACTTTCAAACACTTAGCTCAGCTTTAAAAATAGCGACCTACATTGTCAAGGCTATTTAAATCACTCCAGAAATTCCCACTGACTGACTGACTGAACTGGTTTGCAACTTTAAGACTCACTTACCTATTGTTTGCAACAGATTGAAAACATTGCAGATGAAAAAGACCTTCATACTTTATATGAAATGAGAGCAGCAATGAATGGTGTACCACAGTTGCAGAAGACTTCTGTTCGGGCCATTGGTAAAAGCAATAAACAGTTTCTTCCTAGCTACTTGATTCTAAGCCTTGGACCACCTCCTCCTCCTCCTCCTACTGCTGCTGCTCCTCCTCCTCCTCCTCTTCCTCCTCCTCCTCCTCCTCCTCCTCTTTTTTGCTTTTTTTCCTCTTTTCTCCTCCTTTTTGGAGGTATTGGACTTTGGAACACAGGACCTCCCATTTCCTAGGCAAGCAGATCTACCACTTGAGCCACACCCCCAGTCTTTGCTTTAATTTTTTTCAGATACCATATCATTCTCCCCAGTCTCAGTCTGGCTTTACACTGTGATCCTCTTTTTTCTACCTCCCAGTAGCAAGGATTATAGGCATAAACCCCTATACCTGGCTTTTGGACCACATCTGGATGGCCAATCATCCCTAGAAAAAGGCAAGATTAATAAAAAAAAAAAACCCTGAAGGCTTCCATGGTGATCTGAGTTTCCTTAGAAACAAATCAAGATCAAAAAAGGAATAATGTAAGAGAGGACTATGAGGTTCTGAAGCCTGTGTCAGATTTAAATTCTGTCACATTTGTGACCCTGAGCAAATTACTCTAAGCTCTCTGTACCTTATTTCCATCACCTATACAGTCAAATTATTCTGAGTCAATTTTTTCTAATTCAGAGGTAATTTCACCTCCAGTGTACAGTTAGCAATATCCATTACACTTTCTGTAGTCATATGTAGATACTGAACATCCAACTGTACACCTGCCAATCCCTTACCAAAAACAACAAGCCAGTCAAAATCACAATAATACCTCCTTGCCCCTCCCTCCCTCCCTTCTTCTCCTTTCCCCTTCTTCTTCTCTCCTCCTTCCTCCTCTCCCCTCACCTTCTTTCCTTTCCTCCCTCCCCTCCCCTTTCCTTCCCTTCCTTTCTTTTTCTTTCTCTCTCCTTTTTTTTTTTAAAAGACAAGGTCTTGCTATGTAGCTCAACTGGTCTGAGACTCACAATCACCCTGCCACAGCCTCTCAAGTTCTGGGATTATGAGCAAACACCACCACATCTGTTTGGGAGACTGGATCTTTCAGCACATGTGGTGATTTATGTGCAGACTATTTTAGGAATAGAAATGTGCGGCGGAGGTGACAATATACCAGAAACTCACCCTAGGCAAAATTCTTCCCAGGGCTACACTAATTAAAAGAATGTCCAAGACTGGCCTGTGAGGCTTTCTACTCCAAGCTAGATAGCCCTTACACTGCCATAATTGTGACACCAACTTATAGGCTTCTTCATATACTTCATTATAATATTATAGAACTAGTAGCTAGAATGACACTATTCTTTGAGACTTTGTATTGAGAAGTGAATTATCATGTTCTTTTCAGATAAGAGGAAACCAAAGCTTTATCTGATCCGTTATTCATTCCTGACATTGAATGGCACTGCACAAATCTAACAAAATAAAACATGACCCAGAATTTGATCATTCTTATTTCTCTGGAATTACAAGGATTTTTGCACAGAATAACCCAAGGTTATCCAGTATGGCAAATGGTATTGCAAAATGAAAAGCATTTATTCATTTATTGTGCTGTAAATAGTTGTTAGGTTGCAATAGCAAAACTCCATAATATACCTCAAAGCATCTTCAAGTAGTATTTGGTATTCAAGGCATCATTTGGCGCAAGGTAAAGGAAGCGGAGACAGAGAGAGGGTCATAAGCAAGAAAGAAGCTCCTGGATGAATTCAAAAAGTGCCAAGTTTTGGCAACAGCCATGCTCATTTTCTATCCAACTTGGTGTGCTCCACTGGTAAGAAAGCGGGGCCTTTGATATGGCTCCAGGAATGCTTGTCCTGTAGTGTCTTGTGCCATGAGTCAGTAAGGATTGATCAGGCTTCTGGGATCCAGTCAATGGCAGGTGTACACACACACACACACACACACACACACACACACACACACACACACACACACACACACACACACACACACACACACACACACACACACACACACACACACACACACACACACACACACACACACACACAGAGCCTGAGTTAGGCTGCATTTCCTTCTCTCTTAAAACATCACTGTCTCCTTTAAGTCAGGCATTTTGATCTCATACAAGAGGTAGAAGCTTTCCTTCCTATGACTGCTTATGAGTGGGCTTCAGTGAAGGTTCATGTGAGGGAAGCCATGGCATTTGGATGAATAGAAAGTCAAAGCCATATAGACAGAATAAGTAGGTTCTAACCATTGTGCAGATGTTACTTCTGTGATGATAAGGAGGACAACAGAGAAATAGTGAAAAGTAGGCAGATAATAACTACTTTAAATACTAATGCCAAGCCTTCAGGAAACAAACATTTCCAAATATAGTCATTATAAATTCATTTCAGTTAAGCAGAAATGTGTCATGAATCAGGAATTTAACTATGGTCAAATACCTATGCTATGCCTGGACTGGCTTACTGGCTTTGAACCATGATCTTCAGATCTCAACCCCCTGAGGAGCTAGGATAACAGTTGTGAGCTACCCATGCCTAGCCTGAAAATATATTTTACCACATGAATTTAAACACTTTTTCTCATTCTTATTTTCATCTCTATTACATGATTTAGCATCTCATGCAATAAAACTAACTGAGATGAAAATCCATGAGTGTCAGCGCAAATCTTCCCCAGCTGGTTGAATTAGTTCCATTTCCTAATCAGATTGGGGAATGAAATCTGGATTAACTGGCTCTCTTCCAAAATTACGTAACTACAAATGTAAGCCTCATTTTGTGAACAATCCTTTGACAAACCCCAAATATCCTAAGATTCTCAGTCCATATGTTTGAGAGTTCTTAAACATCACACACCGTAGCTACCATTCACATCAGATGCAGCCCTGCCTTAAGTAAGACTTTGAAGTTCATGAAATGCATTTGTGTCTTAGTTCATTGAATTCTCCAACACTTTAAATCTGAAAATGAAATTATAATTTGCCTCCTGTTGTTGAGGAGACCAGAACAGCCAGTTTCTCATTGCTCAGAGAGCTAAATAAGGAAACAGTTGACAGAGCAAATCTTGAGCTGCATTTCTTACAATGTGGTTTATATTTCTTCGTTGAGTTTGTAGTTGTACCTCCCAAGTAAATACGTGCTGTCAAGTAAATATGCTTACACATATTTACTGCTCTGTAAGGGCAATGATTATGTCTTCCCATTTCTATTGCTATTATTCAGAGTAATGCCAAGTTCATAACTGATGTTCCCTTGTGAACGAAATTAATAAATGAATTAAGGTATATGGTGATACTGGTATAGAATCTCACTGTTCTGTCCTCTACACCAATTTCTATTTGTACCTGTCAATATGTACTTTAAACATCTGAGAGTAACTTACAGATCCCATTATGTTCTGAAGAATCAGCCGGGTACTGGTGGCTCACACCTATTATATACTAGCTACTCTAGAGGCTGACATCTGAAGATTGCAGTTTGAAGTCAGTTTGTGCAAGAAAGTCCATGAGAGTCTTTTCTTCAATTAAGTACCAAAAAGCTGAAAGTAGAGCTGTGGATCAAGTGGTAGGGTGTCAGCCTTGACCAAGGGAAATAAAAAGCTCAGGCAGGGTACAGGCCCTGAGTTCAAGCTTCAGGACTGGCACAAAAATATTCTGACGAAAAGTCATTTTGTGGTGATATCAATCAAGATGTATTATGCTTATAAATTGACATGTTTGGTGGTATTCCCTTTGGACAACTTCTTAAAGATAATAAAGTATAATTTTTTTAAAAAGCTGAAAAAATAAAGTTGTTCTCACATCATCTGGGAATAGGAAGAATATAGTCTTCATTTAAAACGACACGATCACATCTAATGTACTTAATATTGACATAATGTCTAACGTCTAATCAACATCCAAACTTCTCCAATTACTCTAATAGTCTTTGTTTAGTTCTTGTTTGACCCAGTATCTAATCAAGCTTTATCCTTTGTACTTATGTTTCCTGTCTCTTTATTCAACAATGTTTTAAAGATGCATAGCTGTTATAAATGTACAATTTTAGAAAAGATGATGCAGTCCTTTCCTCCCAATCTCAGTGATATGTAACACCTAATGATTGGAAGGCATAGTCTGAATTGATTCAAACACAGTTCCTAGAGTTCACACAGTACTTGTCAATGGCAGTTGTCCAATAACTACTGTTAACTGAGCTAATATATAGATTATTAGAATTGTAGGTAGAAAGAATATGGAAGAATCCTTTCTCCAAAGACTCCTCCTAGAATAGTTTAGAGAGGATAGTTCAAGATGGGCACACACATTGCCAGTGAATTAGAAAACAGGACAGAAAGAATCCTATAGCTTTTAATGAAGAAAAAAGTCAGTCAGAAATCAGAGGAACCTCCCCCCCATCCCTTTTACTTCCTGGCATTTAGAGGGAGAGAATGGAAGAGACAAGAAGAAACAGCTACACAATAGATACCTAGGGAAGGGTTTAAAACATTATTGAAAACCACATAAAATTATTATTATTGTTATTGTTATTATTTTGTTAGATATGGGACTTGAACTTAGAGCCTAAGCTATATTTTCTCAAGGCTAGTGTTCAACCATTTTGAGCCAGAGCACCACTATTGGTTTTCTGATGGTTAATTGGGGATAAGAGTCTCACAGACTTTTCTGTCCACTCTGGCTTAGAACCATGATCCTCAGATCCCAGCCTCCTGAGTAGCTAGGATTTTAGGCATGAGCCACCAGCATGCTTCAGCAGAAATTATTTTTAAAAGAAGTAGGATAAAGGAGGGAGGATAACAAAAAGTAATCCTAAGTTTGTACAATTAACATATGCTAATTAAAAAGTAACATTCTATCCCAGCCAGAAATCCTCTCATAGATATCTTGGTGCATAATAGCCCAAAGCATGGGCATGGTTGACTGTTATATTTGTTGGTGTCACACACAAATCTATCCCTTTTATCATTCCTTCTTTAAGAAAAGATCTAAAGTGAGAAATAAATGAAAAGGAAGTTTGGTCTTGCTGAACACTAGAGGGAGGATTAGCCAATTTGAATTAGGAAAGATTTGGAATAAAAACACAGGTATTATAGGGACCCTTCTGGATAATTAATCAGTCTTCATTGAGCAGCAATTTTAAGTCACAGTTCTGTTGACCAGTTCTGTGTATGATATTGCAACCCTTATTGGAACCCCATACACTCCTCCATTTGTGAGCTTCAATGGCATCTGCGAGTTCCTTCTCTTTTGTCTAAGCACCAAATGTCCTCATGTCATTCATTCACTCGATCATCCAAAACCTCTTGTTGAGGACTTTCAGACCCCTCATTAGCCAGGACTAGAGCTGTACAAGCAGACTGAGTGCTTGCTTCCACAGAACTCAGACATTGTAGACAAAGGAAAGGATTAAGGTTCACCCAACCTAGACATTGTCCTGGTTGTTTCCCACAAGCTGAACTTGGCC
The DNA here is from genome assembly GCF_024711535.1 of Dipodomys merriami. Classification (NCBI taxonomy): domain Eukaryota; kingdom Metazoa; phylum Chordata; class Mammalia; order Rodentia; family Heteromyidae; genus Dipodomys; species Dipodomys merriami. Next base: position 115,037,629 of record NW_027204492.1, read on the forward strand.
AAAACTTCTGAGCTCAAGGAGTCCTGTGGAGTAGACATCAGAGACAGGAAAACTTTTCATTTATCAAATTAGCCCATATAGGTGGATTTTAACCAATCTTAACCATTTCATGCATTTTCTTCCTTCATTTAAGGCTTAGAGTTTTGCACTGAGCTGCAGTATGGAGCTTGAATAGGTTCTCAGGATCCACCAAATACACTGTGTCATAGCAATTGACAGTCATTACAGGATTAATGAAACACAGCATTGGTTGAACATGCCAAAATGACTAATCTAATTTCCAGCTATGTTGTTAAAACACTTTCACAGTCATCATTTTGAGAGAAAGCATTTATCTTCACATTTCACTTATTTATAGATGAGTCATAGCCTAATATTGCTACTCACCCAATTTAATCAAATGCAATTCAGTCAGTATTGCTGAACATGTATATGAAAATTCCAACATTTTCTACTATTTATTGTGAAAATTAGATTTTCATGGCATTAGGAATATATATTTAAAATTTACTGCTTAACACATAAACTATTTGTCTATTTACTTGTCTAGACTATAGTTCACTTAATCTTTCTGAACTTGCTTAATGACTTTTAGAATCCTAAGTTTAAAATGTATTTATTGAGAGCTATTATAGAACACATCTGTAACCCCAGCCCTTGAGAAGCTGAGACAGTATACTCAAAAGTGCTCTGCTGGCCTGTGCTACAGGGTAAGACCTTGCCTCAAAAGTCATGTATTGAGAGGGAAAATGGATAGCGTGAGGGGGAGGTGACATGGATCGTAATGTAAAACTCTTTTACAATGTCAAGAAATTATTAAAAATTTAAAAAGAAATATACCCTTTACTTGACTTATGTAACGGCAACACCTCTGTACATCTCCTTTATAGTAACAATAAATAATTTTAAAAATTAAAATGAAAAACCAGTGATACCATGATATCAGATTTTTCAAATCCTCAAAAAATAAAATACAATGAAGTTGAGTGATTTTTTTAAAGTAGTGTATCAGTATATTTAATCAATATGTCTTTCAATCCACTAAGCTTTCTTCCTTTTTTATGGGTAAGAGAATCAAAATATTAAAATACTAAAAATTATTCTCAATCAGGCAACAAACAGGAATAAATGAGAAGGCATCATTTAACAAGAAGAAAATGCAGAGAGACAGAGACAGCTCAGAGAGAGAGAGAGGGAGAGAGAGGAATTGATATAACTGTGTATATATGTTTTATGAATTAAAATATAAAAAAAGATGGAAAAAAAGACTGACCTGGAAGTAGGAGGCTAAGTCCTAAGCCTAGCATTTATAGCAAGGACCAGTAAACTTCACTTGTCTTTGACAATTTTCAAATGTGATGTTTAGAAATGTTTTTGCAACCAAGGGTTCTTATGGAGACAGTAAATACTTTCAGATTTGCAGGCAAAACTGCAACTACTCAACTCTACCGTCATATCAAAAGTAGTGCCAGATAACATGAAAACTACCATAGTTCTCTCCAACAAAACTTTATTAAAAAATCTATGCTTGACCTTCAAGGCATAGTTTGTTGACATCTGATTTATAGTCTCACCTGGGAAAAGTCATTTATAGTTTTGCTCTTCTATTTTCTTACTCATAGAATACAGGTGCTAGACTACATATTTTTTTCCCAGAACTTGGGACTGAACTCAAGACTATGAATTTGAATGTCCCTTTAAGCTCAAAAGTGTCCACCTTCATCATTTAAACAAGTCTTTCTGAAATTTCATTATCTTTAACAGGATTGGAAGAGACTCGGATATACAAATTCTCCAAACTGTCTTCCCATCAGAAGTAACAGTTCACCATTCAGGGAAAATGAATAAGAATCCTGTTTACCATAGCATTTTATCCAAAGATAGAACACTATAGTAAAGCTGGTCACCTACCTGAATATGTACAGGGAGTTTTAGATCTCTGAACTATCAATCTTCTCTTATAAAATAGAGTCATTACTTAGACAAATTGTGCTTTAAATACACAATACACAAGTGGTTCCAAACCGCGATAGAAAAAAAAAAAAAAAACACTGTAGTGGCTGTTTCCCAGAATTCAAATCAAGTTTCTTTGAGACCTAAAGAAATTGAATCAAAGGTTCTCAAATGTGATATTACAGGTGGTTTTACTATTCAGGGGTGTGATACCCAGCAATATCCCTCAATTGCTCAATTGGAATCATTCCATTTTACTAAATTACCAACGGCTGCTGATTTTCTAGCGTGCAAACACATGAGCACACACATGCACGCGCACACACACACACATATATATTTTGTCAGTCATGGGGCCTGAACTCTGGGCCTGGGCACGGTCCCTGAGTTCTTCAACTCAAGGCTGAGCTCTACCACTTGAGCCACAGAGCCACTTCAGTCTTTTTCTGCTTATGTGGTGCTGAGGATTCAAACCCAGGGCGTCATGCATGCAAGGCAAGGGCTCTACCACTGAGCCACCTTCTAGCCCACATATATATTTTTATAGCGTATACACACACACACACACACACATCTGTATATATATCTGTATATATTATATATATCTGTCTATCTATCTATCTATCTATCTATCTATCTATCTATCTATCTATCTATCTAACCCTAAACATGCTCAGTCTGGCTTGCTATGTCAATGTCTGTGAGAAGATGCTTTCTTTACCACTGATCCTAAAGAAAAGGTATTTAATGCAAAGCTGCTCATGTACTTAACAAGGAGCGACAGAGGGTTACAGCATACATAGCTTTCCCAAATATGTTGGTGTTAAATGTGTCAGTATGGGTCCTCTTTCCAGAGTTAGATTAAATTGGTGATATTTTGACAGATTATATACAACTTAAACCAAATGTATAAATCTAGGTTGCTCTATTGTTATCTAATTCTAGAAAGACTTCTGATGGCTTTTCATTAGAATTAATACAGACATGTATTCTTTTGCTTCTGTTCTGTACATAAAGGACAGTTGTTCTCCCTATGATAACCCTAAATTCTTTTTAATTTTTTTCTTTTTTCTTTTTATTTCTTTTATTTTTTTGCTTATGTGGTACTGGGGAATCATACCCAGGGCTTCACGCATGCTAGGCAAGTATTCTACCACTAAACCACATTCCCAGCCCCCAACCCTGAATTCTTCATGCAGTTTCATGGCCTCTCAGAACTTCCTGTAAACTATTAATATGTGGAACAAATGTATACTTGATATTAAGTACAGAAATTAAAATGATTATTTAATGCTATAAGTATAAATATGAAAGAGAAATACATTATTTTACTAAATGTCTAATGTTTACATATTCCCTAAGTCATTAAAGTATAAAAATACAGAATATAAAGAGCTTTATAGGAAATAAAAATATGTGTATCCTAAAATAAATATCACTTGGGGTATTTTTTTCTTTCTGTCTCTTGTCTATACATGTCTTTCTCTTCCTCTGTCACTCTCTCTGCGTATCTCCTTCACTATCTGTCTGTTTCCATTTGTCTGCCGGTCCTTCTGTTTCTAAACAACTGAGAAGATTATAAGGAGGAAAGATATTCTAAGGGTATATGTGAACTTTCCAGTAGGAATGGAAGCCACTATGAAGGTACTTCCAACCCCAAATCACCCTCTTATCTGTATTCATGTTATACATTTGAAAGCCCTTTCATTTAGCACCATTTTATGAGTACAACTATGACAGATACAGATGTCAAGCCTTTACCCTCAAAGAATGGACAATCTACAACTAAACAGAGAGACAAGATAATATTGAATGTTGGCTGAAAATATGTTTTATGCTTTAATGCTGTATATTTTTGGGAAAAAAATTGAATTATGGTTAGAAAATCTTTTTTTTTTTTTCAGTCATGGGGCCTGAACTCTGGGCCTGGGCACTGTCCCTCAGCTCTTCACCTCAAGGCTGGAGTTCTAGTACTTGAGCCACAGCGCCACTTCCAACTTTTTCTGCTTATGTGGTCCTGAGGACTTGAGCCCAGGGCCTCATGCATGCAAGGCAAGCACTCTACCACAGAGCCACCTTTCCAGCCCCAGGTTAGAAAAATCTTGAAGAACTATAGTTCACCTGAAACTCTGGAGGTAGGAAAGAAGGTCTACATTTAAAAGAAAATAAGTTCCATAGTTACCCATTCTGGTGTCACATGTATATAACAATTTTGATGACTGCTACATTATCATGAAAATTATAATAAAAATTATGCAAGATAAATGGTGCTGTTAGTAATAATATTAGAGTTTCTTAATTTTCATACATCTTTCCAAAGTTTCATTTGGGGCCAATTCTAATTTTTATTCCATCTGCTTTAAATATAGGCATATTATCACTGCTCCCAGAAAAATATCCAGAATGTCCTTGTCCTCGCTCAGGTAATAGCAACAAGTAAGCTTTAGCAACTTTTTAATGTGTAAACATGATCATTTTGTAAATCATAGCAAAAAACACTTGCATTTTTGCAAGATATGTCATATACACAAAATGAGCTGAAAACATTGGAATGCAATACGCTTTCAATGTTTGTACATCATGGAATAATTACTTCCCCAGCAAGGAAGACATTTACTTACAAAATGAGTAGACTTACAAATTGTGGGGAAAGAATTCTGTTGTAAATCGATGGGACATGCTAAGGTTTTATTAGACACTTTCTAAAAATCTCTTCCTCCAACTGACAATAATAATACATCTGCAACTGAGAATTTTTCCAGGAAAGAAATTTTAGCAACCAGTGGATATATTTATTAGAAAAGTCCACAAAAGCTTCCAGAATGAAAAGTGCCCCTTACATAATGGCTTCTCCACTCAGTCTGGGTCTCAACCACCTTAGTATTGTCAACATTTAGATTCTGATTGAGCAGGCACTGAACGAGGCTCAAGAATTCATTTCTCATAAAATTCCAGGTCTTGATGCTAGTTCAAGTAGCATGCCTTGAGTAACAAGCTTAAACATGATCTTGAGACAAGAGGTAAACCATGGCTGCTGATTTCAGCTTCAGGCTCCCTCATGGGTGGCAGGTATCCATTGGGCTAGTGAGGTTTTACCTAGCAGCGATACACCAAGAGAAAAGCCAATACCCTCTCCTTCTATGGTATTGACCTTCAGGCACCTAAGTCTAGATGAAAAATCTATGAAAACTTGTTTGAACAAGGTAAGAAGACAACACCAAGTATGTCTCCTGTACAATACTGGCACCTCACATCCATGGTACTCTCCACTTCAGACATATAAACATCATGACTACCCTTTAAATGCATTCTAATTCATTTCCTTCCAACATTAACAGAGTGCCTCTGTTATGATCTAGAATCAAAGGGCTCCTTTCTTTGAGAAGAATCTTAGGTTAAGTGTCTATTTTATTTTATTTTTAATTTTATTTTATTGTCAAGGTGATTACAGAGGGGTTACAGTTACATATGTAAGGTAATGAATACATTTCTTGTCAAACATTATTACTCTTTCCCTTTCATTCTCCCACTTTCCCTCCCCCCAACTCCTCTCCCCATAAGTTGTAAAGTTCATTTCTCACATATTGTCTTGTGAGTATTGTTATTGCATTGGTTCATCCTTTGTCACACCATTTTGTTGTTCCCCTTTTTTTCCCCAAATCAGATAAACGCACAATTGGTTAGCATGCAGTACTTATAAGTATCTATTTTGGAAGTTCTATCAGTACTCACAACTCCAAAAGCAGTGCACAGTATTTGGTGTGTTCTTGATCTTTGATTGTAGTTTAAGTTCTTTGGAAAAACAGATTGAAAGCTCTACAAATCTCCCCTTGAAGTCCTTGCTCAACTCTTCTTCAAAAGAGTGAACTGAGTACATATTGTACCTTAGACTTCTAAACTGTAAGAACACAAAGTGACCATTTAGCCCTAGTAGTTTAGGGCCAAGTGGCCTGAGGACAGAATGCTGTTACACATAAAATAAATTGACAGGCTGGGCACCAGTGGCTCACACCTGTCATCCGAGCTACTCAGGAGGCTGAGATCTGAGGATCATGCTTCAAAGCCAGCCCGGGCAGGAAAGTCTGTGAGACTCTTTATCTTCAATTAACCACCAGAAAACTGGAAGTGGTGCTGTAGGTCAAGTGGTAGACCACTTGTCTTGAGCTGAAGAGTTCAGGGAGAGCACCCAGGACAAGAGTTCAAGCCCCATGACTGACAAAATAAAATAAAATAAAATAAATTGACAACATCCAACTGAATTGAATATAGGTATCCCTACCAAATTATGACAATGTATTAGGAACCTTTTTTCCTCCCTCTCTCATAATGGGCTAACTCTCACATCCAGTGATGGCATCGCATCCCTCTGTATGCCACATCCGGGATCAGCATGATATAGCCTGTGGGCATGGCTCACCGCCTGATATTTATAAATAGAGTTTTAGCTGGGCACTGGTGGCTCATGTCAGTCATTCCAGCTACCCAAGAGGATAAGACCTGAGGATCACAGTTTGAAGTCAGCCCGGGCTGTAAAGTCCATGAGACTCTTATCTCTATTCAACCACCAAAATGCCAGAAGAGGAGCTGTAGCTCAAGTGGCAGACCATCAGCCTTGAGCACAGGGACAGCATGTAAGCCCCGAGTTTAAGACCCAGGACTGGCACAAAAGAATTGGAACACAACCATGTCTATGTATTTAAGTATTTATTGTCTGGGTGGTTTCACATAAATGGAGTTTGTGCCATGTGACAGAGGACATAGGGCTTGCAAAGCCTAAAATATTTCCATCTAGAATTTTGTGGAAAATGTTTGCCTAACACAAACAAGGTGCTCTAATGCAACAAATACCTGCCTCACTTCACTTCTAGTGTATTATATACCTCAACCAGCTGTAGGTAGGTAGATAGGTAGGTAGGTAGGTAGGTAGGTAGGTAGGTAGGTAGGTAGACAGGTAGGCTGGTAGATTGATAGATCCCTCCAGTGACATGCAGTTTTACCACTCCACATATTGTCATTTGTTTTATAGTGTCAAGTAACTCGGGTTCTCTTATGAGGTCCCAAACCCTCCTTACCCAGCTGTGCATCATCAGCATAATGATTTTCCTAAACATGGGACCAGTGTATAGAGTTGAACCAAACTGAAATTTGCAGTTTTTCTAGGGCAATACAAAAGCCATGCTATTTGGGACAGTGAAATTTCTGAAAGCCATAAGCAAACATCTGATTATACCTGTAACTAAATTAGTGGAAACCAAATGGTCCTTTTGGCAACAAAACAAGAGTGGCTGTTATGGCCATTTGGTTTGACAGGGATTTTACAAGAGGCTTCACAATGATTTGAGCCCATAAAGTACTTGATATTAGAACTACAGATCCTTAGTGAATCTTTACTTTCAAGCCCAGTAGAGACACAGGGCTACCTCATTCATCTGGCATTTTATCATCTTAGCTGGGCTCCAAGGATCCAGCAGGAAAAAAGAGACAGTAATTGCATTCTGTAAGCAATTAACATTTTTCTCTTTTTAAACATTTTCCCCTTTATAGGCATCAGTATTGAAGAATGGAAGAAAAATATAAACTTTCTGTCATCACCTCTGGAAAGGAGGCTAAATGGGATTCTTTCCTAATTATGTTCACCTGTTATATGTGTTAATTCTCTGTATTCCATTCATTTCTATCATTTTGCCAGCACCACAAATCAGTTACTTTGTAATTGTGTTTCGTAAGCCCATACAAGTTCTAATACTGGCTAGGAAAGATGACAGATTCAAATGTGTTCCGAAGATGCTAGTGTCTTTGGGGGTCCTTTAAAATAAATTTATTTGAAGTCAATACTTGGAGATAAAATATTTTCTTTCTTTTTTCTAACCCTACTAAAATACACAACAAGTCTGAGTGTTCACCTATCCATATTCTCTAGTAGAATCTTATATATAAATTTACAAGAGGCTTTAATAACTGGGATAAAAGGCTAATATTTACGAGGCTTAATTGACTTAGTGATGGACCACAGAATCAGAGGCTAAAAATTATGCATTTTGGGGGAGATGTATAATTTTAAGTAACAGCCTAAAATTCATAAAATTCCCCTGAGCCACACAAAAATGGACCTTGATTTCATAAAAGGTCCGAATATAAGTATTCAAATAAAAGGTCTGCATCCTAAATCAAAATGCCATTCTAGCATAACAGGAAGTCCTACTTTGTTTGTAGAAGATAATGAGCTGTGAATGATACAAAATTGATGTTCATAAACTTTTGATGATTCCAATAATTAACTTCTTCCTTGTGTGTATTCTTTTGTATAACCCCGACATCCTGCTGTGTAAATGGCATAAGCGATTTAGCCTTAAAAAAGCCAATTAAACTCTCATCTCCTTTTTGAAGCTTCTGTGCTTCAGTGCAATCCACTTTGAGGTGGGCACTGTTGTAACTCTCACCAGCGTGTGCCTCCACGTGGGTAAAATCAATAGGTTTAAAACTAAACTCAAGTCCAGGATTTCAAACTTGTGTGTTTCTTCCTAACTTCCCTATGCCTCTAAATGGCTGCTGCATAGCCAAAGAGAGACTATGCAGAATGTGATGCTTTTTGTGGAAGAACATGCCATTGATGATTTGAACTTGCTCGGCATTCAAGCATAGACAACTTCCAAAATGCTTCCATATTCATTGCTTAACGTGACCAATTTCTCTTCCTCTTGTCTTTAGTGTTCATTCTATAAGGATCTTCGAATAATCTTGCTCTGTTCAATAAGCTAGTCAGTCACTATATATAGTTATTGAACACTGAAATAGACTTAAGATATGCTTTAAGTGTGACATATACACACTATTTTGAAGGCTAAGTAGGAGAAAAATATAAAATGTCCCATTAATAATGTTTATAAACATTACAGTTGAAATGAAAATATTTGAGGCTAAGCAAACTATCTAAAGCTGCTAGGTGCCAGTGGCTCACATGTGTAACTCTAGCTACTCAGAAGGCTGAGATCTGAGGATCACAGTTCAAAGCCAGCTCAAGCAGGAACGTTTATGAGACCAGAAAAAAAGCTGAAAGTGGAGCAGTAGTTCAAGTTGTAGGTCACTAGCCTTGTGCACAAAAGCTCAGGGACAGTGCCCAGGCCCTGAGCTCAAACCCCAGCACTGGCTCTCTATATATATGTATTAAAGTTAAATTCCACTATGTTTTTTTTTTTATTTTTGAAATATGAATACTAGTGGCACATACTTGCAGTTCTAGAACTTAAGCTACTGAGGCAGGAGGACAAGGAGTTTAAGACCAGCCTGGGCTATATTATATAAAAAGACTGTCTCATAAAGTGACAACAGAAAATTAAAAAACAACAACAACAACATGTGGCTCTCATTATAATTTTAATGGAGTGTGCTACTCTATAACCTTGGGACAAAGATAGGTGATCCTCCCAGAGATTTCTTAGTAACTGCCATTCTTTTTTGCTTAATTTGTCTTGTGACTTCTGCATGTGTTCTGAGCTTTGTTAGCCACCTGACACTGAATCTGATAGGGACTTCAGGATAACACGAATAATGAGAGTACAGTAGGCAGCTATATATGTCAGCTAAAAAAAAAGTTCAGAATTCACCAAGTACTAAGAGTCTTTAGTAAAAAGTAATCCATATGAGATGCCTTTGTTCTCAGGCCATATTTATTTTATCAACTTAAAAATAATCTGAACGAGTATAGGGGTTGACATTTGCACACTGACAATCTTCTGCTGACGTGGCCTCCTGAAATCATTAAGGCCATTTGCCTTATTCATAGAGAGGATGCCAGCCATCAATCATGACTCACAAGACAGCCTGCTCCAGGCCAATCTCATCTTATTGAAAAGGTAGAATGAGGTGAGAGTTGCTTTATCTGGAGCAAAGGTGAATGAGTTGAAAACTAAGGGGCATTGTTCCCTAAAGCACAGTAAGTTTCTTTAGTAAAGTCTGTAAAAGCCATAATTACTATATGTATTCCATGTATACTTCTCTCAGTGAAATCTGATATCTTAGATTAAGAAACATTTCTTTTGAGAGAGAGAAGGGTCAAAATGCAAAAATCTATTGGAAATTTTGCTTTTTCTTTTTTCATTTCCTCCTCTTCCTCCTCCTCCTCCTCGTTCTCCTCCTCTTCCTCCTCCTTTTCTTCTTCTTGTTCTTCTACTTCTTACCTTCACTTTCCTCTTCCTCCTCCTCCTCTTCCTCTTCATTTTCTTCTCTGCCTCCTTTTCTTTCTCCTCTTACTTCTTTCTCTCCCATTTTCTTTCCTGTCTCCTGTCTCCTATGTTCTCCCTTCTCTCCTTCCCTTTTCTCTTCTGTCTTCTCTCTTTCCTATTCCCAGTGTAACCTGAAACTACACTGGAGCTTTTCTAATGACTCTTGGAGAACTTAACATCGTAACTCTCCAATGTTTTTGTTGTGTTTTCTTTTTGCCCCACCACCCAACTTCTGCTGGGACTTTGGCTATGAGTCCTTGAAGCCAGCCACTATTTATATAATTGTTCTAATTTCTTTCTTGCAATTACTTTTTTCTGTTTTTTTTTTAAGTCTTGCCCTTCATTCTATTTCTTTTTCATCTCTCACACTAGGAAAATTTCTCTTTCTGGCAGGTTTCTCTTGTTCTTTTTTGGCAGTATTTCACAGAGGCACAAATAGTCATAATGATCAAAATGTTCACTGGCAGAGGGGCCTTACCCAAGGAGAAGAAACTGCTCCTCAGACATGATCTCATCAGTTTCTCCTCCACTCTACAAAGGAAGGACCCATCTCCCAGGACTGACATCTGTGGGTAAAAACAACTGCACTCTAAACCTCCAAGGAAAGAACTGGGAAGAGTCATTCCCCACCACAAATATAGCTGCTTGACTTCCTTCTGGGCCTCATTTTTAATTGTTATCTTACATAAAAGAAAGATTCTTATTTCTCCCTAAAAATATAGCTTTAAAGTTGCTACTGTCTCCAGCTGAAGAGGCATGGAGGAAAAACCCAAATTTGGTTTGTGTTCTATTTCTAGTCGTAGCCTTGGCTTTATATGCTTTCTTGGGTTCTGTGCAGAGCTCTGCTACTGTTTATTATTTTCTACTATGTATTTGTTTTATTCAGATGGTATATGAGAGTTTTCTAACCAAAAAAGTTCCAGGACAATTTTATCTCTTCATACCAATTGAGATAGGTAAAGCCAACTGATACTCAAAAATATCACCACATGGTCACATATTGACCATTTGAATCCAGTGTCTAAATTAGTATTTGTAAGCTAGGTCTTCAAGCTTTTCCGTTTATACTTTAAAACTTCTGACAGACTTTTATAACAATAATCACATTTAGTAATCCAAATAATCCTCTAAGGTTATTATTTCAACTATCTTTCACAAAATAGGAAAACTGCTAGACCACTTCCCAGAGTAATACATTGACTTAACAGGATGGAGCCTGTATTCCAATCTTGACTTGACTAATTCCAGTTGTGGTTCTGTACTTGCTTTTGTTTACACTATTTCTCAACATGCTAAGGGAAAGAAACACAGAGATTCTTTTTCTACCTTTACTTTCACATCTGTTGGGTTTGTCAAGGCCTGTACTTCTTTAAGAGAACTTGACCTTGGAATGCTCCATTCATGGGCCTACTTCAGAAATCTCTTTCTACTTGTAAGAAGAAAGTGCTTACCAAGTGTCTGACATATAATAGACATCATCTGCTGTAAACTAAGCTATGGGTTTCTAAGAGGCATAATGGACATGCCAACATATTTCTTCTGAGCCAGATGTTGTCAAGGACACAGTGTAAGCTGAGAGCCTGGAGACACCTTCTCATGCTACTTATCCCTACCTTGCCACACACTAGAAGTTACTTCAATTTAGAGGTGGGGACTAGGCTATATCAGGATTCCACATGGGATATAAATTTGTAGGTTTTTACATCTCTGCTTCAAGACTGGGGGAAAATGATGCAAGTTCTCCAAGATCATTTTTTATTTTTTAATCTAGAAATGAATGTTCTACCAAGAACTTTTTGTGGTGAGCTCATCAAATGATCATAGTGTTCAATAGGTCTATATATTCATTGTATTCATTACAAAATGCCACTCATATGTAATGAGCATGCCATATTTATCAACATCTGACTTCAATGCCAACTCATTTGTTGTCAATTATGACTTATTCTTCTTAATAGTTGCATTGTCTAACACATAGTCCCTGAACTCAAGGCACTTCCAATATTCATTCCTTGTATTTATAGTCAACGAAGCTACTGAAGACAACAGCTGAAAAAAACTGTGTGTGCCTGGTAGCTCTTCTCATATTCCCAACATGGACAACCATTCAAACCATTAAGGAATAAAACTTCAGCGTCAGCCTGGAGCTAGTGGCTCATACCTGTAACCCTAGCTACTCAGGAGGCTGAGCTCTGAGGAATGCAGTTCAAAGCCAGCCCAGACAGGAAAGTCTGTGAGACTCTTACCTCCAATTAACCATCAGAAAACCAGAAGTGGGGCAGTGGCTCAAGTAGTAGAGTGCTGGCCTTGAGCTAAAGAGCTCAGACCAGTGCCCAGGCCCAGAGTTTACATCCCATGACTGACAAAAAAACTCCAAACCAAAACATAACTTCAGTGTCTTAAAATTATATGAGTGGATACCCCAGAATATGTTCATCTGTGTATAGATTTGCTCCTTTACCAGAGTTCTTGATCTCTGTGCTGGCCCCCAGGCATATTTTCCTTGAAAGGAGTCTTTATTTTGGAGCCCTTATAAGATATTAGAGTTATGTCCCTGTGTGTGTGTGTGTGTGTGTGTGTGTGTGTGTGTGTATGTGTGTGTGTGTGTGTGTGTGTGTGTGTGTGTGTATGTGTGTGTGTGTGTGTGTGTGTGTGTGTGTGTGTGTGTGTGTGTGTGTTGATATCTCTAAGAATTTTGATTTACTGGGCTCCCTCCAGGGAGTGTAGTCTTACCAGGCTTATCATCAGCCTACTCTGCCATCAAAAGATAAGAGATGGCAAATAGATTTCATGAGACAGCAATGATTGTCAGGATTCATCATGGTGAACCTGGACTTTGTGGGCAGCTTAACTTGGAAGTTTATTGAGAGCTAGTGACAATCATTTTTGATATGGAAGACTATAATATATGGAGCTTGGCTTTTCAGTGGAAAAATTTCTTATATCCCTCTGTTTCAGAGTGCAAATTGTGCTTGACAGCATTGACAGAGCAACAGTGCAGGCTGAGAAGTCTTGAGCAAGAAAGAAGGTGCTGAACAATGGATGGCTGCGGATTGGGAATCAGGAAGAGATGATGTTGAGTCGGGGTTGTCTTTGGAATGTTATTAAACTCCAGTTTCCTGTTACAGAGGGAAAACTGCATTCCTCCTTCAGATGTGGCTGACTTCCATGAAAATACGGATGCCAAGTAGGAACACCATCCTACCTTCAGATATCTGAGTTTAGTGGAACTCTGGTTTAGTGGCCATAGTGAGTCCTCAACCATGCTTCTTGCCAGTTACACATGAATATGAACATGGGATTCTCTGCCTCCAAGGTACAACAGCAAATGTCACAAATTTGTCATCCTCAAATCTCAGGATAGCCTGGTCTAAATACTAGCACAAAGAAGCATGCTCGCACTTGTGCTCTGCCCTTGCTTACATTTTCTTCTCTGCCTTAACAACTGCCACATCAGCATAGCCTTTGCCCTGATTGTTCCCACCCAGGTGTATCACTACTCCTTTGCTAAGTCTTTTCTAATTTGTCCCTGATATCCAGTCACCTTAGCTCCTAATAGAATTTACCCTGCATGTTTCACTGAACTTCTTTCAAACTATATGACTTTCACTTCAGTTCTTTTCTGTCAGTATCTTTGCTCCTGCTTCTTATCATATTATTCTTCCTCTATTAGTTATAAGCAGTTTAAAATCAAGTCTTATGGTTCTGAATTCTTAGCATCTTTCCATGAGCAGAACATGGTTTGTTACAGAACATGGCTCCCACTCAATCCTGACATGGACGCTTCTGTTAAGTCTCTCTTCTTATGGGAAGACCTGGCCTGGTTCCTGAAAGAGCCACAAAAAAAAAAAAAAAGGAAAAAGAAGTTCATGACAGTGGTTGTGAATCAACATGTGTTGATTCAAGCTTTCAGTGAGAACAGCAGCTTATTGAAAGAACAGTACAGAAGAAAACTTTTCATGAACAAAACATATCAACAGGAAGAACCTGTACATATGCATTAGAATTATCTACCAGAATACTTTAAATTATATATATATATATACATAGCATAACATAGATTATATAATTATAGATCTAATATATTATATATTATATAATATGTATGCTATACTAATTATATATTATATTATATATGTATACATTTTATATATACATATAATATATATGTGTTAATATATTACATTTTATTAAATATTATTATATTATATGCATATGTATAAGCATATAATGTATATTATATTGTATATATACATATATTATATATATTATATATTTTTAATGTTTTTTATTATGAAAATACTGTACAGAGGGTTACATTTACATGAGCAAGGTAATGAGTACATTTCTTATCAAGCATTGTTGCCTCCTCCTTTGTTTTTCCCCTACATATATATATATATATATATTTACAAATATATGTATATGTGTATGAGGGTGTATGTGTGTGTGCTGCTCAGGCTAGAGCATGAAAGGAGAGATGGATGGATGATCACATATATGACAGAGGATGACAATCAAGAGTGTAGAAGCCTAAAGCAAAATTTCAGAATTTGTTTCAATAATATCAGGAAGAAACTGAAGGATTTTGATGAGTGTGACAAAATTTTGACAAGGGTGAAGAGCTTTCTAACATGACACATATAGAAGGTAGCATTTAACATTTGAATGAGAGACCTTTTAAATCAGTTGGATCTTATATTTGGCCTTCGGAAAATATGATCATGTTCCGGTTTTCCCAAGGGGATTTTGAAGACAATTTTCTATCCATCTGGATTACATTATATCTGAAATGAACACAAATGACTGCAATAATGGAACAACAATAAAGAATGCTTAAGTTCATTCACAAATATAATTTATTCATATCCAATATGTGTGAACCTAGCCACAAAGACTAGAGACCATTTACTATTTGCTAAAAGATAAGTTTATGTTAGGCGAAATGAACCCCAAGATAAGGATTCAAATGGTTTTTCTTTCTTGCGATTGTTTCTAACATATTTATAAGATGATTTCTTTGTTGCTTCGTATGTCCCTCCCCAACGGTATAACCCCTGTTTTCATTGTATTTGATGTTGGTATAATTTGGGGAGGGGAAGGAAAGAAACGAATTGTTTAAATAGGGATACAGGTGGACCCATTGCAACAATGAAATGTACAAAATACTATGTCGAAAAAAGAACTTTACAACTTTGGCGGGGGCGGGGGGAAGAGGGGAGAAGGGAGGGCAGGGATGGAGGGGGAAGCAAAGGAGGAGGCTACAATGCTTGATAAGAAATGTACTCATTATCTTGCCCATGTAACTGTAACCCCTCTGTACAGTATTTTCACAATAAAAAATCTTATTAATAATAATAAAAAAGAAAGCTTCAACCTGTGCCAAGAAAAAAAAGCATCATCATTATTGTAGCCACTCAGAAATGTTAGTCTTTTTATATTCTTTATGCATGTGCAAGTCAATGGATACAGTGATAGAGATTAAAAGTTAGGTCTAAACTATTGCTGAACATGGGACCATCAATAACTAGAGTTTCATTAATTAATTGTAAACAAATAGTTATTGTAAAAAGTGATAATTATGGAAATGCATAATTATTGTGAAAATATATTGTCTCTTTTCAAAATATAAGTATTGTGAAGAATAATTTGTGAAAAAATTGTGTGTGTGTGTGTGTGTGTGTGTGTGTGTGTATGTGTGTGTGTGTGTGCACGTGCGCGCTTTTTCACTAGGCACTCTACCACTTGGGACATACCTACACTTTTGGCATTTGAATAGTTAATTTCAGATAAAAATGTCATGAATTTGTCTGCCTAGGCTGGCTTTGAACCTTGAACTTTAGATCTCAGCCTCCTGAGTAGCTAGAATTTTAGATGTGAGCCAGGTAGGCCATTCTGCTGGTAGTTTTTGGCAACAAGAACAGGACAGGCCCTATTACTTCATACCAACTATCTGAGGGAATAGTTTGCCAGTTACAGATGATATTTTGGATATTTTTTACTTATTAGATGATATTTCCCTACATAAGGTATCTGGTTATAAGCCAATGATAGATAATTCATTTGAAATAACTTCAAAGATTTTATTCTTCTCTTCATTAGCTTTATTTTAAGGTTGGCTTTGAAGTCATTACCTTGCTTCCTCTTGAGTATTTGCCAGTGCTTATTTTCCAGAAAGGTAATTATAAAAGTCAGTCTATTTCCACCTACAAAATCATCATCTCTTGGGAATATTTTCCTTCATATATACGTAATAATTTGCCATCATAATTAACTGAAGGAAAAAAGGAAGGAAGTAAATAAACAAATTACTTCAATCTCAAATATCCAAATTACCAAGCTCTATTCTTTGATTTCCCAGAGGTAACTGAGATTTTCAGTCTGGACCATGATATTTAATGTCCATGTCTTAGTAAATGAAATAATTGAATTTCACTTTAAGGTGGAAAAGAACCATAACTTACTTAAAAAGTTTTCTCAAAGGGAGGTAAAGCAATTTTTCCTAATCTGGGCTACAGTTTCAGTTAGGATGAATGAAACATTACAGGACTCAGATTTGATCATCTTGCATCCGATATGTCTTACACAGCAGGAACCTGGCACACTAAAACATACATTTCATGATCCTCCTTTCCTTGAGAGATTATCTTTCCAGAATTTTCTCTGTTTTCAGGGGAATAAAAGATTGGATACCTGCCAAATCCAGATAATTATGGTAGCTAGTGCTTGAAATCCCATAGTAAATGTGTGAGAGATAATCATGAGGCTAGAACAATCGCTACTGGGTACCATTTCAGGTATATCTAATGTTTGTAAATCTCAAAACATGAACGTGTAAGAACAGACAAGATGTTTCTGAGAGTTAAATAATTTAATCTAAATGTACTTTCCTTTCTGTAAGAATTTATATCATTCTGATTCTTCTTCAGGCTTGAATACAAACACACTATGAGCTTTAGAGTGTCAGGGGCTTAGTCTTTCCCTCAGTACAGCCATGGCAATGGTAACTATGACTTGGTATATGACACTTTCTTATTAATCTCTATTTTAGACAATCATGTCAATGATTTTTGTTGCTATTGCATGATATTTCTTTTGGTTATGTTCAAAGAATATTTCCTGGCTGGTGTCTTTGACTCAAGTCTTTAATCTTGTCTACTCAGGAGACTGAGGTCAAAGGACATTGTTTGAAGCTAGACTGGGCAGAAAAGATCATGAGGCTAGTAACCAGTAAAATGCCAAACTGTAGTTATGGTTCCCGTGGTAGAGCACCAACCATGAACAACTACACAAGCAAGCACACGAGACTCAGGTGGTGGTCATACACATACAAACAATACTTTCCATATGCAAACATGATTTACCCTAGCCCTTTGACACAAAGCATTTGTTTATTTTGAACAAAAATTTATGTTACTGAAAAGACAAAAGAATCATCCTTCAGCTTATTCAATACAGTTAGATAAAATTCATGTACAATTCCAAAAAGCAAATTTGATGTTTGGGGTAACTAGAAGGTATGCTTTCTTAGTAAGTCACAAAAGTTTACTAAGTCTGGTAAAGTCATTGATGCAGATTGCAACCTATTTTATTTTGGCTATTCCACATTCAAATTATTATTTGTTGCTCTATGCCTTGTTCAAGGCAGACTTCTTTATAAAAGATGGAGAAAAAGCAGTAGTACATTAGAAAGCAGTGCTCTGCAATCATGATGAAAACCAGGAGATTCACAGTTCTTTTCTTTTCAGTGTTAAACAAAAGTAAATTGAACTTGTTATAAGACCCAAGCACGAGCTCACACCTACTAGGCTGATCCAGTACCAGTTGAGCCAGGCCTCTAGCCTTGCCTTTTCTGGTTCTTTTGGAGATGTAGTTTATTGAACTTCATTTCCTGGGGTGGGACAGACTAGAACAAACTATGATTTCCAGATTGCAGCCTCCTAAGTAGCTAGGATTCTAGATGTGACCTACTACCACCAATCCTCCAACTTTTATTTTGTTTTGTTCATAGCGCTGATTTAGCATTGATTTAAACCCTACATTCACTGTGAAATCAAATCCCGCCAGGAGATAGAACCCACATAAAAGACCTTATGTAGAACAGCATGCATGTTTTCCTTCCTTCTTGTTTGCATTAAACTGGAACAAATTAACTTAATGTTGCATGAAAATAAGTGAAGTGTCATCTTAATTAAAAGATGGAAGTGTTATATCCTTTGGCTGAGCTTTAAAAAGTACTTTCCATTTCTTAAAAGCAAAGTGGTTAATTTTTCCTGATGGTTCATAAACTATAATTTTATCATAGTCTATTTTGATATGTTGCGCTGCACACATTTACGCTGTGGACTAGCTATTCATCATGATGAGAATGAAGTCACCAGATTTTAATACTTTTCCAGCACTATGGATGCTCTAACAATGATTGGCCATTGAAATGTCAATCAGGGTGACCTTCTGCCACTAAAATGCAAAGGTCAGTTGTCAGGCAATGAATACTTTCCTAAAATACCACCTATTACTTTGCTTTATCAAGGTATTGTGATTTTCAGTCTTTTGAGACTTTCAGCTTTATGTGTGATCTCGTGTTCACCAGCCACTATGGACTATCACACAAGTGATCTAGAAACAGAGCACATGCCAATAGTAATGCTGCCTTATATTTACTTAAACCACCAAGGCATGTGCTTGGAACATCCTGTCTGTAAGCTTAGGGCATTGCAGAATTGTGTCTGTTCAACAGTATTTCCAACAACTGCCTTAGCACTGCAGAAGAGAATGTATTTCCCAGCAAGGAAACAAGCAGGCACCCATACAACAGGCATGCCAGAATAGTTCATTTAGCAATATGCATATTCAAATCTCTACCAGTTTTTAGAGATGAATACACTCATGAGTTCAGGAATAGAAAGGAGGTAGAGCCAACTAGAACTCCCAAAAAAAGAGAGGGTTCAATAGATCAACACTGATGAAAACTAAACAAAGTAACTTAAGGTTCCTTAAAGTGATTCTACCTTTCACAATACGCCAGCTGAGGTGCCTCTTGGTCTACTCTTGTAATCTCTCTTACTGATGTTCTCACAGGAAGGAAAACCTAGCTTTATGAGCTGATTTCAAAATTCCTAGTGTGTTTTCTTATGCATCATCTTCAGATATTGCAGAAGGTTGTATTTGCCATGTACTCCACTAATAGAAGCACTTGCTCTCTCTTCTTTCCTTCTTTCTGTTATTTGAAGACTGTGGGCATTCAGAAATAGATGTTCCTTTTGACTTTTATTAAGTTCTAAAGAAGCCAATGTGTTTTCAGAGATCACAGTAGAGGAAGTACAGAGCATCAGGGGGATGGAAAACTTTGGAAGAAGATAGAAATCAAAAAGAAAATCAGGAAAGAGCTCCGCTAAGCTTGCTGTGAGAATCCCATTGATGTGTTTGGAAAGGCAAATAAGCCACATAATCACATGTGCAAAAATGTATTACATTTCATCTATTTTTCATTGCAGTTACATCTAAGGAAAACAGAGGTGACACTAATGTGTGTGTGTGTGTGTGTGTGCGCGCGCGCGTGTGTATGTGCATTTGAAAATTTTTCAGCCTAGTGTTTTAGTAGCATATTTACTTTCCCAAGCATTTTTTGACAATGTAAATCAAAGAGGTTTATTCTCAGATAAAGAATTGTATTCCTACTTTGAGCAGTCCATTTGTATTAATAATATTCATATTGATAAATCCAAAATACTTAGAATGAAAACCTGCTTTCCATATTCCTGCTTCCTTCCCTTCATATCTCTTCCAACTGGGGCTACCATCTCTTTGGAGAATAGAGACCCATGGAAAAGTCTAACTTCAATATGGTTTACAGATACTCCAAACCTTTTAGGAAGAAAACTCTACTCTATACTGGTCTTTTGTAACATCAGAAATGAGGGCAGAGGACAGGGAAGTTGATAGCAGAAACATTTTCTATACTCTGAATCCTTTCTGTTCTTCCAAATAGATGTGGCAGGCCAACATGAGGCGGGAAAAAAAGGTGCTAGAATTTCTGTACAGTAAATGTTGCTTTCCTTAGTTTGGCCTGCTCTCAGGAATAATAGCTAGCAATAATAATTATAATAATATAATAATAACATATAATAATAATAATAACAGTCATGCATTCTAGGTGCTGCAGTTGTTGCTCATTCTATCATTTCATTTAATTTCAAAGCTTACAACTTTGCCAAGCAAATGCTTATTAAAACCTGGATTTTCAAATATTAAAAGTATAGTATCAAAGATGATTCAACTGAACTTATAAAACCTAATTTGAAATCCAATTAAGGCATTTGTGTTGAGACATAGAAGGCAGTGGAATGCCGAGTGTTTTCTAAGCCATGGCATTGAACATAAGTACAATTCAGACTCACATTGTTTATTACAATAAATTTGGCTGCAACTTCAGCATTTGGGCTCATCCTAATATTAGAAAAAATGCATAACCTGTAGGTTCAACCTCCAATAATCATGATTTAAGACAAGATATGCTGCAGAGTAGTGTCTCTCATTCAGAAGCTTTAAGCTGGAAAGCAGAGTGTAGGTAGGCTCATTAGTATTGCTGAAGAGTCTCCTGAGCTGTGTCAAGCCCAGTGCTGTTAGGAAATGGACTCATTACCTTACTCATCTAACTATAACCCCTCTGTGCATTATCTTTCCAATAAAAATATATATTAAAAAAGGAAATAAATGTTTGCTATTTCAAAAAAAAGAAATCTTTTCAGTTTCTCTAGAAGACTGCTCTAGGAGTTTGTCTACACACACACTTGGGATCTAGTAAACAGGGACAACAGTGGGGGGGGCAGTTCTGCTTAAAATAAGGAACCTTGAGGACTAAAGTTGGAGCTCACGTGCCAAAGCATCAGCTGAGATGAAAAA
This sequence comes from Dipodomys merriami, assembly GCF_024711535.1. Taxonomy (NCBI): domain Eukaryota; kingdom Metazoa; phylum Chordata; class Mammalia; order Rodentia; family Heteromyidae; genus Dipodomys; species Dipodomys merriami. Next base: position 115,058,709 of record NW_027204492.1, read on the forward strand.
CAGAGAGGCTCTGAGTTTAAGCCCAAGTACCAGCACAACAACAACAACAACAACAACAAATCCACAAGGGAACCTGGAGAAAGTAACTTCAGAAGTGTTCTTAAATAGATTATCTAATCTTTTCTTCTGAGTTTATCATGGGTTTATCATGTCTTCGAAAGAATTCCCTTTTTTGTGTGTTCTTCACAGATAGTGAATGCTTAGGGACTTTGTCCCTACCCAACTTCTCTCACTTTATAATAACAGCTATATGGTAGGAAAAAAATGACCATTTTTCCTTTGATAATTGTTAGATATGACCTTACAGCAATTTCACTTTTTAATAAATGTATATTACTTAAATAGAATATTTTACTCAGTGAGATTTAGATGTGACAATGTACTAGGTACAGTCTATTTTTTAGTTAGGTTTATTGGATAAAGGAATATGGGAAATGGGCAAATATTTGACTATTTCCTCTAGGGGTATTAAAAGATCTGTATTAGTAGGTAATAATGAATTACTAATCCTATGGTCAAATATAAGGCTCTCAATGTGCATAGATTCATGAAACATGCAGTATTTAAGCTTCCACATGAAACAGTAATAATATAAAACAATATATATTCCATTCTGGTTTTTCCTTAATAATCACTTGATTAATATTTGATGGAAGAAAGGTTAGCATATTTTGTATTTCCTTCTAATTCATATATTTCTTTCTTGTACTCCATTCATTGATTCATTCATTCACAATATAAATGATCTATAATCAACAAAAAATAGAGAATAGTTTCAGCACTGCATTTATTTTTTCTTCTTCTGGGTAGATTTACCTCCTCACAACATTGTAGTCAAGCTTGAAGAAATGACTTGCTTTGGCCAACCACTACTCTTCCCCTTAAAAATCACAAGCCAGGCACAATGGCAACTATGTGTAATCCTAGTGCTCAGGAGGCTGAGGCAGAAGGATCTTAAGTTTGAGGCCAGCTTGGCTACAGGGTGAGACTCTGCCTTAGAAAAATAAAACCCATAAGCAATAAAGAAATCTCTTTTGTGTAGTAGCTGCTGTTATGACAGCCTGGGGTTGAAAATCTGTCTCATTTGATTTGGGCTAATTCAGGCAGGTTATTTAGCCTTTCTCAGACTTATTGTTATAATTCTTAATTATATTGAGCTGGTGGAAGGAAGAACTGAGATAATATGACTAGGAAGAGTACAAGACAAAGGAGTGCACAGAGTAAGCAGTACATCCAAATTATGGACAATTCAAAGCTATTTAGGGGGCACAGCATGACACCGATGGCCTCGTTTTTCTACTTCTAGGAGACAACTGTTCCCATTCCTTCTATTGTCTAACTCCATTGACCAATACACAGCCAAGACTGTAAACAGTTATAAACAGAAAACTGTATTCAATGGACAGAACTGGAATTCCCTAGACTGCCATATGGCAATCTTGTAAACAAATATTTGAAAGTTCTTTCCTTCCTCTTGAAAAATTTACATTCTACAAAACTTCATTTTCCTTAAGTATATAAGTAAGTCTATGTGAATTACATACATATGTCCCACATCTCCCTGTGGAGAAGAAAACTAGTGACAACTTGAAGCCTGAGATCACAGGACTTAGATCTGGCTACCAGCCAAATGTAGCTACAGGAATGAAAAAGAGCAAGGTCATCAGAACAGCCCAAGCAATCCACTGAATCAAGAAAAATAATGTATCACAATCATTTTGATGCAATAAATTTCAGTGTGGCTTGTAACACAATGATAGCTTAACTCTAACTCTCATAGTGAGTTAGGGGTGGACAACACCCACTCAGTGTTTAATGGTTCCATCGTATATTAGTTCTCACATCTAAGCCTTATTATGTCACTGATGTAGACAATATTCTAGAGGAATCCATGTATATGCTTCTTATCTTCTCTCCGAATCATGAAACATCACACAAAGAATAGTTTGTCTTGAACAAGAAAAATACAAATTCTTGCATTTGTCTCATTGGTGTGTGATATTTCTGCATAAGGAAATCCATTAGAGGCCAAGACTCAAGGTTTTTCTTGGATGCTGGTTATGTAGGCATAGATTTCCTAGCAACTTCTCAAATTCCATCCTCCTGGAAGGGAAGCAAGTGTTCATCAACTATCACATCATTTGTACAAATTGTCAAAGCCCTGTGAGCAAGCTATATCATCTAGTAGTAGAGAGAACATTTTTGGGAGGCAAGTTTCCAGTATGCAGCCAAGGACTAATGCTGAAAACAGACTCTTCTAAAGGAAGCAGTTTCCAGCTTGCTATGTTCACTCTGCTGAACATTCAGTTTCTTTGAAGAATTGTCTTGCCTCTCTTCTAGGTTTACTCTGAGGATTAAAAGGGATGCTAATGGAAAAGCACTTGGCAGTACTGGCTGTGAAATGTACACTCACAAGGTTCAGAACTTCTGATTATTATTACTACTTTCTGCAAAGGTCTTTAATACAGTTCACAAGCATTATCACTCAAATGATGTCTTATCATTTGCAGAAAGGAACTATGGGGCAGTGGTACGTATACTCCCTAGGAAGAAGAATCCTAGCTACCACATTTCTCAATTTATGTAAGGGCTCTGTCCTTACATTACTCACTTCTACGATACCGATACAGTCCATATAGTATTATTCATGAGGATTAAATGAGAAGCAATTCAACAAAGTGCTGCACACATTGCCTGGCAGAGAATTAATGTCCGTACAATTTCTTAACAGAGTATTTCCCTCATTGCCAAATGCTTGTATTTTGGATGCTTGTCTTCATGGCCAAATTATGAGAGAAATATTAGAACCAATTATCTTTATGTGATGGTCAGTAATCTAAGGAGCCAGGCCATTGTTTTCCAGCATATGAAAACTGCCCAGACTCTCACAACTTTTCCTGCAGATTTCTACCAGAAAAATTAATGTTCTTCAAGGTTAAGTCAGCATCTCCCATCAACTGAGGGAACAAACAAAGCATGTTTGTTTTGTCAACATCCAGCAACAAAACTAACTCAGCTGTGATGCAAATAGTGAAGCTGACTGACTGATCATCTGGAGAATCTGAATGGGTATCACTCTCAAGAGTGGTTGTGAGTTTCATTTCTGAAGCTCTTAAAAATTACTGTAGTGTGCTTGGTGTTGGTGGCTTATGCCTATAATACTATTTACTCAGAAGGCTGAGATTTTAGGATTATGGTTTGAAGTCAGCCCAGGCAGGAAAGCCCATAGGGCACTTCTCTTCAATTAACTACCAAAATGCTAAAAGTTGTGTTGTGATTCCCTTCAGCAAAAAAAGCTAAGGGATAGCATCCAGGTTCAAGCTCTAGTACCGGTAACAGAAAATCACTATAGGTCAGAGATTCCTTAAGTAGAGGAAAATATCTAGAAGGACCTAAACATGATGGAAATCTAGCATCAGTAGAAAATAACCTAAAGGGAACTTGGTGAATGACAATTTCTCAACTTAATATATGGCTTGGAAATGCAGCATTTGAATGACCAAATATGTTTCATTTTAAAGACTGTCTACACAGTTGGAATCTTTGTTCAAACTCCAAAGCATAAAGAGTAAATCCATCTATCTATCTATCTATCTATCATCTATCTATCTATCTATCTATATTTGCATCAAAATTTTTTGCACTGGGTTTATGTATATATGATGGATATATATTGCAATTATATGCTTTATATATGCATATAATTGCAATTTCATGAAGGGTAATAGCAATTATGTGTGTGTGTATATATATATATATATGCTTATGCTACAGCAGAACACTATTCAAGAATCTTATACTAAGTTATTTTCATCTATCTTTTGATTTTTCTCTTATAATTTTATATGGAAAGAGTAATTCTTATTTAAGACAAGTCTCTTTGAATTCAAGAATAAGAAAGCATTTCTGATGATAAGATGTTTATTTCTCTTTGAGGGAGATGTATTAGGGAGGGGAACAGGGAGTAAACAAACAGTGGTGTGTCAATAAACAGACTGAAAAACAACTGCCTGATTTCCATGTGTTTGTTGATTTCCACAATGTAAATATTCACATTTGCACTCGATTTATGCTGCTAATGATTATCTGGCTCTCCTAAATTAGTAGAGTTGTTTACAGCCCCACTCAATGGAGACATAGAGAAGGACAAAAACAGGGTGTAAAGAAGAGAGACATAGAAAGAGGAGAGAGAGGAGGAGAGATTTAAGTAGTCATACTAGCATATTTTTTTAGTTCTTTACTATGTGCTTGATGTTTATATTGTTTATTTCAATTTATTTTCCTTATAGCTCTATAATGTAGGTCTATTAATCTATTAGAGTTTGGGCCTGTACTATGGCTTGACCTCAGGTTCTAGGTGCTATCCATTAGCTTTTTTGTTGAAGGCTGTTACTGTACATCTTGAGTTGCCCAACTTGTCCCTTTCTGGTGGTTAACTGGAGATAAGGGTCTTGCTGATTTTCCTGTCCCAGCTGGCTTTGAACCATGATCCTCAGATCTCAGCATTCTGAGTAGCTAGCATCACAGGCATGAGACACCAGTGCCTGAATAGTTTTATATCCATTTAAATATAAGGAAACACATGCACATTCCAATTAGTAAGCTTAAAGACACATGACCACTTCATAGTAGGAAGAAATTGAGGTAGTCTCCCATCCTTTTTCCAAGACAGATACTTGTCTCCAAGTTACCAAGATTGAATCCAGACACGTTAACATAAACGCACAACCTCACTCTGCTCTCTAATCTGATGTATTCTACTGATGTCCTAGGCCAATTCTCATTTTTCCTGGGACCCTGAAATTGTAGTTACTGTACATCGGAACTCTTCATGATCACTTTTGATTCTAAACATCATCCACTTGCAAAGCAAAGAAGCTCCAGGCCTTCTGTAGAGTATAGGAAATATTTTATCTTAGATATGGAAACTTTACCTGCTGGGCTGAAAGCCGCTGTACCATACACAAGGTCAGCCTTCATTAATCTACAACTATTTGATACTGTAGAACCTTCCATTTCTGGTACCAAGCATATGTCAGATCCATAAGATAAAGTTATTCCAAACATATGCATTGAAGGAATGATCCTGTATCATGACTAGTTATGTCAGGCTGATACATCCCACTACGGGGAAAGCTCAGGGACAATCTGAAGAAAAGGAATTAAAAACAAAAAACAAAAAAAACAACTATTTTACTTTGGAACAATTTTATGTTGTAGAAAAGTTGCAAGGATGGTATAAATTGTTTCTGTATACCCTTCTTCTGGCTTCCTCTGCTACATTTGTCAAAACAGAGCAGTATCTTTGATATATTAACAATAATTAAACTCAACTCCACTTCAACTTTTCTTTCCTGTTTTAAATTTATTGTTATTTATTTGTTATTATCTTTAAGTAATTGTGCATAGGGGTTTCAATTCAACATGTCAGTTTGACCTTGTAGTAATTGTTAATCAAATGAAAAGATAATGTGTGTACTGTTACAATTTTTGTAATTCTCTCACTTTAGAATTATACCTTGGGTTAGTGATACATCACTGAAAAGCTGAAGAAGCTATACCTTCTTCAAATGTGGTAAGCTACAACACACACACACACACACACACACACACACACACACACATCTGTCTTCTTAGCTCCAAATCTCAAGGTTTATCTCACTGAACCTTACTGTCTGAAAACAGGAGGTTTTCCATTATACTGGATGAAAGGAACAACTCAGAGTGAGGCATAAGGATATAAAGTAGAGCTGAAATGGAAGTTCTCCTTTTAGAATCTATCATCACATAAGTTGAGGATATTAGTCGTCACGTGGGATGATGTCTCTTTTTTTGTTGAAAGCCTGCATTGGGAAAACTAGTCTGGTCTTGATCATCAAAAGGTCATTTTCTTTTGTAAAAACACCCTCTGGCAATCCTTTGACATTCAATATTCTCTGCAGCCCATGATCATGTGATTATTCTTAATTACATTGTGCAGTCTTACAGAATTGTGGAGTCCTTCCAAAAATCTCATTGTTTTCAATGCACACATGAATTTTACAGGAGATTGTATAGCAAGAAATGGCTTTGTAGCTTAGGAAATAAAAATTTGCTAGATGTTTTCTAAGTCTATTCTTCAAAAATATTTTGTCTTTACAAATCTCCAAGGTCTCACAGGATTTTGAAAATCAAAGCCTACAGATCCATCACTGACATTTTAGGGAAAATAGAAGATCATTGATTGATTCCTGTCTGAGAGCACAACTCATTTAGAATGCTAATATTCATCTGGAAACCTATGCACCTGACAATTGATTTTTTAAGCTAAGGTAGTAATAATTTACATTTTTAATATTTCCAAAAAGATATAACAAAATTCATTTTCTTTTGCCTTTTTTCCCCTTTAACTTCCCTAGACAAGTTGCAAATTGTTTCTCAAACATAGCATTTCTGTGCTGTATTTATTTTATCTGTATTTCAAGGGTAGACCATAAAGAAATAACAACTAACCCTTTATCAGAGGAAAAAATTTGAAGAGCAACCTATTGGCTTAATATGTTTATCTTGTAGCTCGAAGGACTGAGGAACATTAAAGTAAAAGTCAGAGGTTCACTGTTGTATAAATAAAATCATAATCCAGGTAGATAATTAAAGTGGCCTTTCTACATCAGACATCACGATCTGGTTGAATTAAATTTTCAGTTGCCCTTATCCCTAGCTTCAAAAGTCACATTCTGCTTTCGATTTGCTCTGGCACAAAAAATATTTTATACAAGATGCTGAATGACTAAATGAACAACAGGATACAGGGCTGAATGCTGCCCAACTTCCTATAACAAGCTTTATAGTGTTTAACATCAAAAAGCACTCAAAGCTGATTCCGAGGAATGATGACTTATAACAACAGAACTCGTGGTCCTTTCTCATCTTTTGGTTCCCACCATCACATTAAAGCTATACCGGAAATTATGAGAAAAATGCTCTTGCTTTTAAGAGATATCACAAAAATCTTTTGTCATTAAATAAATGACTTAGGTAAAACATTTATTTCAAAAGTAAGCCAAGGCCAAAACAATCCAAAACAAAACAAAATGTTTAAAAAAGTAACTCCACCATTCTGTCATTACCAGAGCTCCTCTAGCTACTTTGCTTTAGAAATATGTATCTCTTTTTCAAGAAGTAGGACATCTTATTATTTAGACAGTTGTCAAGGCCTAATTTTTTCCCTTGGTTAATTTGTTCTACTCACAGTAGGGAGTTATGAAGAAGAAAAAAACAAGAGAGACACAAGATCTTAAAATGGGCAACCGAACTCAACATAATCACTGACCATTAGGACTTTTCTTTACTACTTGCCTCTAACTCAACCATGACAAAGAGGTGGCATATTTTTTAAAGTAATGATAGTCACATTATATAATTACACTTTTTGGATGTCCTACTATAGCTGCTGTAGTGAAAATCAAAAGTCGAGACAATTATTTCCATGCTGAGCTGGAAGGCGAGCGTTTCGATGGGGCGCTCCCCAACAGTGGCCATCAAGCATTCATCACGCTTGACCAGACAGCTTGGGCAACTTGGAAGGCGGATTTGAGGTGGTAATTCACTGAACTACAGGAAACTCTCACAGCAGTGCATTTTCAGAACTAGCAATTTTAGCCTCATCAGTGGTAATTTACAAGTGATTTAATGGTGCTGAATCATGGGCCTACTTCAACATTTATGAGTGGACATAAAAAGTTATGACAATTCAACAGTGTAAATGAGTATTAATATTAAAAATGGGCTTGCATTTAACTGATATTCAATTTGTGAGATGTTCAATATTTAGATTTGGTTTTTGAGATGGACGCCTTCCTCCAAATACAGACCGTCAGGGTGAGAGATGTAATTGCTATAAGAACACAGAGAACACAGTTCAGGGAACTGACAATAAAGACCACTGCCATGCGGGGAACCTGGCTTTTGCTGGTTAGAAGGGCTGCATTCTGTTAATCATGACCACATTTCTTAATCATTTTTCCTTGTTATCTTCATCTATTTTAAAAGAAAGAAAGAAAGAAACAAAAGAATGTTAGACCTGGGCACTGGTGTGGCTCCTGCCTATAATTCTATCTACTTGGGAGGTTAACAGATGAGGAGCCCAGTTTGAACCCAGCCCAGGCAGAAAGGGCCCTGATGCTTTTATTTCCAAATATTCAGCAAAAAGCTGGGAGTGAAGGTGGGTTTAGATGGTATAGTACTGGCCATGAGTAAAAAAGTCAAGCAAGAACATGAGGCATTGACTTTAAGACTCATATGTGTATTAGCATGCACACATGCACACACACACACATACACCAAGATGTAAAGATAGTATTTATAACCATGAATATGTTGTACATATGAATCAAAAGCTACTATATAAAAAGGAATACAGAGAACAAAGTAGATGTATATCCAGGTTTGTTCTTTCTTGCTTTAGGGTATACTGTTACATACTTCAGCTTTTATTGAACTTGGATTTGCAGCTAGGGTGCTGGTTATGTTGACTTCATTTTCTATGTAGACAGAGGATAAAGGTATCAGCAGAGTAGATAATATTCTATTGAGAATTAGACAATAAAGGTTTTCATTGAGTCCCTATAAGAGCTCTTGAGATAGTTATTGGAAGAAGGTAGAAGGTTAGTGGGAAAAGAAATGAGAAACAGATAGATGTTCCATTGATAAAGGATTGAGAAGATAATGAAAAAATGGGCCAAGAAATAAATAAGAAAGCAACTAGTCAGCCTAGACACGGAGAAAAAGAGAGAAAAAATATAGCATAGTAACACTTGGAACTCCATTAAAAATGGAAGAAAGGAAAGGAAATACAATTCAGACAAATTTACATAAAATGCATACATATCAATAAGGGTATCACTAGTAGAAATTTGTGAGCAATAAAGAATTTGAAGAGGGGCTGGGAAGGTGGCTCAGTGGTAGAGCTCTTGCCTTGCATGCTTGAGGCCCTGGGTTTGATTCCCCAGCACCACATAAGCAAAAAGAAAAAAGCCGGAAGTGGCGCTGTGGCTCAAGTGGTAGAGCGCTAGCCTTGAGCTGAAGAGCTGAGGGACAGCGCCCAGGCCCAGAGTTCAGGCCCCATGACCGGACCCAAAAAAAAAAAAAAGAATTTGAAGAAAGATATTATAATCCAAAGCAAAGAAATGGCTGTGCACAGTCTGAAATATTAGAGACAAATATAAAGATTACATATGGAAATAGATTTTTTTCATGTAAGTCACTCTAGAATATTTTATATACATAGAAATACATAGTAAATCAAAAATATGATATGTATGCCACTATTGTCTTTTTACTTCAAGACTGGGTTATTCCCTTTCTAATTAAACAGGTATAAAATATACTTTAAGAAAGAAAATTCAAGAATCCAGAAAAGACTCGGAGTTTCTTAAGTCATTTTCCAAATACGATTGAGTATTGTCTGATGAAGAAAAAAGTGCTATTATTTATTTATTTATTTGGAGGGGGTAATAGTTTTGCAAGTACTAAAAACAAAAGTGTAAAACTTTCTGATCTCTTTGAATCAAATATTTCTCACATAGAGAAAATTTGACTACAAATGTACTGCTTGAGACAGTATGAGACAGAATGAGACAGGTTTAGTCCATGTGGGATTCTTATCACCAATAAACTACCAAAAAGCAGGAAGCTGAGCTGTGGCTCAAGTTATCGAGTACTAGCCTTGAGCAAAAAAGCTCAGGGACAATACTCAGGGCCTGAGTTTAAGCTCCACGACTGATACAAAAGATTAATTCCTTTAGGTTTTCAATACCATATTTCAGTTCCCCCCCCCCCAAACAAGTAACAGGAACTTAGAAAATCTCTTCACAGGGGAAAAGAGAGTCAGTTCAAATAACAACTGTCTGTAATTGAGTGTAAAACAAATAATGAACTATGGAAGCAGAACCCAAGATGAAGAAAAGAGACTAATTGGATGAACTGATCATAGAGCAAGAAGACAGAAATCTTTATTTTGTACACAGGATGTCTGTGGGATGGTGATAAAAATGACAGGCCCCAAATAAAATACTATGCAGAATCAGAAATTTCCACTGGAGTAAAAGTATATGTATTTCACTAAATTAGAGAGAACTACTTGATGTGAATGTCTCGTCCCCTTAAAATGTAAGTAAATAGGTTTATATTACAGAACTCATTTGATCTGTACAGTCTATATTTCATGAATCAAAATAGATCAAATAAAATGTTCTGCTCTTTCCTCTAAGTGTGTGAATGAGATCAAACAATAGGCATGCAAGCTCTCAAAATAAGTAAAAAGCAACATTATTAGTAGACATTATTAGTGTCAACATTTGTTGCATTATTTCATTATTTTAAGAAAACCATTTCTGATGTATTTTCCAAGTCCAGCCATACAGATAACCCAATTTCAATGACTAAGAAATCACACCATTTTCTTCTATTTTGAAGGCATTTATACAACTTCAAAGCAATTGGAGATGTACTTCTGTTTCAAATACTTGCAATACAAGAGTATGAAATGTGGGTTAGTGTAAATGATTAATGTTAACACAGCCAGTGATGATCAAAAAACTGGAGCAACTAGTATGACATTACCCTGCTGGGAAGTTAGGAGGGAAGTCTTAGAAGTGATTTTTTTTTAGCTGTATGCTGGTAGTTCATGCCTGCAGTACCAGCTACTCAAGAGAATCTAATCTAGAAGATAATGAGTCAAAGCTCCCTAGGCAGAGACTGGGCAGACTGTGAGACTCTGTTTCCAAAATAACCAGAAGTCTAGGGCCAGGGCCTGGCTCAAGGGGTAGAGTGCCAGCTGAGCTAGTAAACTCAGCAACTGTGAGGTACTGATTTCAAATTGTGGTACTGCTCCCTTCCGAAAAAGCTACTGTTCTGCTTGCTAAATCCAGCATTTGTTTATCCTATGATTTTTGCTTTCCAAGGAATTTATTAGACAACCAATGGTTAACCATAGTTTGATTAAAAGAGATACTGTGAAAACCTTTAACTCAGAAGTTCAAAGAGCATGAGCTACTCATAAATTTCTGTAGAGATAGATTGACCATGGAAAAAATAGAGAATTCCTTCCTTTAAGTCTTTTAATCAAGGTGTCCAGTTATCAGAGTTTTCAAAACAGAGGTAAGATGTCTAAGCAGGGTCTTAAGCGATCAACCAGAGGAGACACCCACTCCATACATGCTCAACATGAAGAGATCAATGGAATATATACCAGATCAGCAGCAGTACTCAATGGGAAAATATTGACAGGAGATCATATATGTCTTTCTACCCTCTTAGCAAGTTATGTTTAATCTTCAACATATCACTAACTGGAAAGAAAACCTATATAGGCTGTTTCATTGCACAAAACAGAAGCACATTTATTTCAGTAGTGTGACCATGAGATCCCTGAGCTTCCACGATGACAATAATCCCTATTAGTCCTTGCGCGTGCATGTGCACATGTGCACGCTCGCACACTCACACACATACACACGCGCGCACGTGCACACACACACACACACACACACATACACGGCAAACCTAGTTGCCTGGATAACTTAACATATGTCAGGAATGTTACTTTCTTTCTAGCTGAAACTTTCTTCATCAATGGCAGAAATAATAAAACTCACAAGGACCTAAATGACTTATTGGTTTTGAATTTGCTTACTCTGCACGGAATATTTTGGCACTTTTTTTTGTTGTTTGAAAGAAAGGAATGTATGGTATTCGTTCAAGTATCAAGTATTTCTGTACCAAGAATTAGACAACTGATTTTTATTTATTCTTTGTTTTCTTCTGTTCAAATTCTATTATCTTGTCATTAGCCTACATGAATTTTAAAGAAATTTTTGATTAGTTTTGAATGTAGTTAGTATTATAACAGAAAACAAAGTTCTAGCAAATTCATAGGTCATTTCATTTATCAAGAACAATAACTATTAATAAGTTTTAAGGCAGGCTCATATTATTTAGAAACAACAAACTGCTTCCCCTTTGATGAACTGAGTACACAGATGCTCAATCATTCTCTACATGTGCAGTCAAAAGATTCTAAGGAGGGTGAAGTATAGGATTAATTACCAATCTACAAATATCACCTTTGTTTACAACATTTACTACCCATGATACCTATGATACTAAACTCCAAATCACACTTCCTAGCAATAAATAAAATGTCATCATACCCGTTGTTAATGTAAATGGATGCTTTGGGTCAGGCAAGAAATTTCCTTTTAGTTTCTTTTTATTTTCTCTGTTCCTTAAAAAGCCTCAGTTTTTGGAAAGAATCAAGCTGATTTCCCTACAAGCTATGCTTTTCCTTTCTCTGCTGTAGGCATAACTCCCAAATTTACCTGAATGTTTACCTGAATTCTATTTGCCTGAAATCAGCAGATGGGCAGAACACTATAGATAAGGCCATAATGCATTTTATGCCTTGCTGTTGGAGATAGGAGGAAAGCAAAAACACCTGATGGACAGAAAATTAGACCTTGAAAAAATTCCAAGTTACATTAGATGGACATGAGGCTGATCCTTGGGAAATAGAAAATGGAGAAATAATGCCAATGATATGTACATTGAAGTTCTTCAAAGAAGGTCATATTTTCTATGACAGAAAGACATTTACTTGCTAAATTAAAACATGAATAGTGAATGCTTCAGTAAGCAGGTGTGTGTTTGCCTGTTTTCCTAAAAAACAAAAATAAAAACATCTGTGTCCTACATTGACTTTGGCAGCATAATCAATAGAGCTAGCAGGTACAAACAAGCTGGCCCTAAGAATAATTAAAACCTAATTCAACCACCTTCCATTTGTTTCGGTTTCAACTCAGCTCATGCAAAAGCTTAGTCTATTGTAGCTTTCGAGTATAACCTTATTATATATACATAACCCAAAAGCTATCAGCTTTCCATAACCATCACTTAAGATCCATACTGTCAGATAGGGTAGCTTCTTGTTCCAGATGACCTTGAAGATTTTGAAACTTTGGCCAGTCTGAATTGAATCCTGCAAGTGCAATATATATGCTGAGTTTTTAAAGTTAGTATAATAGAAAGATTGTGACACTAATACAGAAAACACTGACTGTATATTAAAATGGTATTTTGAATATATTGTTACATAAAATATATTATTTTAAAATTATATAAGCCTTTGCCAGGCACTTGTGGCTTGTGCCTATAATGCTAGCCTGTAATACTCAGAAGGCTTAGATCTGAGGATAGCAATGGTAAGCCAGCCCAGGCAGCAAAATCTGTGAGACTCTTATCTCCAATTAACCACCTAAAAGCCTGATGTGGACCTATGCCACAAGTGGTAGAGTACTAGCCCTGAGTAAAAAACTCAGAGACAGTGTCTAGGCCCTGAATTCAGTGCCTAGGCCCTAGTTTATGCTAGCCCTGAGGACTAGCATAAAAAACTACAGAAACTAGAAATGCTTCTTTTGACATTTCTCAATGGAGCAAAACTGGGAGATGTACAATTAACTATGTGGCTTGCATTTCACACACGTATTAGAGATCTATGGAGTATAACATACTGTGCACTTTACCTTCTTCAGAATATATGACTCAACAATTTCAAGTATAATAAAAAAGTAGTACAACCACTCCCTTTAGATATTGTTTTATGATTTAAAAACATTGTGTCAGTACTGTGGCTTGAATTCAAGACCTCATGCTGTAGATTGGCTTGTCCACTCAAGGATGGCACTCTACCACTTGATCCACATCTCCTCTTGCAGCATTTTGGTGGCTACTAGGGGATAAGACCCTCATGAACTTATCTTCCCAGGCTGGCTTTGAACTAAGAGCCTTATATCTCAGCCTCCTGAATAGCTAGAAATACAAGTATGAGTTCCAAGCACCCAATCAGGAAGCAATCTTTAACAGAACACAAAATCACTTTATTTCACATCTCATAATGTTCACCTGGTTCATGGATGTTATAGTATATACCAGCACATCATTATTTTTATAATTGAATAATATCCCATTGGATGGCTGTGTTTTCACTTTCTGTCTTTGATAACTAATGCTACCATTACATTCAGTTATGGGTTTCTAAATGGACATACATTTGTATTTTTCTTGGGTAGTTATTTAGGGAGTGACACTGCTGAGTCATATAGTGGTTCTGTATAATACTTAGAAGCACAGCAGGCTACACTCTTCTGTAAGATGACTGCATGTTACATTTGCACCATCGAAAGTTCTAATTTATCCACACTCTCACCAATAGTTGATTTCTGACTTTGTTTTGTAATTCAGTGAATCCTAAGGAGTATGAAGTGGTATCTTGCTGTAGATTTGATTGCACTATGTTTTTTTGGTGTGTGTTGGTTATTATATATATATATATATATATATATATATATATACATATATATGTATATGTATACACACACACACACACACACACACACAGTAAGGTACAGTACGAGGGGTTACAGTTACATGAGTAAGGTTGTACTATGTTTTTGTTGGACAGCTTTGAATTAGATGGTCTTTACAAGGGATGTACGAGTATTTGGATTTGTCAGATCCATGGGGGAAATCTAGCTGCACAACTGACATCCTTGATGCTAATTTTCTCTCTGTTCATTTCCTCTTCCACCTAAAGGCTCACTTGTCTCCATGGCAGTGTTCCTTTTCATGCTGTGCCTACTAAGCAGAGGTCCCTTAACAGGTCAGGGCACATCACATGTCAAATGCACTAAGTGATAATGTTTGTGTAGTAGACTGGGGAAAATAGATGAGACTGCTCATCGCCTGAGACAAATGGCTTTGTGACATTAGCCACCCTGAAGACAGGGGGGATAAAAATGTAGGCTCACATAAAACTATACATTTTCTCATTTGTATTCATCATCTAAACGAGGAACTATAGACATGAACCAAGTCAGTCTGAGCAAATTGTGATATATGGTAACCCTGCCTATATCCATTTGGGGCACACTGCTTAGAAAGTTCTGCTCTAGAAAGCTGTGTATCTCTAGACAGAACTCATTACACTATGTCTGGAAACATCCCAACTGCCTGAATGCTTATATGGCCAAAGGCAAAAAAGTACTATACATTCCCAAACTACTTCAGGGAGAAATGTCTCCTACTGGTACAAATGTGCTATGTGCTCCCAAACTATTTCAGTGAGAAATGCCTCCTATTGGTCAGTCTAAGAACTTAGGGCAGTAGAATCACAAATGGAACTTCTTGGAAAGCATGTCAAAACAATTCAAGGCTTCCTCTCTTCACGGTGACAGCTGTAGTATCTGATATCTGTAGTATCTGACAAAAGTAGTTCTCCAGTGAGTTGAGAGACTTTGTTCAATACTTTATTGCTTCAGGGCTCATTTTCCCCAATGCTCAGTCTCAAAAATAAATCCTCCTATGTGTCTTGCCAAAGGTTCTTCCCCGAGCTTCTCAGCTTGCTCCTTTTCCCTTCTAAATAATGCACAAGGAAGTGGCAAAGTGCCCTGCCCCATCTGCCTATCCTTTTGCATTCTAGAGTCTTCCACACCACACTAATGAAGGGGTTGCATGTGATACTAGAAAATCCTTTTGTCATCGAGGTAGTATTTGAAGGAGAGAGAAGGAAAAAAAAAAACAAGCAAATGAGGTAAATGATTTCAATAGACATGTTCTTTTCCAGCTGTGTATTTAACTATTTTTAATTTTCATATTGAGAGTTTTATAGGCCAAACAACATATACAGCCTACTGTGGAGACTTTCTCTAAATTACATAGGATTTTTTTAATGTGCAATTTGGGCATCAGTCTAAGACCATTCAACCTCTTGCCATTATTATTATTTTTTAGACAAATCCATATGCACTACATGAAGTTCTAAATTTCACCCTGCAGTTTCCCCAGGAGATGCCCTTCAGGGCTGGAGACTATATGTTTGTAGTTGCTTCCAGCTGGGCTCTCAAGGGCATAGTTAAGAGGAGTAGCCCTCTTTCTGGATTTAAGTATGCTCATGGAATCCACAGACACATGCAAAGCAAATGGAGAAGAGATTCTATCCACCTTCTTCAATGAATGACTATCTGACAAAGAATTCTTAGCATATTTGTGGAATTTGTCCTTTGGGGAAGTGGGGTCCACTATCTGCTTGATTTCTCCCCAGAGCCCCTCAGTGTGTTATTATAGATCATATATAGCTGCAGGTTTTTGAGCAGTGTAGCAAAGACTGCACTCTTCCATTCCTTATGGCTTCTGAGGCTGCTTCCTGCTTCTTATCTCCTTCCAGTATGATTTACCTTTCAAGGAGCTGTATGAGCAGATCTTGTTTGGGGCTTCCCTAGGACCCTCAAAAGACTTTTGCTAGTTCTTGGAGAGAGAAAAAAAAGTATTCCTTAAGCAATAACTAATGGTGGAAAGGATAGCGAATCTCAGTGTTGCTTTGTCTGTACATCAGGAGTACAGTTCACAGTTCCAGAGTCCTAAACAAGATTAGGCTTGACTTCATCTTCTCCTTCTTCACCACTGTTCTATTAACGTCCATTTCCCCTCCCAAGAATAGGTTCTTAGATCATTTGATTAGAAGTCTTCAAGTAGTGGTTACTTTGTATTACATTATCCAGCTGTTGTGTTGCAAAAAAAATATCAGGTACCCAGTTGAATTTGAATTTCAGATGCACAACAAATTATTTAGTATATCACATGAAATACTTTGGACATTATTTACACTAACTCATTTTGTGATATATATCTAAAATTCAAATATAAGCAGGCATTCTGTATATTTTTTCCTCAAATCTGGAAACTCTGTCAATCCCTCATAGTCAACTCTTTGAGATAATCATTTCCATATTACAGGTTCAAAAATAATTAGAGCTTGGAGAACTCTGTTGACTTTTCCAAAGTCATACTAGAGCTTCACACACAGATTTTTTTTAAATTGTTTGTGGGGAATTTTTTGGTTTGTTTCATTTCATCTTATCTTAGAATTCTATGCTTTCCAACTCCCCCTTGGAAAATCCAAGTTGTCCCATTAACTCACATTAAGAATGTAATGCCCAATAACCATTTTGTATATTGAACCAACATAAAACGTGGCATTTTAACAAATGATGCCTGAAAATACAAATTGTTCACAGAAGAAACAATTCATTCATTGACAGATAAATTGCTACTGTCCCCTGTAAGTAGCACATTTCCTTAGTATTTGAGTAAGGCTAAATATAATATCAAGGGTCATAAGAGAGAAGATACTGAAATGGTATTGGACTTTATTGGTTCAAAATAATGAGACAGTTCTAGTTATATCCTGACATCGTCGCTTCTATTTCCATAGCAAATGCAACAGAGTGCTCTCCAGTCACCAGCTCTGGCTTTGAGGTCTATCCCATGTGGGTTCCAACATCAGTTTGTACCAGCTAGATGATTTGAACCTTGGTAAGTGTCAAGAACTGTGAATGATCTGAGCTATGACTCTGCTTTCAAGCTAATCTATTACTCTGCCATAGTTTAATGGGTGTCTGTAGAAGACATGAGACTACTAGGTAAGAGGAAAACAATAGTGATAGCTATCAGCAGAGTACCCACATTTTGTGCCACATCAAAGCCCCCCCGTTTCCATTAAGGGACACAAACGTTCAGGTGGCAACTGTACACAATACTTTGTACAACAAAAATCTGCAATTCTTCTAATGTCCAGTAGGCCTGACTGAACTTTGTCTTGAAGGGAGACATTGTTTTTCTCACACTGGGAAATAATCTCTCCTTTGTTCTGGATGCAGGACAATCTCAGTCATCATTTGCTACACAAATGTCACTGTAAAGGGAATTCACCAGAAGGACTGGTGATGCCTCTGCTCGAAAAACATGTGGAAAGCTGAAAGCGAAATAGAGAATTGTCTCTTGGAACTGAGTGTGTCTCCCTACCCATGAAATAAGATACCAATTCCTACCTCACACATAACTCTTCCCTTTTCACTTAGAAAAATTCCTTGTTTTCACCATGCTTTCATTATGAGACTCTACTATTGCGCACCTACTGGATATGTTCAGCACAGGCTGTCCAGCCTAATCTCCCCTCTTTTACTTGAGAGACATACTGAACCTCTAAAATACGAATAACAATACTTGTTCTGCAATCTTACTAGGAATGATAAGATAATGAATGAGAGATCAGTTTTTGAAATTATAAAGTGATTATATTTATTTAATCCCCCCCCAACACTGTCTTTTCAGTAAGTTTCAGGCACAGAACCATATGAATCTAATTTTGTCTAAATTTTATTTCTGGTTCACCACATTTAATAAACAAGGAGCTAGAGCCACTTTCTATCTAACTCCAAATTGCAAGAAGGATGACAGAAAACTGAAGGTCATTTCATTAATATTCCATTCATGGATTTCTAATTTTACAAATCTTTGTGTGCTCTGCCTGCTTAAATTGACTTTTTATAAATTGACTGAAACAATAGGAATTGTTTCCCTCAAAAGGTCACCTGGAAACCTTTTGTGGATTGGTTTGCTGATACAGTTGATTGTCAAATAATGTAGCTAGATATAATCCAAATAGCTTTTAATTGTCTTTAGGGCTGGAAAAAAATCACAAAATAATACTAAATCTCTAAAGGGTAGAGAAGGTCTATTTACCTCTCCTATTTTCTAGGTTTAGAGAAAAATTTAATGTTAGTATCCACTTATCACTTCCATCAGCATATTTTAATCCTTGATCTTTAAGAGAACTCACAAAATAAAACTTTTTGTACTTTGAAATTACAGTAAATTAAGGGGCTGGGAAGGGATCAGTGGTAGAGCACTTGCCTTGCATGCCTGAGACCCTGGGTTCGATTCCTCAGCACCACATAAGCAAAAAGAAAAAAACCGGAAGTGGCGCTGTGGCTCAAGTGGTAGAGCGCTAGCCTTGAGCTGAAGAGCTGAGGGACAGCGCCCAGGCCCAGAGTTCAGGCCCCACGACCGGACCCCCCCCCAAAAAAAGAAATTACAGTAAATTAAGATACTTTAATTGTATAATAAGGATGGACTCTTCATAAATCCCTATAGATGACTTACACTTATAAATTGATAGGAAAGATAGCTTTGAGTCTCAGCCATTTCACAGAAAAACCTTAGAAAATCAAATACAACATGAGCACCATGAAGGGAAAGAGGCAAAGGCGACTCCTTTACAGTTTGCAAGAGAAATACATCAATATCTGATTTCCAATCACATCAATAAATTCCAGAAAGTATTGGAGTCATACCTTTGATGGGTTGATTAAAATTGAGAATATTCTGAGGAGATAAACACCCAGAACCCCAATTCATTACTTAAAAGTAAATATGAAAAAAAGACATTTTCAGGTACATTAGAATTTTGAAAGTTTGCTGCTAATGGACCACACCGTGGGGGAAGCAGTGTGATTACGACCCACACCGGCATCACTGAAAGGAATAAAAGAAATGGGAAGAAAGGTAAACAGAAGATAGTGAGAGAAGGAAGGAAAGCATAAAGAAGAAGGAAAGGAAGAAAGAGAAGGAACAACAGGAAAGAAAAATTGCTGTGAAATATAGTTACTGGGTCTAACTGGCACCATCTTGGCATCTTGGTGGATGACAGGGACTTTCTGAAAACATTTCGAGGTGAAATTCACTCCCACAACCCCACCAGACGTTAGGTGCCTAAATTCCTAGAAGAGGTGGGGACTTGGACAATAGGTTCCAGGTCCTGCCAAACTTGTAAATCAACTCAAGAGAATCTTTGAACTCTGGAGCTCCCTGAGACCCTGCCCCACTGATGATCCTATTTAGACTTCACCACTTCACCTGCCATTGCACCATACCTCATGTCTCCTGACATTCCTCAGGTCACCAGGGCTCCCTCATCAACTCTCCATTAGAGTTGATCTGGCTTGTTGAGATTGCTCTCTGCTCTTTTTTTTTTTTTTTTTTTTTTTTTTACTATCCTCATGGCTCGTTTCTTAACAGTATCAAGTACATTCAAGGCTGCAAGTGTTTTGGGGGACATTAGTCTGTTCACAGTCACTAGCTTTCTAATAAAAACTCCCAATTCAACCTCTCCAAAATGTGGCTTCTCTGTATCTCATGATCAAATTCACATATAATGGCTAATTCTAAGTAAGTACCGGAGAGAGAGAGAGAGAGAGAGAGAGAGAGAGAGAGAGAGAGAGAGAGAGAGACAGACAGACAGACAGACAGACAGAGACAGAAACAGAGACAGAGACAGAGACAGAGACAGAGACAGAGACAGACAGACAGACAGACAGACAGATAGACAGACAGACAGACACAGAGACAGAGACATAGAGATAGACAGAGAATATATTTATATGCATGTGTAATTGATATGAAAATTTCGATTCTAAGTTGAGGGTAGGTTGCAAGCTCGATTATGTAATGAATACTTTTAGAGCTTAATAGAAAATATTATAATGCATTTGATAATTATAAGAAAGGGAAGAAAACAATAATGGAAATAGAATAGATAAATTTTCAGTAGTAAAAATAGGAACAAAAATTCAGTTAATCCAACGGAAAAATCAGAAAATAGCAAAAACAAAATTTAAAAAGAAAAACATAAGGAACTAGTTCAAATAGTTCCATGGCTCCAGTAAGAATGAATCAGTTAAATTATTTTGTTTTATACCCACTATGATCAAGATACTGAAAGCAGAAATAAAATAACTTCAAATACCAATAACTAGAAAATTAAAATATTCCTATAAGTTTCATAGGTAACTAAGAAATAAATATTATGAAATATCCAGAAACAGCCAGGTGTCAGTGGCTCAGGCATGTATTCCCAGCTACTTAGGTGACGAGATCTGAAGATTACTCTTCAAAGCCAACTCAGCCAGAAAAATCCATGAGACACTTTTCTCCAAATAATCACCAATAAGCCAAAGTGGAGCTTCATGGTAGAGTGATAAAGTGCCAGCCTTGAGCAAAAAAATTTTAGGGACAGAGCCCAGGGCCTGACTTCAAGCCACAAGACTGCCAAAAAAAGAAAAAACCAAACAATTCAGACCAAAGTTTAAACAAAGACTGTTCATGTCAAAATTAGTGGAATAAACTGAAATAAATATTTTTCTTTTCAAAAAGATAAAGGAGGCCAGACATAAGTAGCTCATACCCATAATTCTTACTGTAGTGGAGGCTGATTGAGAGGATCAAAGTTCAAGGCCATCCTGGAATGAAAAGTTCTAGAGATCCATTCTTGATGAGAATTTACCATCATTCTTGCTCCTATTATCCTTGCTACATGGGAAGCTTGAAATAGGGACTTAGGTGCAGGTTTGGGAATGAAAGTAAGTCCTTTTTTTTGAAAACAACCTGTACAAAAAGGGCTGGAGCTATGGCTCAGTGGTAAGAGGAGTGCCTGATTGGCAAGTGTAAGATTCTGGGTTCAAACCACAAAACCATCAAGAAAAAGAAGGAACTAAAATAAATTAACTAGCTGACCAATTCAGAAAGTTTAAAAAGATGTCAAATGATATAAGAGGGAAGACATGAAACTGAAAAGCAGAAACTGAAATGGAGAAACACAAATAAACAAAAGCCTTTGTAATAAATACATAAAACCTCCAGAAAGAAGAGAGAAAGCAAAGTAAATACTAAAAAAGTCACTGATGTTCTAATGGTTTCAAAAATCAGAGAACATGAACAATTTAAGGTAATGAACACATCCAAAACATTTCTGCAGCTGGGTGCAAGTGGCTCACATCTGTAATCCTAGCTACCCAGGAAATTGAAATCTGGCAGATTGTGGTCCAAAACCAGCCTGAGTAGAAAAGTCCACAAGACTTCATTTCCAACTGACCATCAAAAGACCAGATTGGAGGCAAGCCTCAAGTGATAAGACCAGGAATTATAAGTAAAAAGCTGAGAGAGTTAGGTGCTTAGTTGAAGCCCTGAAACCAGCAATACACATGCAAAGAAATATTACGTAACAAAATTACTAAGTAACTACTTAATAACCCACATTAAGTAACTAAAAATGAAATATACTAATAAGCATGAATCGACAAAATGCAAGGGAGCCAATGGTCCAAGTTCATAAAAAAAACTGCTAAATAGGATTAATGATTTATAGGTAATTTCATCTAAATTTTCAGTAAAATGATTTCTACTAAAAAATAATTTCAGTCTAACAAAATAACTTCAGTGTAACAAAGCCTGCACACTCATTTCATGAGGCTAGCATAATCTTAAGACCAAAGTCAAAGAAAATAACATAAGAAAACCAAATGTATTTGTGAATTTAGACGTGCAAATAACCCCACTCAAGGTGGAGGAAGCATGTGCTAGTGTTTAGCATTTGTTCATGAAAAAGAAAAACTAAAGCAAACTAGAAAAGGAAACTTCCTAAGTCAGTAAAAGAGAACTTAGAAATATAGACTCAGAGGTAAGTTTAAGTGATATCCCAGTGAAAAATCCCAAAATAGCTAAACATGTCTCCTGTCTACCTTTATAAAACATTGTATTAGCAACTCCAGCTAAGCAGAAAAAAATTTAAAATAACAGATTTTAGGGTTGTTGGGGGAGAATACCATTTTTATTATTACTATGTATTATAGATCAAAACGATCAATTCTGCAAATAATTAATGACAAGATTTACATATAAGGTGCATAATGCTAAATTTAACATTATAATCTATAATAAAATTTTTATTTACAAAAGTAAGAAAACTAAAATATCTCAGCATGAATTAAATAAAAATGTATACTATGAAGAAAACACAATGAAAAATATAAGAATAAAGTGTACAATGTTATTGATGGAAATAAAAGGGTTGAACTATTACAGAAGCATATTGTGTTCAAGTATAAGTAGGCTCAATTGACTCTGAATTGACTCTGTGAGGTGGTCAATTCCTATTACAGTTTATTTTCACTTAAAGCTCATTCAAATTCTGAAAAATAATTTTTGTGATAGTTGGCTAAAATTTCCCTAAATTAACACAGGTGAATATTGCAAAAGTCTTATGTATAAAATTCCTTATTTTGTCAAAGTAATGCATGGATAGATCTCTAAATCTTGTATGCCATTCGTACCTCCCAGCCAGCATTCCTTGTGAGCCTTCTTCAATGCATAGCTGTCATATGATCTGAAGATCCATCTTTGTACCAGAAATGACTGTGATTGGTCTAAGCCAGTCAAGTATATCTTACCATTTCTTACAGAAGGTGGTTTCAGAAGCCAGGTTTGAGCAAATCTGGGCTTGGAGCCTGAGTTTACAGAGGCTGCTTCACTAAAGAGCATATGTTGTAATTCAGGCTCAGGAGTAGGGAAGGCAAGTTTTCTGGAAACTTCTAGAAGTATCAAACTACCAAAGAGTCTCCAAGATACATTTGTTTTCTTTGAAATTTGCTGTCATGAACACATGGACCCTTGAGCCTCCATCTTGCTGTACAGAGTGAGGCTGCAGCAGAGCTACAGTCAGCACAGCAAAGCAAGGCCAGTCAGTCCAACTAAGATCCTTTATACTTTCTAAAATGTCTTAACAAAATTATCCTCACTGATGCAATGAGAATTAAACATTCACCTCCAGGTCTTCCTAAAGAGTATTCTCTTCCATAATCATTAAAAGCATTGTTTATACAAATTAAAGCATGACCATTGAAGGAGCACAACTAGTGCATGAAAGGACTGAAGAGCAGCCCTATGAACTTCCTGACTATCTCCTGGTCATGCCTTCTGCATCTGAACACTGTGCTCTGAAACATAAGGATTCTCTCTTCTCCAAGCTTTTTCCCACACTTGCACTCTTCTACCCACCAGCAAGTTGCCCACCCTTTCTTATCTCCATGTTAGTTCACTTGTGCCCTGTAGCGCTGGTGGCTCACGCCTGTAATCCTAGCTACTCTGGAGGCTGAGATCTGAGGATCTCCATTCAAAGCCAGCCCAGATAGGAAAGTCTGTGAGACTTTTGTCTCCAATAAACCACTAGAAAACCTGAAGTGGAGCTGAGGCTCAATGTGGTAGAAAGCTAGCCTTGAGTAAAAAGAGCTCGGGGATAGTGCTCAGGCCCTAAGTTCAAGCTCCATGATGAATAAATAAACAAAACAAAAAACAAAAACAAAATAAAAACCCACTTGTGACTTCACCCTGAAGATGTATATGTGTGTTTTGTGTATATGTGTATATAGATATATGTGTGTGTTTGTGTGTGTGTGTGTAGATATATCTTTATTTCTATATCTGTTTACCTGTTTTTTTCCAGGTTACCAATTTACTTTCTCAAATATCTTATATAAGGCTGATATCAGTTAGTTGGCAGCTGAAGAAAAATTGTCAGGTGTTTGCCCTTTGGCTATTGCTGAGATCTTTTATTGATTTTTCTTAAGTATTTGTCATCTTTCCAAATAGGTTAGAACTGATATGAGGGATGAGAAGCGGGTCACCAATTTCTGGTCCTTCATACTTTGAACATGGTAATATGCACTCAGAACAAATTGCTGATTGAATTGCATGTCTATTGAACAATTTGATTTTTCTTAGTATATACTATCTCAGTCCTGAATGCTTTCCAGGTATCTTTAAGGCTTTTTTGTCCTTTTTTTTTTTTCAAATTGTTTAAATTGTTCATCCACATTTGATCCAATAACTCAAAAGATTGAGCTGTGAGTTTGGGTAACCTCTGAAGAGTAATAAATCCCTACAAGAAAGAGGCCCATTCAGACTCCATATTTTTAAGTCCTTGGGAATCGGGGACACAGTTGTATCCATGGAGGAGAGGAGAGGACGATGTCTATGCTGTATTCACAGTTTAACCCTATCCTTTCCATTCTGTACCAGCAGAAACACATTGCTTTTTTGTTCTGCATTCTTCTGTCCTTCTTGTTACTTTGTTTATAAAACTCAAGCTCCAAGATAGTAAACCCCTTCTGTGGTCCTGAAAGTTGAGCTAACAACTCCACACTGGCTTAAATTCTGACAGCTATCAGAGTTCAAAAAATTAGCCACAAAATTATTAGTCATAAAAGTATTTAGGGAACCAGAATGTATTCAGGATTTTGCTGCTTATCATCAACCTTCCCTTAGGAAATATTGTGTTACTGCTTCCTATGGCTACCTCTTACATTACACAACAGAAAGGGGCTGCTTATTTTCATGATATAAAACTATAGTTAGGTGAGAGCTGAACTTAGACTTGCAAAAGATTTATTTTTTTAACTTTTACTTAATCACGAATTAAATAGTTAAAATGATTAGTTTCCAGTTTCATTTACAAAAGCTCTAGTTCCCATATTCTCACATTAAAATATACTTTATTAAGTGAGTATTGTGTTACATTTTTTTTACCAGATTTCATAAATTCAAAAATCTTTCTTTCTGTTTCTGTCTTTTTGTATCTTTCTGTCTCTCTGTCTCTTTCTCTTGTCTTTTTATCTGTCTTCTTGGCTTTCTGTCCTTCTGTTGCATAGTCCATTAATCTATCTGGAGATCTGTGTTCCAAGAAGAGCAAAGAACACCATTTAAAGTCTGAGGTAGATAAGCGCTTAGGTGTGCTTCTGCTATAGATTACTCTAAGACAAAGGAAGAGCCCCTGGTTACTAGGGCAGAGGGCTCTCCACCTTAGCCAGGCTGTACTAGGCTCTGCCCAGTCTGACTGTCTATATAAGTGGCCTATGTGCTTTGTTTAGCATAAAGCAAGCAGTTTCTCAAGGAATTTGAATTCTCAATAAAGAAATATGGTAGGTGAGATAAGATACACACAATACATTCCTAAAGGTATTGCATTTTTGGGTCTCAAATAAACTTGTTTGACTCAGAGTAAAACAACCTCTTCTTCCTCCTCCCCTTCCCATCCCCCTTCCCTTCCCTTCTCCCTTTCTCCTCCTCCCTCTGCCCCCTTGTCCTTCTTACTAGGATTTCAATTCAGGGCTTTACATTTGCTAGCTGCCACTCTATCACTTGAGCCATACTTCTATCTATTGTCCACTGGTTAATTTTGAGATAGGGTCTTCCTACCTGAATTTGCACCTAAGCTTTGAGCCATTTACTTTAGGCTGTTTGGATCACAGGCACAAGCCATCACATCCAGCTTCCCTTGGTGGATATAGAGTCTCTTAGACTTTTTCTGTTCCAGTTGGCCTGAAATCTCAGTCCTCCCAATTTTAGCCAAAGGTGTATTCTAGAATGACAGGTATGTGTCACTGCACCCAGCTACAGGTTGAGAAGGAATCTCACAAGGTTTTTTCTGCTGAGCTAGCATCAAGTCTCAATCCTTAAGATCTCAGCCCTCCCTCCCCTCCCCTACTCCCTACTAGCTAAGATTACCCATGTGAGCCACTGGCACCCAGCTTCTTAAAAGAAAACATCTAGAATAAAAGGAAACATTATATATTCAAATTATCAACCATAATCATAGATTATTTTGTACATGACAACTCTGTAGAGTAATTCCTTAATATGGTAAACAGTAAGAACTAGTGAATGATGAAAAAAGGGCATCTACAATGACTGGGTAGGCATTTGTCATAACCACACAAGAGAGTTGGATGGAAATTTTTCAAGTGTTTTGATGCACCTGGGTTTGTTTTGTTTTAAATATGAATACAACCTTAATATATATAATCATTATGAGAGCTGTGTTAAACATCGGACACATCCCCTCACATTGAGTAGGTAGGTGGTCAACAAATGTTTAATGGATTTGAATCCAAATCCTACCTGAAAAAAACCAGATAATCATACTCATAAGCGTTGAAAGATCATGACCATCTATTTCCTGTTTTGAAACTGCCATTAGATATCATATCTATGATGCCATACCTCGTGATTCATATTTATTCATATAAGATATGTCACATTTTCTCTTTTTTTCCTTTTTTTATTGTGAAAATACCATACAGAGGGGTTACAATTACATTGGCAAGATGCCGAGTACATTTCTTATCAAGCATTGTTGCCTCCTCCTTTGTTTCCCCTTCCCATTCCTCACCACAGAAACAACCAAGATTAAGAACATTATAAGGGAATACTTCTCAAAACTTTATGCTAATAAGTTTGGGAACTTGGCAGAAATGGACCTTTTCTTAGCATTTTCCCTTATATTATGTTTCTCTGTGTTTTCCCTTACTAGATTCCTGGAGAGCAGAGAATACATCGTATGTTTTGTACTGTGCCCCCAAACTGCATGACACATATAAATGAATGAGAAAATGGATTGAAGATATATTCCTAAAAGTCAAATAAGAAATTGTGCCTCTATTAAATACAATACTTAAGATGCAATTTGATTTGAATCTCAAGGAGAAGCCTGAAGTTTTTTGTGCAATCTGAATATAAATACTCTGGAACCATGAGTGTTAGTAAAATTTTAGTCTGAAAAAAACAAATGGAAGGAATGCTTCAGGGAAAATGTGTCATCTTAAAATAAAAGAAACACTTCAATAATACATTTTTTCCTAAAGACAAAGCTACAGGTGTGTGGAAGATGTTATAAAATAATGCTTAACAAATCTGAAGAGGAATCAGAAAAGCTGAGTGGGAATGCTTTGGTCATAAAACTATGAAACTTACAAGGGTAAGTGAGAAACCAAAGGGCTCCACTGTAACTTGAACGCTTCACACTGTCATTTCCACCTGATGGTAAAACTTGCATTGGCATCAGGACAGGCAAAAGGAGGCATTAAGATATATTGTCTTTGTCTTCAAGAGGAGAGTAGAAAAAGGAGAGAGGACAAGGGGATGAGAGCTAGCATCCACTCAATCATGCATTGAACACATCATAATTGAATATATTTAAGCAAGGAACTCTGCTGCCCTCCACAATGAACAGACAAATGAGATGCTTTCTTTTCCTCAAAACTTTCCTACCCGGTCTTGAAAATTGATTTGTAAACAAGCAAGCCATGGGACTGAAATAAAGAAGGCTAACTACTGAGAGTTAACAAGTCAGAACATGAATCATGGAAGATGTGCACATTTTCCTGAAAGTCACATTCATCAAGCATCATGAATCATAGCAGAATAGATGACTAATTAGCTACAACTCATCAAAGAAGGTTAGCAATATTTTTCAAGGAAACTGTTATTGGTGTTCTGTAGAGTTATGGTTTGAATCTAAAATATCCTTCAAAGGATACTATGTTGTTCCTGAATGCAACAATGATTAAACATGGGAATTTTAGAAACTATCAGATCCTGAAGGCTTTGACCTCATCAGTACTCCATTGAGGAACTCATAATTTGATGGCATTATTGGGAGGTAGTGAAAACATTAGAAAGTGGCACTCAGAGGAAGTAGGTTAGTAAGGGATGTCTTGTCCTTAGACTTTTCCTTGACCTCTCCTTGCTTTGTGGCTGCTGTGAGGTAAGCAGCTACATGATGTACTGCCTCGTGGCAGGAATAGAAACAACAGAAAGAAGTGTTCAGGAGATAAAAACTCTGAAAACAAATACAACTGGACACCTTTTCTATGGTATCTCAAGCCAGGTATGTGGCTTCATACCTGCAGTCCCAGTACTGCGGAGTCTGAGGCAGGAAAATCATACATCCAACTTGGCTATAAAGGATTTCCAGGCCAGTCTATGAAATGGAAACCTGTCCAAAAGAATTGAAAGAGGAAGGGGGAGAGAGATGATAGACAGGTGATAGAAATATGATAGTTTTTTGTGACAGTAATGAAGAACTATCATAAATATGGAATATCATAATTATGGAATGTTATATACTTATTCAAAACATGTATACAATATGTAATGATGAAATTTGGGTAATGTTCTTTTCCATTTCATTAGACATTTATCATTTCTTTTTTTAAAGAACCTTTGGACTCAAAGACTTGTTTTTGAAGAAGCAAAAGCATTACAGAAGTAGCAATGTCCCTAATCCCAATATAGGGGGATCATAAATCATTATCTTTTGTAATTTGTAATTTGTGTAACACATATAATTAGAGATCCTTAGAAAACTCTGAGATTATTAAATGCTGTTTAGAGATTTCATACATTTTCATAATGTGACAAACCACAAAATTCTTTCTGAGATGGAACATCTGGGATATTAGAAACGCATAGTTACATAGACTTTGACTCTCACTACTCAGAGTGTAGTCCATGGATCAGCGACATCTACATGGGCTGGAAGCTCAGGTTGTACCTAGGCTTATCTAATCAGAATCTATATTTAGTAAGATCCCCAGGTAAAAACTGTGCTCTTTCAAGTTTGAGCTGTACTGCTCTGAACAGTCCAAGTTTATCATTTAACATCATATTTATAGAATCTTTTGTGGTAAGAGAAATCTTTTTTTAAAATGTTCTTGTCAAAGCTTAGAAAATATGAAAAAAGTCTTTTAAAGTGACACTTGGATATTCTAGGCATATTATATGCAAAAAGTACCAATAGGAAATAAAACTGAACAAGAATAACATGTTCCTCCAAGGAGAAGTATTGTCATTGCATAGTTAACATGAGGTAGCAGAAATCTATCTGAAAAGAAAGCAAGTTCTATGCTGTAAACTCAAATTAGAACTGATCTGTGACCAGTTACAGTCCTAAGGTATACTCTATGTACCAGTTTCTCATAGAGATGGGTCTCAGTACTTCTATGAAAATATACAGTTCTGTCCTAGTATGCCAGTCATAAATAATTAGCGAGTAATTTGTACCCGAAGATAGCCCTTTAAACATAAAGGACATATGTCCTTTATATTTTATTTTGAAAGGTTCTGCCTTCTTTATTCTGGATATGAATACTTTCTCTTTAAATCATCCAGTAGTTTGTGCTTAGACAAAGTTAAGCACAGGAAGCTTTGCTGGGTCTTGTTAGAATTTCTCAGATGCCAACGCTACTGATTAAAATTTCTTTTATTTTAAAACAGTGAACCCAGGAGCCATCACACCTGTAATTCTAGCTACTCAGGAGGCGGAGATCTGAGGATCTCGGTTTAAAGCCAGCCCGGGCAGGAAAGTCTTTGAGACTCTTATCTCCAATAAACCACCAGAAAGCCTCAAGTGGCGCTGTGGCTCAAGTGGTAGAGCACTAGCCTTGAGCTGAACAGTTGAGGGACAGCGCCCAGGCCCAGAGTTCAAACCCATGACTGACAAAAAAACAAGTAAACAAATATATAAAATAAAATAAAATGAGTCAAAGTTCAATGCACTAGGCTAAAGAGTATGAATAAGTAGCAGGTAATGTCCTTGAGAAATGAAAAATAATTAAAATATGATTTTATGAAAATTTTAGATATTCATGATATGTATAATTTAAAATATGTGCATATACACACATAAAAGTATATATATGGGCACACACACACAGAGGCAGTTACTGAATTGCAGAGAAAGGCATTCCAGTGGGACTATTTTCCTTTGCAGTCTGTTTCTCCCCCTATTTAGGCAACAAATAATACAGTAACAGAAAATATATCAAAAAGGAGAAGCTTAGAAGCTTAATGTCTGTAATCCTTGAGGTGGCAGCCAAAAACATAATTAAGAAAAAACACTCATTTAAGTTTTTCTTCCTTTTCAAACCTAGTCTCATTTTTTAAAGACCCTGGAGAGGAACTACAATTTGGGGTCAAATCTGGAACAATGTAAGACTATTGCTAAGTAGACCTTATGACCTTATTTAGAAGGAAATCATGTGCCAACCGATTTAAGGAGTAGGAATTTTTTTAAAGGTGTTTTGCTCTCACAAAGCTGCAAGAATAATCCGTTCACACAAGGACATTAGGAACACTAAGTTATTGCCTCTAGACTTTACTTTCTTTTAGAAACCGACTGAGTTTTCACTGGCAGAATATGAAATAGCCTAGCTGACAAGAAAACCCTTCCCCTCAAAAGCTCAGCTCAGTTTGAACAAACATGACATATATAGGTCTATTGCCCTTCTCTCTCTCTACCTCAAAAAACAAAAGTTATATCTTTCCCATTTTTTGACTTATTTTGCCTTTCAAAAAGTGCAAGTATGAAACCAGCCAGACTACAAAACAAAGCAAAATCACTGTGACAATAGAAACTCAAGTCTCTTGGCAGTTAGCTGCCTTAATCAATAATAGATCAAATCTAAATTCAAGAGTACTTCTATGAGTGTGAACCTGGCCTACCAATTTATCAGAACATTTCTATAACAACATGTTTCCATAGTTTATCTTAACTCTGCATATTTTTCCTTCTAAAAATGCAAGATAGGGGCTGGGAAGGTGGCTCAGTGGTAGAGTGCTTGCCTTGCATACATGAGGCCCTGGGTTCGATTCCTTAGCACCACATAAACAGAAAAAGCCGGAAGTGGCACTGTGGCTCAAATGGTAGAGTGCTAGCCTTAAGCTGAAGAGCTGAGGGATAGTGCCCAAGCCCAGAGTTCAGGACTCACAACCAACAAAATAAATAAATAAAATAAAATAAAAATGCAAGATAGCTAGGTGCTGATGACTCAAGCCTATAATCCTAGCTACTCAGGAGGCTGAGATAGAAGGATCATGGTTTAAAGCCAGCCAGAAAGGAAAAGTCCATGAGATTCTTATTTCCAATCTCCACCAGAAAACCAGAAGTGAAACTGTGGCTCAAAGTAGTAGAGCACAAGTTTTGAACAAAATCTCAGGGACAGCACCCAGGCCTTGAGTTCAAGCCCCACAACTGACCAAAAAAAAAAAAAAAAAAAAGCAAGACCTCTTTTGAATTCATCTTGGAATCCTGAGGCTCCTCCCCCATTCCTTTTATTTAATCTTATTCAAATAGGTGTGTGTGTATGTGTGTGCATGCACATGTGCATGCGCATGAGTGTGGGCATGTACACGCTGGTACTAGAGCTAGAACTCAGGACCTGGACTCTGTCCCTTAGCTTTATTATTTAAGGCCAGTGCTCTACTAAAATGCACTGAGATAGGAATTCTATTTGCAGGCTGTCAATTATTAAAATAGCTCTGAAAAGTAGGTATTCGTTCCCTTATGTTTTAGTTGAATAAATTTGGATTGAGGAAGTTAATAGATGAAGAATAAAAAGCTGCTTACTTAGGCTTTATGTACCAGAGTCTATACTCTTTCCTTAGCACCATACACATCATTATTCAGAAAATGTCCAATAAATACTAATAGAACCGAACTGATTTGTAAAGCATGGTCTTCTTTGACTAGATAATAAGTTTTGAGAAAAATGCACAAAAGATATGAAAATTGGTAGCCATGTTTTTTCTGCTTTTCAAAAGAAGCACGGCCAGCTTGCTAATCATTTATAATGTCATGATGAAGCAAGCATGTTAAACTAAATGTTGGAAAAGAAATACTTTCCATACACACCATTACTTGAAGGATTTTGAGGTATTAGGCATTAAAATCCTAAGTGTTCATGGAAATGAAGTTCTGATGAGTTGCTCACAAGAGTGGAAAAGGAACGGAAAAAGTCTTTCTCCATTGCAAATATTTTCCTTTTCAAAAGGGATATCTTGGGAGCCTCTCCCCTATACCGCCTAACTAACCAGTTAATGTTTGATTACAGCATATGCACTATGAGAAAATCTAGTGTTTTCTTTACTCACTGATGTGACAAAACATTTAAACAAAAGAAACATTTTCACAATATGTGTTTGTATAAGGGAAGGTCATTTTGGGAATGAGATCAACAATTAAACCAGGCAAAGTGATACATTCATTTGAAGATCTTTTATCAGATCCATGTCCTCCACACTCCATCCTCCCTCTTTGGAACTGGAAGTTTTTAACCTTGTCAACCTGTTGCTGACTCCCACTGCTAACCAGGACGCAGGACTTCTTTATTATGGCTTTCTTGGAGATTATCAATAAAATGCTATCTTGGTCTAGAGCAACTATAAATGCTATTGTGTTAGAGACATTTCCATTTGTATAACAAATGCCTAAGATAATCAACTAAAAATAGGTTTATATTGGCTTATGGTTGCAGGGGTTTTAGTCTATGCTGGACTGTTTTTGAGCCTGTGGTAAATCAGCACAGCATGGTAGGAGCGCAAGGTGGAACAAAATTGTTCATCTTGTGGCAGGCCAGGAAATGAGAGGGGAAGTGCCTAAGGTCTTTACACTTTTGTGGGTCCTTTTGAGCCCCATCGATTAATGACCTAAAACATCCCATTAGGCTCCACCTCCTCAAGGAGACACCATTTTCCTTCCAGTAGCTCCAAGCTGAGAACTAAGACTTCAAAACATGAGCTTTGGATGACATTCAAGATCCAAGTTATAGTTGCTATTTAAAAAAATCTTATGATTTTTTTGAGCTGTAATTTATATAATAAAGCTTGCCACCTTAAAATGTACTACTCCAATTTTTTTAGTATATTGACAACATTGTACAACCATCACTGAATTCAATTGTGAAATATTTCAGAAATCCCCCCCCCAAAGTTATACACTTTGTCACCTGCCAGCCCTGGTATTATCTCCAAATCTTGGATTTTTACCTACAGTTAATGGTTATGTTTTTGGAAGCACAGGAATCATTGTTTTCCTGTGCTCAAGCAACTGTGATTGTATGAGAAAGGACAAATAACTCAATGAAATCTGTTCACCTTTAAAGGAAAAGATACATTTGGTAATAGATGAGCTTCCTCATTCAATAAATAAGAACTAAGACATACTGGTTGAATGAAATCTAGTAGTTGCTGTGAGGAAGCCATGACAGATAACACAGGGTGATGTGCTCTAGAAGGTCATGTCAAACCAGCAATGATGTCTGTGGATTGACAAATGACATCACATAGCACACATGGGGTTCACAGGTCTGATGCTGAGCAGCAGGTGGGTGAGATGGAAATTAGTGCTTATGCGTGGCTTCTACAGGAGAAGTCCTGTAGAGTGATATGGGTTAGCTGGTATAGCTCATGTCTGAGATAGGTAAATGTGGGTGAGAAAGGGCCAGGCATAGTGGTCCATGAATATGGGGTAGAGGAGAGGATCACAGTTCTGCCAGCTCTGCAGCTGGCACACAGTGCAGAGGGAGTGTAGATGGAGAGACATAAAGTAGTTTAAGGAGTATATGGTTTGAAGGCACCAATATTCTAGGGCCTTGAAGAGATAATGCAATGATACAATCTTTTACTTGGGAAGGATGACTCTGGTCCATTGGGGAAACCAGGTTAGGAAAGAGAGTTGGGTAGAGTTACAGTACCATGGAGGAAGGATGGGGCTCAGTGGGTCAGTAGACTTCTTTGGGAACATATAGAAGGTGAGAATATCAGAAAGACTAGAGATTGATTGGATACTATGAGGGAGGGACAGTGAGATTTTCATGAAAAGGAAAGACTCCAGGAAAGACTGGTTTCCCACTAGACGATAGGTCAAGGGAATCTAGATGAAGGGGCAGGTTAGATGGAGTGAGTAGTTCGGTTCAGGATGTGTCTCTTGTAGGCAGTGGTAGAATAGACAAGCAGAAGTGTCTCACCAGCCTCTTCAAGTATCACAGAAAGATCTGAGCTTGGAAGCAATACGTTCCTTCACCTGGAGGTGATTAACAGAGAACAAAAAGTGATCATACAAGAAGTGTGGGAGGAGTCAGGTTCCTAAGGGTCAGTATACCCTAAAGGCAGGCAGGGCAAAGAAAGCCAATAAATGAGATAGACTAGGTGTTCATATGAGAAAATAAATAGGTTTGGAGGCAGAAGGCTGTGGGACATTTTATCCAATGGATTCTATTTTCTTTGCAAAAAAAATGACATCATGAAGAAGATGGGAGGGGTCAGAAACTTTTAAAGTATAGGAAATCATATAGAAATAGTTAAGCACAAATAATCAAACCATCCTTTCTTATTAGGAAAACCAAGAAACAGAAGTCTGCTTGGATTAATATTCCACATAACATAAAAAAATGAAGAACAGTACCTGTGGTAATAGAAATCTTATAAGGCCTTAGGGAAGCTGAAATGCATGCAAAAATATTTCACAAGAAACAAATGCAGCTTCTCTCCCTTTCTAGAAACAGCTGAAGAAGGGGTGGCTATTTTCATCTATGTGTAAGCTAGCAATAATGGTATTATCACAGGATGCAGCAAACACATTACATGATTACGTCTGGGCTCACCAGCAGTTTTCTTCTCTGCATATCTCAACATTGTCACATAGAAACAAATATTGTTTACAAGTAGAAACACTGATGGATGCTCAAATCTATGAGTCATCATTGCTGCCTAGAATAGACTTCAGCCACCCAATTTCTTCTCCCCCACCCCACCCCACAGCCAGAAGTTCGCAAGCTTTCTCCATGGTGATAATTAGGCAATCATAGTCAATATCTAAAAGGGCAGCCATAGTGAGGGGTGTAAAACCACCTGTCCATCCTCTTTGGAGTGCCTCCAAATTTTAGATCAAGTTTTGATTTCATGGGTTCTGAAGCTTTTTGGTGCTAGGAGCCTCTTTGGCACTCTGATGAAGTGTATGGCTTTGATAGGCTTGAATATGAATATTCTGAAAGGCTTATTGTTGCACACTTAGGGGGTAGCTGGGGGTAGAAAATGCCCTTGAGGTTACATCTTATCCGAAGTGCTGCTTTACACTCTTTCTTTGTCTATCTCTCTATCGGTCTGTCTGTCTGTCTGCCTGCCTGTCTCTTGCTCTTTGCCTCTCTGCCTCTCTGTCTGCTTCTCTGCCTCTCTGTCTGTCTCTTTCTCTGTCTCTCTGTGCCTGTCTCTGTCTCTCTGTGCCTGTCTCTGTCTCTGTCTCTCTGTCTTTGTCTCTCTGTCTCTGTCTGTGTCTGTCTGTGTCTATCTGTCTGTCTGTCTCTGTCTCTGTCTGTCTGTCTGTCTCTCTCTCTTTTTCTCCCTCTCTCCCTCCCTCCTTCCCTCTTGGAACCATGAGGTTAGCATCTTTTGTTCTACCAGGTCCTCTCCATCATGACTCTCTGCCTTACCACAACCCCATAGTGATTGATACTCTAAAACCATGAGTCAAATATGAATCTTTTCTACTTCAAGTAGTTTGTCTCAGAGAGTTTTGTCCCAGCAATAAAAGGCTGACTAACACAGACCACTTTTCATAACATGGTGTTGAAACAACTGAAACGCAGAATGGTAAAGGAAGCTAATTGTACTGCAATACAGTTCTCAGCATACTTTTAAAGCCATATTTATAATACAGAAACATGTGCTTCTGGGTTGATACATTAAATGGAAAGATCTAGTAATATTTTGAAGTGCTCCACGCATCACATGTGTAATGGCTGGTGATGTTTGCTGGTGATACAAAGAGTAGATTATAGGCTAATGGGAAGGCAAACCTGCGAAGAGATAAGTGGGCCAGGCTGACTCCATATTAAAGAGGAACACAGAGGAGCATCTGTTAGCTCAAAATGGCCTAGCAGAGATGCTATCTGTGTCCCGCCTTCTGGTCTTATCGGTGAATTAAATTAAACTTCCAACAAAGTAGGAATAGTCTCTGGATTACTGAGAAAAGAGAGTAAGAAAAAAATGAACGAAAAACTTTTCTGGTTTTCTTAAACCAAAGTTTAACACAAAATAAATGGTATGGTAAGTCTTCTTTTGCAAATTCATTAAATAAAAAGCCCAATATAACAAAAACAGAGATAATGTATCTCTTTGAATAAACCAGAAAACTTAAAAACATATTTTCTTTACCCATAATTTCACCCACAAAGAATCAAAAGGTTTTTCTAATAAAAGGAAATTCTTAGGACTCAACTAAAACAACCTTACACTAAAATCCTGTCTTTGAAAATCAGAACTTAGATGTGAGTTTCATAAAGACATTTTGTAAAAAAAAAAAAGTCTTGCATAAGTTTAAAAGATTCTTGGAATTAGAAAAGTAAGAAGCACTTCCTTGCCTTTAGGGAAAGTAGGAGCATGCAGTTGCTAATAAACACATTAGAAACTGACCACTAGGAAGGAAGACCAGGTAACCAATGGAGGTTAGACATAGGCATGGTGGGAAATCCCCAATTCTCATTGCGAAGAGAGTTATCCCTTGAAGAATTGAAGGAGGAGAGTTACTTTGCTGTTCACTCAATCACCATTTATATCTGAAAAGAAAAAAAAGAAAAAGGAGGGAGAAACAAAGGTGAGAAAGAAATATGAAGGGGAAGAGATATAAAGGAAAGCGAGAATAAGAGTGAAAGAGAAGAGAAAGAAAGAAGAGAGGAAAGAGGGGAAGAGTAGAGGAAGGGAAGGGACTGAGTTAGGAAGTTAGGAAGGAAGGAGGATCAGAATTCAGAACACAATAGATATTCAATAAATGTTAGTAATTTCTCAATGCTATGCCCTTGACCATTTCATTTTTATAAGTGATGGACAAGTTCTTTTTAAAATCAACTAGTTCTCTCTTTTGAAAACTGTATGTTGTGCCCTGCGCTGGTGGCTCACGCCTGTCATCCTAGCTATTCAGGAGGCTGAGATCTGAGGATTGCTATTCAAAGCCAGCCCAGTTAGGAAAGTCTATGAGACTCTTATCTCCAATGAACCACCAGAAAACCAGAAGTAGCGCTGTGGCTCAAGTGGTAGAGCGCTTGCCTTGAGCTGAAGAGCTCAGGGACAGTGCACAGGCCCAGAGTTCAAGCCCCATGACTGACAATAAAAAAAAGACAAAAAAATTGCATGTTGTCCAAAGGTCACATATTTTCATGAATTTTAAATAATAAGCAAATTTCCTGAAAGTCCAGGGTTTGCCATTAACTGCAGAAAATATCAATGTACTATGGCCTTGAAATGAGCAGTAAGCAGCAGTGCTAAGAACATACTTCCAAGTGAAATAATAAAATATTCTCAGGAGATAATGGCCAACATTCCTTCAAATACTGATCAATGGAATCAGTAACTTTTGCTACCTAAGCAATAAACCAAGAACACAATGGACATGTCTGCATAGAATGCTAGCTGCTGTAATAGTCTCTACTATTTTATAATATTTATCTTCACAGTCATAAGTAGATATAGGGTACCTAGTCATAAAATGTTAACATTAAGTGAGCCTTAGTAATGTCTTATCACCCCACTATTGTAGTCCAAAGTAAAGTTGTAAGGAAAGCTTAGAGGGGTATTAGAAGATTAAGTCTAGTATGAAGTCCCTCAGTCTGATCATTTCTTAATATAGCCATATTGTTTCCTTATATTAAGAACTAAATAAATAAGATTTGTTCCAATCAGGGAAGAGACAATGGATAGAGGAGGTGAGGGTTGCGGGATTCAGGACTATCTTTATGAACAGTCCCATAATGTTATTTTTCTGGTTCAGCTTCAGCCACCCCTAGAAGTGCTCAGTAGGGCAGTACTGATTAGACCCCCATTCTTGACATTCATGTGCAAGTCACCCTATCTATCTGCATATCAGTACAGTGTTAAAAATAGAACTTGCATAAATTAAGAGTCAAATGTGTCCTCTAGGAAAGCCTACAATGGATCACTTGGGCCGGAGGCATTTAGAAAGCTTTCCCCAGTTCCCCAGTGCTCCACATACTGCTGAAAGACCCATTACTGACAGATCCAGCAGCAGCCTGAAATGTAAACAATTTCCTTCATGGTGTCCTTGAAAGGCCACCAAGAAGACTGTCTATACTAACTCTTTCACTAACAATTCTACTTAGAGTATTGAGCCTCTCAATAAGTGTCAGCACTTTTATATGGAGAAAGAACTATGGAATCAGACAAAACTATGTCACATCATTTCTAAAACCGAAGATAAACAGAACCTTGACTCCCAGAATTTCGTATGCTTCTTATAAAATCATACATTCCTTTGACATATATGAAAAACTGTATATTCCTTTGAAATCTGTATCATATATAATATAATATTTTATATATTATAAATACATATTCATATTATATACTATATTACCTATATTATATAATTATATGACATGTAGCAACAATTTGAGCTATGACACGAAGTATTTTCAGAAAAACATCATTACTATAATGAGATTCAATTATTTTTGTGTTGTTAACCTTGGGATCAAATAACATAACCAACTGAACCCATTGGGACTAAGAAACAACTTTTTTCACTATGTAAATGGATTTTTTAAAGTAACATATAAATCTCTGACAGGAATAAAATCAAATTTCATGTTGAATTAATGATAGGCCTTTTCAAATGTAATCTGCAGAAAGTAGACAACCTGAAAATTGAAAACAGGTAGATAAAAGTCACATCAATAGGAATCTGTTAATGAATTCTAATGTGCCACGTAGGTAGGATTAGCAAGGACCTATCTGAATTATCTGCATAGGGAAACTAACCTGGAAGATACAGGCAATATGCATTCGATTCTTACTGAAAGTTTATGAAAGAATTCTTTATGACAATAGCATTTAATTCTTTTCACTCTCCCAAGTTATACTCATGAAAAACCGGCTGAAAGTCCTATTTATAGTCACACAGACCAATGTTGGTTTAACAAGGAAGGCCATTATGTCACAAACAGTAAATCCTTCGCCCTTGGGCTTTAATTAAAAGACATTTATCACCCGGACACTAAATGAATTTGAAGCAAATAGAAGAGCAAAATGTCACCTTTTACATTGCTGACGATTCTGGAAGATTGTTGACTGGGAGAGCTAAGCATTCCACATTTAAAGAGCACCACATTTAAAAACAATCCTCCAGATTTAACTGCTTTGCACACCAGGTCCTCAAAACTAAACATTTGCACATTTAAAAGGTAGACACAATATTCCAACAACCGTGCCAAGAGTGCAATCATATAATGCCTGACTTGTGTATGCTGGAAAATTAACAACATCTGCACAACCCAAGGCAGTCCTTATCAAATCTGAATCTCCAGCAGAGAAAGAAACTCCTAGACTCCTTTGCTTAGATTCTGTTGCACTTAATTCAGTGTAGATAAAGAACAGGCTCTAAAACCAAACTCTCTAGAGGTAGGTTTGAGTCCCTCCTCTGTTCCTTCCTGGACTTCTCTGTTTCAATTTTCTTGTCTGCAATGTAAAGCTAATAACAGCATCTAATTCACAGCGTTGATGTTAGGGTTTATTTTAGCTTGGTTTTACCGAAGCAAACTTCAAGACAAAGATTTTGTGCAAGTTTGAAGAACTTCACTAGGAAGAGAAAACACCTAATAAAGAAAGAGTTATTTAGAAGCTACATGAGTGGGGGGGGGCACTGGGCAAACTGTGGGGGAAAGGATGGGACTAAAGTTTAATCCTGCCACCTCTGGGAATGCTGTGACACTAAAATCTCTGAAATGTCGTATCTATAGAGCATGAGAACTGGGATATTTATACACTAAATCTTACCAGTGCTTTTAAAAATGTTCCTAGACAAAAATCATAGTGGCCTTAAACATTTCCAGAGAAATTCCTCGACGCTGCAGAGACTAGCTGCTCCAAGTCACCTAGTACACAATGATATGCTATGGCCCAAGGGATGAGGACAGGGCTGGATGAATTAATGTGCATAAATTGTGCAGAGAAGTGCACAGTACATAGAAAGAACTCCATGAATATTATTTACTATTTCTATCAGTATTATTATGATGAATCATCATTGGAGGCATCAGCCATTGACACTAATCATTTATGTCTATGCACTGCTACCACGTACCTCGTTGATGTTCCCAAAATAACAGTGGTCTCATGACATCTGATCATCACAGTTATGATGACTCTAGTTCCCTCAGAAATATGCTGAGAAATCAGTGGTTATTTGTCTTTTCATACTATGTGCTTAGGAGAGGAAATGCAAACCACCATCAGCCCCAAACACAATTTCTCCCAGGAATCCCTGTGATTTTCCTCTCAGAATAATCTATGCTTTTAGCTTTGCTACTATTATTAGACACGGGCCTGAGAATCTCATAGCAGGCTATAGCTTGGGTTTAGTTAATCTGAATGCTACAGGCACATACCTCAGAAGTGATCATCTTAGGAAGTTACCTAAGAGGTACTAGCCATCTTCCTAGAATGCTCAGGATGCTTGCCAAGTAGGAAGAGTTCCCAAAAGCAGATTAAGACAATTCTTAAAAAGTGTTCTCTTAAGCTGTGGGCATTTACGAACTTCCTCATGGACCTCAAGAAGGAACTACAGATACCAGATCAGCTAGAGGCAGCCATCAATCAATCATGAAGGCTACAGGAGTTGGGTGAAATCAAATCCATGTAGAAGACACATACTGCCTGTAAGATAATCCCAACTAAGGACAGTGTTAAACCCAAGATGTGACTACTATGTAAAAGACACATATGTCTCAAGGGTTCTATGGTTTCATTAGTCAGAAGTGACTTAAGCACATTAAATACCAATTATTACATACTTGTGCTTACTGTTGAGTCACAAATAATGATAAGAGCCAAGTGTGCATGTGTGTCACAAAGCCTTACACAATGAATCATCTTGTGATTGAAATTAGGCTGAAGGCCTATGAATTAGGGTACACATTTGTTACCTCTTTCCAATGAAGGTGGTGAATAGACTACTAGTTGATTTCTCAGCACATATTTCCTGCTTTGTCCTTACTAGTAAGAAGTTTTTTCAGGGTACATACTTATCCAATGAGAACGGTCTAGTTCCCAGGTGATCTCTCTTCTTACAGGTCCCTTGATTTTATGTTTTCTGGCTTTCCCCCTTCCTGCATAGGCTGAAGCATCACACACTGTGCAGTGACTTTGGCAATGGACACAATGTGCTAAAAGTGCAACAGCAGAAAGTGAGGAGCAGCGCCAGTCTTAATCCCTATCTCCATGCTTGCCTTATGAAAGGCTCACATTTCTCAGACTGGAATGTCTGGAAAATTAGAAGAAGTCTTATAGTCAATTATGTATTAAATTGCTCTCCACAGCCACAGTTTGACTCACACAGATATAAACATATTGCTATTTACATGCTCTTCATCTCAATTAATTTTAGTATTAAGTCAGTGTTCAGAGTACACATATGAGGCTTAAATTCTATTTAAAATGTCTTCTAAAAGATCCCACTATGAATTAATATTGAAAGATGTTTGAATATAGAGACATGGAAATAGAGCAGTAAGGTGAATTTCATAGGAGAAAAGTAAATATTTATTGTTGACAAAGTGAAGACATTCTCACATTTTCTCAGAAAAGTACAAATGTTTTGAGTACCTAAAGTAGGAAAATAGCCACTTGAGCAGATGAAGCTGTGTGAAATTATGCTAGTAAAGTAGTTATGAAAGTGTTGCCTATCTCAGGCCAAGCAAAGGTCAGAATTTGCGAGGTAAGTGTCAGGAGTTGCAGAAAAACAGTTCTGAGATAACAATGGATACCTAAGAAATGCTGTTGATAGAACAGTTGTACGAACAGGTATTTGAACAACCGTGGTCTAGAAAAGTGTGGATCACAGTAATGTTAATTCAGAAAGCTCAGAACCCCTTATGAAGTTTTAGGGGTACCTTAACCAATTGATTTTGCCTATACATTCATTTTTATGTGTTATCAGGGGTGATGAACAGTTTAAAAAAATCTCTTCAAGAAAGGCTGAAAGGACCATTAGTAAATCTCATAGGGACAAGAAGGACAGAGAGGACAATTCCAAAACTATTTCTGTCCGTCAGTAATGAGATGAAAAGGGACTAAAGGAGATAGGGAAGGAAGCAACTCAAATGGTAATATTTAAGTGGCACTTGGGGGAAGGGAAGAGCTTCAGTGAAATTATAAGCTAAACAGCATTTAGCAGGAGTTGGGGTTTAAGGAAAGTGATTTTTCTTTCAGCAGGGTTAAAAGTAAGACCATTTTAGGGAACTGTGGGCAAGATCAATTTGGAGAGACCTGAAATTGGCATTTTAGCTGATCTTCGCAGCTGGTAGCTTTTTCCTTTCATTAGGCTTTTATGAGTCTATCATAAAAGAAGCAAAGGCAGCACCGCACATTACAGGTACAAAGTGGTCTCCCTCACAAGCCCAGCTGGTTGCATATCATGGAGTGTGATATGGCAGTTACAAAAGGCCTATCAGAATTACATAAAGCAATATGGATGGACATTGAAGTCCCAAGGCTCCAAAAAAATTCTTGTTTAATGAAACATAACACACAAGAAAATACATTCAAATGGAAATGAATGTGTAAGACATTAATATTCATTCCCTAAAACATGCACCCTGGAGCGTAGCATGCTTAACTGGGAATGTAAATGGGTGTGCCTAGGGAATGAAGGAGCTATTCATTCAACCACAGGAGGAAATCTCTATCACTGACAGACTCCCAAACTGAAAAAGTGAATTAACTGAATCTGATGTCCATCTTCTATCCCCATCCTACTTCTGCTGAAGACAAAAATTGGCTGCTTAAATTGGATGTTCCAATTGGCATAGCATAAGTTTTCACTAAGATGTTGAAAACCTTGTTTTTTTCCCTAAAATTCATGTGTTGTAGAATTATTTTATACCTGAGAAAGAAAAGAGGAAACCTATCCATATACCACCAATGAAGTTTTTTATATGTATGTGCCAGTACTGGGACTTGAACTCAGGGCCTCTTGCTTAACGTTTTTTTCAATCAGAGCTTGTGCTCTATCATTGAGTCACAGCTCCACTTCTGGCTTTTGCTGGAATGGAAGAAGAAAATGTGGTACATATGCACAATGGAATTCTATGCCTCCATCAGAAAGAATGGCACCGCCCCATTTGTTAGGAAATGGAAAGACTTGGAAAAAATTATATTAAGTGAAGTAAGCCAGGCCCAAAGAAACATAGGTCCCATGGTTTCCCTTATTTGCAATAACTAGTATATGTTTGGGACAAACAGAAAAGCTCAGATAAGATGATGTTAAGGGAAATGAACCCCAAGATAGGGACACAAGTGGTTTTTTTCTTCCTTGCTATTGTTTCTAACATATTTATAAGGTACCATGTGATTTTTTTTGTTGCTTTGTATGTCCCTCCCCTGTTTTCACTGTATTTGATGTTAGTATAATTTGGGGAGGGGAAGGGAAAAAAACAAATTGTTTAAATAGGGATACAGATGGACCCATTGCAATAATGAGATGTACAAGACGCTATGTCGAAAAACAATCTTTACAATTTAGGCAGGGTGGAGGGTGGAGGCTGGGGGGGGGTGTAGTTGAGGAGGTGGGAGGGGCAGGATGGTAGGGGAAAAACAAAGGAGGAGGCAACAATGCTGGATAAGAAATGTACTCAGTACCTTGCTCATGTAACTGTAACTCCTCTATACAGTATTTTCACAATAAAAAGAACTTGTTAAAAAGAAAAAGAATCACTCAGGTTTGTCTGCCTGAGTTGGCTTTGAACCTCAGTCCTCAGTTCTCAGTCTCTTAAGTAGCTAGGATTAGAGATGTGAGCCATTGGTGCCCAGCAACAATGAGCTTACAGAGCATCATTTAAAATTTCTAAAGATTTACTACCTTTCACAGGTAAGACCACTTGGTATCTTTTTTTCTGAACTCAGAAAATAGTATCAAGAATATCATTATACTTACAGATTTTTGCTAAATATGGTTATCATTTCATGGATTAATTCCTTCAGGAAAATTGAAAAAAAACATAAAACTGATTAGTTTTAACTGCATTTATTTTTAAATCTTTTCTATTTGACCATTAAAATATTCTGCATTTCATTAACACGGATGTATTGAAATTTCATTTTCTTCTGCTAATTTATTTTTAGCAAGTTCAATTCTGGGATAACTTCATAGGAGTAAATTTGAAAAATGGATCCTGAGATTTCTCCTTCCCTAAATCACTCTAATTTCAACTTCAGAATCCGCTTAAAGTTCTTTTGTCTTCAGTCAATGTACAGAACTCAAATGGT
Source organism: Dipodomys merriami (assembly GCF_024711535.1). NCBI lineage: Eukaryota > Metazoa > Chordata > Mammalia > Rodentia > Heteromyidae > Dipodomys > Dipodomys merriami. The sequence goes on from NW_027204492.1 coordinate 115,103,358, forward strand.
CTACATTTCTATCACAATTGCTCCTCAAAGTACAAGTATGGAGTACAGCAATGGAAAAAGGCACCTCATTTTAGCTGGTAAAAAGGAAAATTGCAGGGCTGGGAAGGTGGCTCAGTGGTAGAGCGCTTGCCTTGCATGCCTGAGGCCCTGGGTTCGATTCCTCAGTACCACATAAGCAAAAAGAAAAAAAGTCGGAAGTGGTGCTGTGGCTCAAGTGGTAGAGCGCTAGCCTTGAGCTGAGGGACAGCGCCCAGGCCCAGAGTTCAAGCCCCACAACCAGACCCCCCCACTCAAAAAAAAGGAAAACTGCATCAGCAGAAACAACGCCTATCTTCTGTACTAGGTATCAAGGCCTCTTCATTTGGCATTATTGACATTTTAGGCAGGATGATACATTTTGTAGGCTGCTCTCCTGTGCATTGTCAGATGCTTAGCAGTATCTCTGACATTTGCTCACTAGATGTAACCTGACCCAACAATACCTTCAGGGAAGGGGGGGAAATAGCTGGTTGAGAACTGCCACTATATAGGGCAATATAGAACAAAAGCAAATGCTATATTAAAATCTCTTGGAGATCAAGGACTGTAACTTACTGATTTTAATTGTATCCAGAAAAAGTTCACTTATGATAAATGGCTTAAACACCCACTCTAGGCTTTCTACTGCAGAAAGTACCTTAATATGCTTATATAATATTATATCACTTTGTCTTGATAACACCAATAACTGGCTCATTACATTAGCCCCATCCCCTTCTAGTTTCCTCATATTATACCTTGGAGACAGACCCTCAAGATCAGCCACAATGAGGGTGAGATTTGCAAGTGAAAATCCCCACTGCTCTCTACTAGCCAAGATGAGGATGCTCTCTCTGTTATAATAAAAGCAAGATAGAAGAAAGGCATCATTCATGCTCAGGAAGAATCCTTGTCAAGTCCTTCTGAGTTACTGCTTCTGGGCCTTGCAAACTGTCTCTTTCCTTGTCCTTCTTGACACTTTTCTCCTTTGAATTCTTTGAATGCCTCCTTTATATTTCCAATCATTTCCTCTTTTGGCCAGACTAGGCTGTTTGGGCTTTTTCTTTGTGTGTGTGACAATCAAAAGACACCAAAGGATCAGCTGCCATTTACTAGGTTCAAGCATGGAGCAGGTGTAGCGCTAATGTTTTATCTTATATTTACTTCCTCATGCCCAGTTTTTATTAATTGAGTATCCAGAAAGGGGCAAGTCTTTTCCTTGTTCTGAGAAACAAGCAAGGTTCTGCAGCATACACTCTTCTTTCACTTACATATTCTTTTCTTTTTTTTTTTTTTGGGGGGGTCCGGTCGTGGGGCCTGGGCCTGGGTGCTGTCCCCCTCAGCTCTTCAGCTCAAGGCTAGCGCTCTATCATTTGAGCCACGGCGCCACTTCTGGCTTTTTTCTTTTTGCTTATGTGGTGCTGAGGAATCGAACCCAGGGCCTCAGGCATGCAAGGCAAGCACTCTACCACTGAGCCACCTTCCCAGCAGCTACTTTTATTTTCTAACCAGCAAAGCTAAATGGCTGTTGCAGAGATTGTATGGACAACGATGTCAAAAATATTTACTGAATGGTCATTTATAGACAGCTGACTTCTAAACTGTCTTGTTTAATCACACAACAAACTGCTGAGTAACAATATTAATAGTTTAAGCATACTGAGCAATTATTACAAGCCAGTTGTTCCATTTACCCTCTCAATTAGCTTATTTCATTTTTAGACCCCCAACAAGCACACTTCAAAGAAGGCATTTATTGGAATGTCTATTTTGCAAACATAAGAACTGAGTCATGGTGAAATAACATTTCCACATCCACAACAGCTGGTGAATGATAGAATCAATACTGGATCTTAGTCCTTTAGCTCTGGATCACAGTTTGATTTCTCTGTGTAATAAAGCAGTTAACCGAGAATATGATTTCAAGCTGTGGTACCCCAAAGAGCCCTGTACAATGTCCATGTTCTAATCTCTGAACTGGTATAATATGATACTTCACATGACAAAAGAGATGTTGCAGATATAGCTGAGTTAAGAACTATGGGCTGGGCCGATTATTTTAGACTACTCGAACATTACTCCATGTCATCACTGGATCCTGGTAAACATAAGATGGAGGCAGAAGAAGCCAAGGAAATGAAATGATGGAAACAGAGGTCAGAATGATCTAGAGCTGTGAGATAAAGCACACTGGTAGCACGTATACGTATACGGTGACAAACTGTACTCATGTAGAGCTTCCAGAAGGAATCAATCCTGCTGGCCCTTTCATTTTAGCCCAGCGATGTTCACTTTGGGCTTCTGATCTCTACAACTATAAGAATTAATTTATATTTATTTAATTGTAAAGATGCTGTACAGAGGAGTTACAGTTACATGAGTAAAGCAATGAGTACATTACTTGTCAAGCTTTGTTACCCCTTCCCTTGTTGTTCTCCTTTTATCCCTTCCCTCTCCCACCTCCCTTACTCCTCCTCTGCAAAGTTTTGTGTGTGTGTGTGTGTGTGTGTGTGTGTGTGTGTGTGTGTGTGTGTGTGTGTTTGGGTCTGGTCATGGGGCCTGAACTCTGGGCCTGGGCGCTGTCCCTCAGCTCTTCAGCTCAAGGCTAGCGCTCTACCCACTTGAGCCACAGCGCCACTTCTGGCTTTTTTTTCTTTTTGCTTATGTGGTGCTGAGGAATCGAACCCAGGGCCTCATGCATGCAAGGCAAGTGCTCTACCACTGAGCCACTTTCCCAGCCCCAGTTGTGTGTTTTTAAGGCAGTAAGTGTGTGGTAATTCATTAGAGAAGCCATTGGAAACTACTAAAAGGCTATATTTTACTATATGGTCACATTTTAATACATACAAGTCTGCAGCAGTAAAAAAACTTATTGGAATTCAAACCAGCAGATGCAACTTCCCAGACTGCTGTAAGTACATTTATTTGAGATTCAAGTGGACAAAACCTTTGAGCACACTAACTACTTAAAGCTGGACAAGAGAAATTCTGATACCAATGACTGTTTTTGTCTGCCATATGGAAGTCTATCCCTATACCCTCCCTGAAGGCAGATACTGCCTAGCCAGCATTGCTAGAGGGAGAATGAGCTGTTTTGCCCAAAGTAAGTGGTAGTGTACCTGTATGAAGCCCTGAATTCAAATGATACCATCATTAAAAAAAGTTATTCTTTTTGACTTCTAGATAAATTAGTGTCATTAATCTCCAACCTATAAAAAATAATGTTTTGACTTTTGAGAGTATTAAAAAACCTAGCCTATAAGGATAATATGTAAAAATTCCTAGAAATCTGAAACACAAAATTTTCTGAAAAGCTGTTTGTGTCTGAATACATATTAGTGTATTGCAGGGTTTCACAATCTTAGTATCCTTGCCTTCTGAGACAAGATCATTGATTTTTCTTTGTGTGTGAGTCTATGTGTCTATCTGTCTGTGTCTGTGTGTTTGTCTGTGTCTGTGTGCCAGTCCTGGGGCTTAGACTCAGGGCCTGGGCAGTGTCTCTGAACTTTTTTCTCTCAAAGCTAGTGCTCTACCTCTTGAACCACAGCTCTACTTCCAATTTGTTGGTAGTTAATTTGAGATAAGTCTTATAGACTTTCCCTGCCCAGGCTGGCTTTGAACTGTGATCCACAGATCTCAGCCTCCTGAGTAATTAGGATTGCAGGTGTGAGCCACCAGTGCCCAGCTCAGATCACTGTTTTGTTGTGGACCTGGACTATGTACTGTAGGATGTGTCAGCAGTATCTTACTCGATGCCAGTAGCAATATTTTACTCTAGTTCTGGCAACTGAACACGTTCTTTCAGGGTGAGAAGGAAAATTGCTTCTGATTGGGGAAATATAGCCAAATGAAAGAGAAGCTTTACATTTTAGTTCACTCCCATTGTGCTACCATGTGTTTCTATTTCCCTCATAATGACACAGATTTGCTCCCCAACATAGACAAATAAAATAAACAAGTGAAAGCAAAAGTGGCATTGAATAGATAATATTACAAAAACCTACTCTACTATCTGTAGTGAGTTTTAAGTTTTAATTTGAGGTACAAAGAATGGAAACCAGGGCCTAGTAAATGGCAGGCATTAATCCTATTACTAGTCTATATCTCACAGCCCTACAGTGTTTTTTATATCACAGATTTTTATTTCCAGTTTCTTAAGAAAATATAATTTAAGCAAATAAAACGTAATCTTTCATTTGCCTTTAGTTACTGGTAAATTAATTCTAGAAGAATAAGATGATGTCAACATACATATAAACAAAAGCTCTTGGGTACAGATTTCCATTCTTCATTATTCTAATTCCACATTAGAACTTGGTAAAAATTTAAAGATGGTAAAAGTAGGCATGAACCTGCTAGTTCCATACTATTTGCACCAATCAAAATGTGTTTAGAATTGGAAGAATGGTTTGAATGCAGCTTGCTGTAAAACTTTTCTAACCACCCACACCATCCTTATTTCTATGGATTTCCTCTTGTTCTTCTAAAACAATTATTTACCTTGTCTTTTATTAGATTCAGTTGTCCATATACCCATCTATCTACCTTATTTTAGCAGCTCCCTGGAAAACTAGTAGTTCCCAACCATAGCCATGTACCAAATTCACTTGGAGAGATTTAAAACATACCAACACCTGGGCCCCATCTCTAGGGATTATGGTTTAATTGGTTTAGAGTGGGCTCCAGTTATGAGTATCTTTGAAAACTCATTGAAGGATGCGAATCATCTGGTTTGGGCAGTGCTGTTTAAGCCAGGAATTTGGCACTCTAGTTCACAGGCCAAATCCATCAGCCACCTGTTTTCATCAATAAAGTTTTACTGGAACAAAGCCATGTTCATTATGTATTACCTGGGACTTATTTCATGGTACAATGGCAGAGCTGAGTAGTAACAGAGACTGTCTGGTTGGCAAAGCAGAAACTATTTTCTGTCTGTTGGTATATAGAATATTTGCTGACCCCTGTTTCAAACCATTGAGACAAACAGAAATAACTTTTCAAAAAACAAGTATGTTTATCCCAGAGATTATAAATAAGAAGACATACATAGTCTACAGCCAAAGCACCAAGCTGTCATTGCCTGAACCCAGTGGTGGAACAAAGAGAAATTCTGTTCATTCAGTTGTAAAATCAGATGCGATATCCAATATCACACCTGAAGGATGCTTTCCCAAAAGGTTTATTTGAAACTTATTCAGACCTATAATTCTAACTTCTAGTAACTGATGGTTATGTAGATGATGAAAGAAAAACAATCACATATGAGTACAATAAAGTAATTAGATATTTCTACATGTTCAGACCATTCCACACATCATGGGCATTAAATAAATAGCATGCAGTTGTGCTAGATTAAAGGAAAACCAATAAAACACCATAATCAATAGAAATGTCAGCCAATTTTGTGGTTAGGAAAGATTGCATCCTTGGGTGTTGCAGAGGGATAGGAGGGAAGGTGGTAAGCAAGCAAGCCAATAAATGAGAATGTCCATGGGGCTAACAGCCATCAGGAAACCAAAGCAAGGTGGTAGGATGCAGTTAATGGAGTAGAAAAGGAGGAACTAATTTAGATAGAGTGGGAAGGACATTGACGTTTTTCTGATATCTGGATAATGATTCTGAAAGAGTTAATGGTCTAGGCAAAAGGAACAAAAAGAAGGATGCAAAGACCTTGAAGCAGAAATCAGTTTGATGAGTTGCAAACTAAGCACCACGTAGCTGGTATTTGGTGGTTTGTGGCTGCAATACTAACTACTCAGGAGGCTAAGATCTAAGGATCCTGGTTCAAAGCCAGCTAAGGCAGAACATTTTGTGAGATTCCAATCTCCAATTAACCACCAAAAAAGGATGGAAGTAGAGCTGTGGTTCAAGTGATAGAGTGTCAGCATTGAGGGAAAAAGCTAGTAGACAGTGACTAGGCCCTGAGTTCCAGCCCCAGTACACACACACACACACACACACACACACACACACACACACACACACACACACACACACACACACACACACACACACACACACGACCATGCTTCCAAAATGGAAGTAGAGGAAAGAATAATCCTAAATAAGATAGGTACAGTAGTCAACAGGCCAGATTTGTGCAACCATATAGGCCATGATGACTGTTACATTATAAGCAGAATATAATATGATTTATGTGGTGTTTTTAAAAGATTTCTTGGCTTGTCCATAAAAACATTGACTATACAAAGAAGGAACTAAAACAAGAATAGGTTAAAAAGGCAGCCATGCTCATCAGGAAAGACACAATACTTGTCTTCATCTGTTGGTAGTGATAAAGCAAGGTCCTTAAGGCTAAATAACTTATAATGTCAAAAAATGCATGTCTCATAGTTCTAAAGGATAGGAAGTCCAAAATGAAAGAGTCAGTCTCTGAGGAAGTTCTCTCTCTCCTGTAATAATGGGGCCTGCTTGTTTTATCCTCGAGAAGGGTTAATCACTAGCTTTCATATGGCAAGGCCTCACAACTTACCACTGCCCCAATGACTCCAATCTCTGATATCATCCCAATGTAGATTTGTTTTAATGTATGAATTTTAGGGACCATTCCTAGCTTAAGAATGGTGGAGCTTGGTTACTAATGGTATTGCTCAAACAAAGTGAACATATTCCAAGATCCTTTTTAATGGATGAAACGTCAAGAGGCAAGGAGAAAGAGAGAGAGAGCAAGGGTGACCTCTTAGGGTTAGGCTGTGTTTGTACTGTTGCCCTCCCCTGAGATGGGAAGTACTGTTAGTCTCATAAGCACGTTTTTTGTTGTTGTTGTTCTAAACTCATGGAGCGAATGCTTTAGAACTCTTCTGTTCCTTTTTTCGAGAAGGTTCCTTCCCTTCAAATGAAATCTGGTTTCATTTGAAATGCTGCTCACCCAGAGAATTCTGACTTGCCACTCTACTGCATTTTACATAGGTAGAGAAGAAGAAAATTGGATGTGTTAAAGAAAGCCAGCATTACAAAAGACGTCATAAGTAGCAACGAGGACATTATTGCCAAGGCACTTAATCCAGACAGTGTTTTCCCTTTCTTTCTCCTCTAGCTTTCTTGTTCTTCCTGACCACCTTGGAAACATGGACTCTTACTTCCCCAGTAGCATGCAGAGAGCCATTTGCTTTGCCACCAAGCATCCAGTGAGCTACTTGCAGAGTGGTCCTGTCCTCCACCCCTCTGGACATGAAAACCTCATTCTTCAGTCTGGGCTTACCCATGAAACCACATACACTATCACAGCAGCTGGGAATCTGTGGCCAAGTCTCCATTTTCTCTTCAAAAATAAAGACAACAGCTCTGACTCATTTTACCTTCTTCAGCATCTAACACACTACTCTGTAAATAAACATGACTTTGCATTTGAACTATTCGGGGAATGAATGAATGAGCCTGTAAACATTGGAGCCACCAAACCTCAAATTTATGATGGTATCACATAAATCATTATTATGTCTAAGAACTATCCCTATGGTAGCATATCTAAAAGCCAATTGACTTTCTTTATAAAAACAATTTTCTTTAATCAGCATCTGTCCCAATTTAACTAACATATCCAACTTATGTTAGATATTTATTCATCTTTTCTTGTTTCCACATTTATCTCTGGCACATTTGGTCCTCCCAAAGACAGAGTGTTGGAGATAAGAATAACAGGGAAAATCTGGAACATGATGAAGACCAGAAATGGGGAGTAACGCAAGCCAAAAGCTATTAGAAGCAACTGTCCTCAGACTGTCCTGACTCAACCTTCCAAGTGCTGCCAAAATGAACCAGCATCTGCATGGAGAATTCTATTCTCATCTATGAGAGGAGACAGAGATGGAGGGAATGAGAGAAGGGAGAGAAAGGGAAGGGAAGGAGGAGAAGAGTAAAGGAGGAAAGGAGAAGATAGAAAAGAGGAGGAAGAGAGAAAGTATACTGAACTCTTCTGTCAAGTTTTATCAAGACTGAAGGATTTCATATTAACTGGTGAATTGATTTCTACCATATTTAAGTTGCTCATTTCCTCAAAAAAAATAAAAGACAAAATTTATCTTAATCATTAGGCTTGCTTCTAATCACAAAATTTCTTGTCAAGGTCTGGCTTAAGCTAAAGACATTCAGTTTAATTCTTATATTCTTATTACATTCTAACAAAGTATGGGAACATTTTCTATAATCTTTGTTAAAAATGAAATTATGAAATGTTCGGTTTTAGGATTTTGTATGGTTTAACCATTATTTATGACAACACTTCTACACATTGTCTTCAAATCAGTATCATTACAAAATCTTTTTTATGAGCTTAAATGATCAAAACAGAAGCAACAATAAAACAAACTCCAATTAAACAAAATTAAACTCTTTTGTGAACTTAATATTTGGCCTGAATTTGATTGAACACCAAACTGCATATCCAATTGAGTGGGCATAAAAGTCATATAAATTAAAGTGGCATCTTGGCATATTTCCTAAGTCAAAATGGACACTAAAACCCTCTAGAGCAAAGAGAAAAAAAATGCATGACAGTAATGTTCTCAAAAGCAGTCTTTATGGCTGAGAAATGAAGGGTATTAATGTGATTTTCCTATAAACCAAGTGAACTTATTTCACATATGATATAGTGCTTGCCACCCTCAAACATGTAGTAACATGCAGAGGGGAGTCATTAAAATTAATACTCCTCCACTCAGTCTAGGCTAACCACTTTGCCAGTTGGCATTTTTCTCTCTGCTTTAGGCAGAATTCCCAAAAGGATACAGTGGTTGCCCATTTTCTAATCAAAAAGCCATCCGGGTAAATTAAATATGACAAATATGAAGAAGCAGGTAGTTCAACTTCCTTTCTAAAAAACCTCATCGAAAGTTAATGTTCCTAATTATTTCCCGTGGACTATACCTCGCCACTGTGTGGGGGCAGGGCACTGCTATGTAATCCTCCCAAGAAAATGAGTTTATTAACCAATGGAATATCGGCAATGTGCCCACATCCCTTTCCCTTGTTAGAAGCCAGTGCAAATTGTTGAGTTCCTCTTGAGACTATTTTACCACAGTACCTTGCAGGTAAGAACTAGGGACAGTCCTATGGCTCAATATTGTTACTCTTCAGGAAAGAGTAGTCAATTACAAATAAATATTTGGAATACAACTTTTGGGTCCCTACTATTTTCACATGTTGTGACTTTGAGGCTTTTAACATGCATTAAAACAATGAGAAGTACAAGTCGTTATGTCGAAAAGGAACTTCACAACTTTGGTGGGGGGGGGGGCGGGGAGGATTGGGTGGACGGGTGGAGGGAGGATGGGAAGGGATGGGAATTGGAAACAAAGGAGGAGGCTACAATGCTTGGTAAGAAATGTACGCATTATCCTGCCCATGTAATTGTAACCCCTCTGTACAGTATTTTCACAATAAAAAAAGAAAAAAATAATAAAGAAAGAAAAAAAAGAAAAAAATCTACACATCAATTAGCTATAGCTCAATATATAGGCATCTCTTTCTCTACTTTTATATCCCTATCTACACTCACGTCTGCATCTACATCAACTCCTGCATATATATCTAGATAGAACATCCTGCCTGGGACCATCCAAAGAACTAACCCTATACCAGTGAATGAGCTGCATAAGCACCATTTGCCCTCAAGGCTTCCATCTAGAGGGTGGCATCACAAGCACCGGGTGTAATAACACTGCAGAGAAGTGTGAGGCCACCCGGGAAGTGCAGGCCCCATGCAAAAGGCCTTCCCTTCTTCTTGGTTAAGTCTCTGCCCAGTACCTGCATTACCTAGGTAACTGGCACACTTGGAGGCAGTTACCTCATCCTTCTCTGAGGTCACATCCTGGACCTCCAGGGTCACAACTCCCATGGAACCATGGGAGGGTCCCAGGCTCTGAGGTTCCATCCACATCTGGTGTGGCCACACACACCCCCAACCTGACCACTCCTGCCCATGCCTTCTCCCTGCCCCTTCCCTATTTAAACCCAAGCCAGACATCTGCTGGTGCCTTTGGCCACTTGGGTCTCTACCATGGGGCAGCAGTTCGGATATAAACTCTTTCCTTCCTGAATACTGCGTGGTGTTCTCATTCATCGGCTACCTACTTTAGAACCTAACAAGAAGACAACAGCCAACACCTTGGAGGCTCATGTAGTAGGACTACCTGACTTAGGCTTCAATGCCAAGGGCAGCCAAAGGTGAGGCTGGGATGTTGTCATACTGAGAAGCAGTCACCCAGAGCAGAGAAGCTAGAGAAGAGAAGTCCCCCTGAGAAGTGGGGCCATGCTGCTCAGCTTGCTGCCCTGCATATGGAACAGGATCACCAAACTTGGATACATTTGAATAGAAAGAACTGAAAAACACAAACAAAAAATCTGTTATGAACATTTAAAAAATGATATGATAATTACCCATACAAACTAATTACATCCTATAACATACCTACCGATTTCCTTGTAAGTTAGTTATTACAAATAGGCACACTGGAGTGGGGGGTAGAGTTTCTTTTTTTGTTCTGTAGAAGTTGTTCTCTCCTCCTTGATAATTTCTTGAAACTCAAACTTTTTGATGCTGATCTGACAATAACAGAAATAGCATTTTGAGACTACCTGACATAAAGACTACATGGCTCAATGATTCGGATGCTCATTAAATAAACTAGCTATGGAGACCTCCAAGCCCAGAATCACAAAAAGAACACCTTGAGTGTGGGTCCAGAGCTCAAAACTATGCAATATATTGAAACTAACCATTATCCTTGCCATCCAGCTCTACCTTCACATCACTCAAATTCTTCTCATCCCTGAAAATGAGAAGGAAGAAGCAGTACACTTCTTAGTTCCTCTGGAATTCTGGGGGAGCCATTTTACTTTATACAGTACTGGATAGATTTAAATCTTTCTATAGCAACTGGTACTACTCTAAGAATATGGTGGTTGTCCCTTATCCTCATGACTACAGTTATGTGCTCTTTAGTTATTTAGCACTCATTTAGTTTACCAGACTGATTATCGTGGCATTGTGGTGCTTGCATTCAAGTAACCTTTATTTTATTTAACAATAGTCTCATAACATATTTTGTGGGTATGAGAGAAACCACACTCATAACATTTATTACCATATTTTTCTAGAATTACTCTAGTTTATTATTGTTATTATCAATCTCTTCTTGTGCTAAATTTATAAATCAAGCTTTGCCATAGGCATGTATGTATAGGAAAACATGCCATCTATAGAGTTGGATACTATCTATGTATAGGAAAGCATGCCATCTATAGCATTGGATACTATCTATGTACAGGAAAACTTGCCATCTATAGCGTTTGGTACTATCTATAGCTTCAAGCAACTAATCCACAGGGGGTCTCAGAACATATTCCCTGTGGACTAAGGGAGCCTATTCTGGGTTGTCAATTACTTTTGTCACAAGTGTTATCAGAAAGGCTCATGTATCCATTCCATGTTCTTTGTTACTGAACTATGATAAATACAACTTCCCTCAGGTTTTAATTTTGAGCAAACTTCATTTCAAAGATTGATACTTATTATATTAATTAAAAAGAGAGTAATTTTTAAAGGGGCCTACTCAATAGGTATATTATCCATAGTTACCAAATTTCTATGGAGAAGGGACATCAATGTTTAGAGAATCATCAGCAAATGATGCCCCATGGCTGTCCTCATATGAAAAGCAAATAATTCTACTAGATCACTACCTACACACATGCACAGTAACTCATTTAGCAAATATTTAGTTAATTATTTATTTGTTTATTTATTTTTGTGAAAATAATGGTGCTTGAATTCTAGGCCTGGGTACTTTCCCTGATCTCTTTTGCTCAAGGCTAGCACTCTACCACTTGATCCATAGCTATACTTCCAGTTTATTGTAGTTAATTGAAGTGTCTCATAGACTTTTCCTGCCCAGGCTGGCTTTGAACTACAATCCTCCTATCTCAGTCTCTTGATTAGCTAGGATTATAGACATGATACAGGGGCTCCCAGCTGCTAGCAAATATTTATGGACTTTGCTCTAGTTGCAAGGAATACAGCAGAGATTACTTCTTATTATGTTACTGCAAATAGCAATCAAACCACCAGCCATTTAGGCTGGGCCTGGCACTTTTTCTAGAAGTATTCACATTAATATAGTCCTTACTAGAAAGACACTGCAGGTGACCTCAGAGGCAACTAAAGTCAGAGAAGAGAGAAGAGAGAGACTTAAATCTCCAACATCTCTTCTATTTGCCTGTTGCCACCTAAGTCCTAGCCTACAGAGAGACAAGCTGCCATATTCAGATATTTAAGAAAGTGGGGAAAACAATAATAATACTGAGACAAAGTGATTTTTTGTATTGTTGCTATAATAAAAACATGATCCCTATGAACTTTACAAGATTGTACAATTTCAAGAACCAAACTGTACTGTTTCATTGTAACCTGAAATCAACGTAACATTCTCATCATTTGATATCCACAGATTATTTTCTTCCTTTACTCACATTGCTTTGATACTGCTAAGGATTCAGTTGATTTTTGTTTAATACAGTGTATATCTCTAAATATAGTCCACAAAGAGTACTTTGGTGGGATGTGATTTCATTTATAACCATTTTCTTTTTCAAATAAAAAAGGTTTTCCAAAATATTGTTCATCCTTCACTTTTTTTTTTCTTTTTTTGTCGGTCATGGGGCTTGAACTCTGGGCCTGGGCGCTGTCCCTCAGCTCTTCAGCTCAAGGCAAGCGCTCTACCACTTAAGCTACAGCGCCACTTCTGGTTTTCTGGTGGTTTACTGGAGATAGGAGTCACACGGTCTTTCTTGCCCGGGCTGGCTTTGAACCGCGATCCTCAGATCTCATCCTCACTTTTGATGTTACAAGTTTGGAGAACTATTGTGCCATTCTGGGTGTCATACGGATCCTATGTATTTATTATAATGATGAGTTTGGTTGTGGCAGGGTAAAGGTCCAAGAGAAAAATCCATCTCTTAAGCCTAATAGGCATGGGGCAGGAAATGTCTAGTGGGGATGTCCTACTCAAGTTATCTAATGCATAGGCACTACAAACTATGCGTCTGCATTGTGCTGGGCTTCTTAGACTTTAGGAAAAAGTTCTTAGCCAGTGTATGAGCAACATAATAAACCTCACATGGATGATTTAAAATTAAACAAATAATCATAGGTAAGGACTATACTCATATTGATAGTAAAAGAAATAGAGATTGCATGAGATAATTTTCTTCATAAAATAGCAAAGGCAAAAATATCAGTGTTGATAAGGAAGAAGTAAAACATGCTTACAAATTGATTAGGGAGTGCAAGTACGGGAATACTTCACAAAGTAACTTTAAAACATATATACACAGTGATGTACATGTACCTGTGTATTCATATACCCATACATATATGGGTTTAACATTATCTAGTAGCATTTCAAACAATTAATTTCCTACCCTGAAAAGTATATAATTCTACACATAGAAATAGTGCATCAAATATTTTATATAAGGGGGAAATATTGAAGAAATTTAAATGTTATAAATATAGGGAATTAATAATCATTACAAACTACTTTTTCAGATAACAGTGCCATGAAAATGCTAATGATCAAATATTAAAACAGAAAGCAAATTTGAATTATGGTTTGAAAGTAATTAATTTTTTAAAATCTCAAGAAATATGGAAATTTTAAAAGGCAAGAAATGTCACCAAACACTAGCAATGCTTATGCTCAGAGAAAGGAATATGTGCATTAATGTTTTCTTCAATGTGTCTGCTTTTCTATCTCTCTGTGACTTCTTTAATGAGTATAAGTACTTCCATGGTTAATCATACATACAAACAACTTTAAAATTTCTTCCATTATCATCCAGATATGACTGCTGTCAACAGCAATCTTAGGGAAAAACCTTGAGCAGACCCTACAAAGAAAATGCAGGCTACTGATTGGTCAGATGATAATGAGAGTCATACGCAAGATTTATTGCCTATATCAGTTTTGTAAACTGTCTCCAATACAGATGTCTACCACCCACCCATCCATTTCCTATGGCTAAGAATTGTATTTCCAAGCTGCCCTTGGATTGGAGGTAAATATGTCTGAATTCTGAACAACAGTGTGTGGACTAAGTCATGTACTTCCAATTTTAGGCCTGGCCCATAAAAACCTGCCATGTTTTCTATTTAGCCATCTGTCAGGTGAATATCAGTGCCCACAAGACTCAAGAAATCATGTATTTTGAAGATAGTAGAGGGTCCATTTGTTTTGGTACCTGAATGGCCAAAGAGTTAACATCTCTTAACATATCTGAAGTCTACCGACTGGACTTTATTTTCATGAAATATTAGCATCTAGAATACTGATATACATATACTGATATTATATTAAATAATATATCATTCAATTGTAGTGCTTATACACGATCTTATATTATGAAATTATTTGATATTAGGCTAACATGGGATTATGACCTCATAATAAAATTAAACAAAACTGAAAACACTGCTTAATTTCAAGAAGCTCACATGTTGTCTACTTCATTCAAAATTTTCTCTCAAATGTTGTATTCTACAGGTTTAAGCCAGTAAAATACACACACACACACACACACACACACACACACACACACACACACACACAAGCATTTAGTAAAATGCGTAGCTGTCATTACAGCTAAAGCAAAGGAAGGGCTCTAAGGCCTCAAACTCTCAAGGGACAACTTGACAAACAAGATGCAAATTTGTTATGTGCCAAATGATATGAATAAAACTTCATTAATAGTATTCACAGTTATCATAAAATGATTGTTTTAATCTTTTTTTCAATGAGTAACTAGAAAAAATATTTCCACGCTAATTGGACAAATCCATAGATATTTGTGACAGTTATTACCATAATCTTGGCAGCAAAAATATAAAATAACAACAATAAAATATAGACAGGGTCAGCTTCATGACTTTCAAATCCTAAATGGAATTTCTTTGTTCTCCAAGTCAAGCTAGCCCTGTGGAGAGATTTTGTTGAAGACTACAATCTCTGTTTATTCCAGTCCACAATCTCTCACTTTCCATGGACACCTCTTGGGAATAATTAATCTGCCAGTATGCTTGTCAATAAGCTTAACTAATTCTACATTATGCCTCACATAAGCAGTTGGAGGCTATAATTATTATTGGTCAGTGCCCAACACCTATACTAACAGATGCCTGTTAGACAAATTAGTCAACATATCCAGATAAGTAGGGAATTTCATGCTTCAGATGTGGCAATCTGGATTGAGGCTTCTCTGAGGCCTAGAAATGCCAACCAACAATTTACTGGAAACACAAGTCCTCCCTGAAATTCTCAGGCATCGTTACCTCAGTGCTTGGGCCCCAAATATAAAGCACAGTGTTTAACCTTACACCTAAATATCCATAAAGGAGTTTCCCTGAACTGTATGCCTGCCAAAGATCACTGTGGAGTTGGAGCACAAAAAATACAAACGTGAGGAGGGAAAAAATGAGTACAGTGTAACTATTCCTGTGTGTTCCATGTCTACAGGATTGATTAATAAAATAACCTCTTGATTGTCATAACAGAGGGAAGTTGGAAAGAAGGATGGGAATGAGAGAAGGAAGAAAAGTAGGAAGAACTAATGAATAAAAAAAGTAAACAAGCCAGAATAGAATGAACAGGTAGTATTTATCCAAATTTCATTCCTCAGTGGTCAAAATGTCAGGGAGGAACAAGTAACACCTGTTATAGACAATATTAGATTATATATGTACATATACACTACATTTTATATATTTTTGCTTTGAAATGTCATGAAATAAAACCTCTAACATCAAGGGAAAGATCACAAGACAGGGGTAATGGGTTACAGGATGAAGAGCAAAACAAGTATCATTCAGCCTTGATGAAGACGCATTATTTTGTTTCACATCCTAAGTATTTAAATTTCCTCATTTCCTCATTGCCCAAGTTTAACACAGAGACATGGTACCTCCCTACACAGATACTCTAGGATTCTACTCTAAGTCTCTGTAAAATCTTGATACTTTTATTTGTGACAGCCTTCACTCAGTGATGGCAAAATGAGTAGGTCATGACATTTCTCTATCGATGTCAACACTTTGCTCTTATTGTCACACATAAGTGGTGATTTTATGTTTTATTGAATGGGTACAACTTACTATTTTTCATGGGCAGTCAAGCATCTCAGATATTCTTTAAAAGTTCTGATTTTTAAAAACGCACCTGTTAGACCTGTAGGGAAATATTTTATTACCTTGTACTCCCTTGGGGGTGAAAAAACTGTTTTGATAAATGGATTACTTGAGAAAACATTATGTGAAAATCCCCAGTCTTTCTGGAGACAGGCATTAGTCAAAAGGCAATGTCTTCTGTCATTTTCCTGAAAAGCCAGGTATATTTGTTCTAGAGGAAACAGTAACAACCAGAAAAATGCTCTTGCTTTAGAAAGAAAAAGCATTATAAATTATACAATTCTCTAGCCATCCTTGCAGCAAGGCCAAAAGTAGTTATGCATAGGAGCAGATGACAAAGGCTCAAGAGCTATGTGCAAATGATCATATAAAATAATTTGTTACAAAAGAACTCCAAGAAAAGGAAACAGATTTGTTTTAGTTGTTGCTGCTGCTGTTTTTGTTCTCTTTTCCTTTTGTCTTGTTTGTTAGTTTGTTTTTCATTAGGAGGGTAAGGAGGACACCAGAAAGGTAGAACAAAGGGTGAACAAATACAACAGTGATATTCACTATACAGTGTGGAAAATGAACTGTACATCTTGTGAGTACAGAAAGAAAGAAGTGACATAGTTCAAAAACAATTGTAGCCTCCATCAGAAAGAATGACATTGCCCCATTTGTTAGGAAATGGAAAGACTTGGAAAAATTATATTAAGTGAAGTAAGCCGACCCGAAGAAACAGAGGTCCCATGGTTTCCCTTATTTGCAATATCTAGTGTATGTCTGGGACAAGCAGAAAAGCTCAAAAGCTATGTACATATGACCAAATAAGATGAAGTTAAGGTTTTTTTTCTTTCTTGCTATTTTTTCTAACATATTTATAAAGTACCATGTGATTTGTTTGTTGCTTTCTTTGTTCCTCCCCTGTGATATAACCCCTGTTTTCACTGTATTTGATGTAGGTATAATTTGGGGAGGGCAAGGGAAAAAACAAAATGTTTAAATAGGGATACAGGTTGACCCATTATAACAAGGAAATGTACAAGACACTGTGTTGAAAAACAAACTTTACAATTTAGGCCGGTGGGGGGGGGGGGGGGGAGAAGTGTAGCTGTGGAGGTGGGAAGGAAGGGATGATAGGAGAAAAACAAAGCAAAGGAGGAGGCTACAATGCTGGATGGGAAATGTACTCATTACCTTGCTCATGTAACTGTAACCCCTCTGTACAGTATTTTCACAATAAAAAACTTATTAAAAATAAAAAAATTGTACTCTTTACCTGATTTATAACTGTAACCCCTCTGTATATCACCTCTACAACAACAATAAAATATTTTCAAAAATGCAGCTCACATAGGGACTGTGTTCATACAGTGCATTTAAAATAGACATTTAGTGGAATATAATGAGTCCTTAGACATTTACAGTTCTGTACACTTGAGTTCAATACTCAATTGTTTTCTAGCTTATAGGGCAAGGTATATCTTGATTTAGATTAATATTGCACCTTCTTAAAACAATACCATTAGGGTCAAGAAAATTCTATTAAGGAAATATGAATGAGAAGCAAAGATGACAAAAGTACATATAAGGGGGGGGGGTTGGGGAAGGCTGGGAAGGGATGGGAAGGGGAAACGAAGGAGGAGGCTACAATGCTTGATAAGAAATGTACTCATTATCTTGCCCATGTAATTGTAACCCCTCTGTACAGTATGTTCACAAAAAATTAAAATTAAAATTAAAAAAAAGTACATATAAGAATCTTTCCTGCTTTTTCTTCTAGTTTTCTTCTTGGAGCAACAGAAAAAAGGCGGTAGAATGTTTGCTTTAAATACACTAATAAAACTGTCACATAAAATGCAAACCACTCATATTAATTGAACCAAATAAACACATAAACATTCCTTATTTTCTATTTGCTATGTCTGGCAATTCTACTAGTGATCATTTGCTTTTCTTCAAGAACTGGAAATATTAAGGCCCAGGGAGAGGTGGAAGACTTAAAATTGCCAGTAGGATTTGCAGTCCCTGCCCTGCCTACCATAAATACAATCTTCTCACATCTTATCGATGAAGTTTTAAGTTTCTTACTTTCAAAAGTGAACCAAGTAACATTGAGATGGAACTTAAAAAACAGTTATTAAAAATCTTTTCTTTATTTTGTTATTTTTTTTGGGGGGGTGGGGTCCGGTCGTGGGGCCTGAACACTGGGCCTGGGTGCTGTCCCTCAGCTCTTCAGCTCAAGGCTAGCTCTCTACCACTTGAGCCACAGTGCCACTTCCGGCTTTTTTTCTTTTTGCTTATGTGGTGCTGAGGAATCGAACCCAAGGCCTTATGCATACAAGGCAAACACTCTACCACTGAGCCACCTTCCCAGCCCCTATTTTGTTATTTTTTTAATTTATTGTAAAGGTGATGAACAGGGGAGTTAGTTACATAAGTAAGGTAATGCGTATATTTCTTTTAAAACACTGACACCCCTCCCTCATTTTCTCTCATTTACCCCTCACCACTCTACTCCTCCTACCCCATAAAGTTCATGTTCAACATAGTGTCAAGTGAGTATCATTGTTCCATTAGTTCATCCTTTGTCCTGCCGTTTCTGTGATCCCCTTTCCCTTCCATGGACCAGATAAACTTACATACAAGACAAAGGGTACAGAAAATGAAAATTTTTACTGTATTTTGAGTTAGTGTACATTAAATGGTATGGCCTTATCTCTAACATATGGGAAGCAGAAGTAAAATAATGCAGACACTTAGACTTGAATTGAAAATTCATAGACACAGCAAGGAAAGAAGACGCTTGGTTTAGGAAGATGACCATTTGTCACGTGTAACTTCCTAAAATTAAACTTAAAATACAATTGAATAGAATAAAATTTCAGTTCTTCCCTTGAGCTGCTCTATTGATTTCAAGCAGTCAATAACCAATTGTGGCTGAGTTTTCTCTTAGGTTTTCTTTTTAATTAATTTATTTTATTATCTTTAAGTAGCTGTACAAAAGAGTTATTTAACAAAGCAGTTTATAAATGCAATATATCTTATCAATGTCACCCCTTTCAATATTCATACCTCTCCCTCCTCTAACCACCCCTTTCTTCATTCTTCTTAATTTTATAGGATATACATTGGATTACTCACTGCATTGTCGCCTCCTTTTCCTTTTCATTTGTCCACCCATCTCCCTTTGATGCCACTCCACCTCTTTCTATTACCTTGGTGTTTTATTTTGCAGAACATTGACTTTGTCTTTCTAAGCAATTACACTATTTGAGTTCTCCCTTGGATCTCCTGTATTTCAGTTAATACATTTGTATATACTTTCATAGCACTCAACATATTATAGGTTTATAAGCTAAATCTAACTTCCACATACAAAGGAAAACATTCATCCTTTGTTTCTCTGGGCCTGACTTACTTCACTTAACAACATTTTTCTAGGTCTTTCCATTTCTTTACAAATGATACAGCTACCAGGACAGCTATGTTTATTGCAGCATTATTTGCCATAGCTAAGATATGGAACCAACCCAGATGCCCCTCAGTAGATGAATGGATGAAGAAAATGTGGTATACATACACAATGGAATTCTATCCCTCCATCAGAAAGAATGACATTGCCCCATTTGTTAGGAAATGGAAAGACGTGGAAAAATTATATTAAGTGAAGGAAGCCAGGCCCAAAGAAACATAGGTTCCATGGTTTCCCTCATTTGCAATAACTAGTATATGTCTGAGTCAAGCAGAAAAGGTCAAAAGCTATGACCAGATAAGATGAAGTTAAGTAAAATGAACCCCAAGATAGGAACATAGTGTTTTTTTTCTTTCTTGCTATTGTTTCTAACATATTTATGAGGTACCATGTGATTTGTTTGTTGCTTTGTATATTCTTCCCCCTTGGTATAACCCCTGTTTTCACTGTATTTGATGTTGGTATAATTTGGGGAGGGCAAGGGAAAAAACAAAATGTTTACATAGAGATACAGATTGACCCTAACAATGAGATGTAAAAGACACTATGTTGAAAAACGAACTTTACAATTTATGCCGGGGGGGGGGGAGGAAGGGGGGAGGGCTTGTAGCTGAGGAGGTGGGAGGGAAGGGATGGTAGGGGAAAAAGAAAGGAGGCAACAATGCTCCATAGGAAATGTACTCATTACCTTGCTCATGTAACTGTAACCCCTCTATACAGTATTTTCACAATAAAAACTTATTAAAAATAAATGGTAAAATGTCATTCTTTCTAATGGATAAGTAATATATATATATATATATATATATATATATATATATATATATATATATATATATATATACCATATTTTCTTGACCCATTAGTCCATTGAGGTTTTTTTGTGGGACAGAATTGGCCTGATGTCTATGAGGATCTACTTGGAACAGAGCTGTATAATGCTATGATCTGGACAATGGTACAAATGCAGTATTTATGACTTATCAAGCTTTAAGGTGATACTCCTTTTAACCAGAATTTTTTCATGTAGTTCTGTTCTTGGTAAGCCCCCTGAACATCAGCACTGACTAGATACTTTTTAGCCCTGAGTTTCTCACCTAGTTGGTTCCAGACAAATATAAGGCAGGATAGAGCACTGGTGCAGAAGTCAGAGGCTTTATAGAGGTGAACTCTTCAGCAGCTCTATCTTTTTGTACTTCCGTTTCTTTGCTTCTAAATTGAGGGCTAGCTATAAGATGATTGAGAAAGGCTCTTCTGTCTCTCAAATGCTCTGATTCTCTGAGTGATCATTATGGAGAACAGAATCAGAGCTACTGTGAGCAAATCTGGCTAATAACTAGCAATCACCCATTTCACATTTTCCTCAAATCACATTGAATGTTGGTGATGCGTGAAGGGCAAGTGCATCATCACTTTGTGGCATCATTTTTCATACATATACAGTTAGCAAAAGCTTTTGTCTGGGGCATCGTCTGGTGAAGCTATTCTCTCCTTCTTGCCAACACAGAGCCTTCAGTGTCTCTAGTCTCATTTGTGTTGGGTCTCTCTTTGTCTATGTTGAATCATACGCATAATGGGAGAATGGTGGTAGGAAGTAATGACTTTAATATTAATATTTTTCTTTGGGCCATTTTCCTAATTTAAATAAGTTGCAACTTTTCTTTGAAGAAGTGGTTTGTGGGAAGTCTATGCATCAAAGTTTACAAGGGTCTTGCGCTGTTAAGAGGACTGGATTGAGTGCCTCTTTTAAGGCTGACTAGCAGTTTCCAAGACTTCTTTCCATGCTAATATGGTAATCTTGGAGATGATTGAGCCCCAAGGAAGTCCTTGAGACATATAGAAGAATGAGTTAAAGAGGTGATTTCCACCAACACTCTCTTGATTACATTTTAAGTACCTCTTGAGGCAAGATATTTAAATCAGAAAAAAACATGTGAGCAGAAAAAAGAGATAGTTTCTGAAAAAACATAAATGAGAGTTAATTATTGATCCCTAAAAGTTCATTATATAGTTGGAGTGATTCATTTAAGATCCAGAAATAACTGATAAACATCATAAGGTAATCATGGACTTAGCTTCATCACTTAGCATGAGTAACATGGGCATACGTAAAGCACAGGGCCTTTTAAGACATCCATTTCCAGCCTTTTCTGAAATAAGGTGATAAAGGTGACAGTCCACTATTCTGCCATTCTAGGGTGGCAAAATGAGTCTGAAAGCCTAGTTGTATATTTCATTGTATTATCTAAGTACAACAATTATAAGAAATACAGGTAAAGATGGTTAAAAATTAAACATAAACCTATATGATATTAAATTGCAAAGAGTCGATAGTAAAAGTGAATACTGGATTATAAGAATATTTGGTATGAACTAGAATACTGTGAGAGAGAGAGAGAGAGAGAGAGAGAGAGAGAGACAGACAGACAGACAGACAGACAGACAGACAGACAGACAGACAGACAGAGGAGAGAGAGAGAGAGATCACATGTGCCAGTAATGAGGCTTGAATTCAAGGCCTTGTGATCTCACTTGGCCCTTTCACTCAAGGCTGACATTGTCTCACTTGAGCCATACTTCTACTTCTAGCTTTTTGCTAATTAATAGGAAATAAACGTCACAGAGTTTTCTGCCTGATCTGGTTTCCAACTGCTATCCTCATATCTCAGCCTCCAGATTATCTAGGATTATAGGTGTGAGCCACCAGTGCTTGGCTATAAACTAGAACTTTTGAGAAACCCACACAAAAGATATAAAGTAGTCAATACCAAGTAGGAAAATTTTGTATCTGGAAGATGAATAAATTCCTTAACCTATGTTTTATTGAGTAGTTTTTTTTAACTTTGGCTTTGAAAGCTTAGACTCCTACTACTTAGGCCATGGGGGGGGGGGGCATAATAGAATGGAGTTTTGCTAAGTGTCTTTGATTCCCTGCCTGCCTTTATTCTTCCATTGCTAAAGTGATGCTCTAGAATGCATTTCTGAGACTTATATAATTGCATTAGGGAGACTAGAAACAAAAGCAACAAAATTAGGAATTTTTATCTACCACAGTCACAATATCACTAAGTGCCAGGCAGAATCAGAGTCAGATGAGTCTGGATGAAGTCTGTGCGGCAGGACTGTAAAGGAGCAGCTGTTTGGGTGGAAGTCTAAATGGGAATGAGACTGCTCATTCCTCAGGCTTCATGACAACTAAATAGGAAAATCAAAGTGACAGTTCCCAGCACATATGAAATTTTAGCAAGCAGGTCTGTTTGTATTATTAACTTTAAAAAATAATAATTGTATATCCACAAGTCATAGAATAGATTTTTTCTTGCTTAAAAAGTGTGTTCTCTGGCTGGGTACAGGTGGCTCACGCCTGTAATCCTAGCTACTCAGGAGCCGGATATCTGAGGATCACAGTTCAAAGTCAGCCAGGGCAGGAAAGTCCATAAGACTCTTATCTCCAATTAACCGCTAGAAAACTGGAAGTCGTGCCATGGCTCAAGTGGTAGAGTGCTTACCTTGAGTTGAATTGCTCAGGGACAGCACCCAGGCCCAGAGTTCCAGCCCCATGACTGACAAAATAAGTATGTTCTTGTATACATACAGTATGGAATCTTTCAATTTTTCTTATTTTACAATAACTCAATGATTTATGATTGTATAATATTTATGGAGGAGAAAATTGTGGGGGTTTTGGAGGTGGTAGCAGGACTTGAACTCAGCATCTCATATTTGCGCAAATCTAGGCTGATATCACAATGGAAACCGAAGTGGTTAATGAGTGTCTATACCACCAACAGATGTGGATACTGGGGTACTAAAACCCCAAAGTACTAAAAAAGTAAGAAGTAATAAAAGAGAAACCCAAGTAAATCTATTAGATCCTTAGGGAAGAGTAGAAAGGGTACAATATATTCCAGAATTTCAAATTTTGTTTGTTCATTTGGTGCTAGGGATGGGACACAGTGCCTTGTGCATACTAGGCAAGGACTCTATCATAATCTACTTTTCCATCCCTCATAATTTGTTTTATATCATATTGTACTGCTCACCTAGTCATCAGCACTTACAAGAATAAACAGATGGAAGTTCCTGAAATAATACCAGTGCAACAAATTAGAAACACTAACATTATTAATATAATTTTTATTAAATCTCATAATGAGCTTTCCAGCAAGATGTTGATCCATGATTAATTCATTTTAATTGTGCTTTCTTATTTACCTGATTTAAAGTTCTCTTAAATCATGACACCTCATTAAAAAGCTCTCTTCATGTACATAACTTTCCTTCCTTGCTCTGAGTAGATTCATTTCATTTTATAATCAATAAGCTTGGTGTTCCATTGTGCATCTTTCAGGCAGTTGTTTTCACATTATTTAATCTACCTTGGAATTTCCTACAGGCTTAGATTTACTGCTATGAAATAAAATGAACAGCCTTTAATCATTAGGTCTGCCTGAAATGATGTTAACCTAAGTTTAATGTACCTGAGGCCCCCAAGGATAGTTGTCAGACCCCAAAAACAGTGAACAATATTTGTCAAGGCTTCATTTGCAAATTTCATTTCTAAGAAGGATGTTGGTATCGTTTTGCAGTCATCTTACACAGAAACAAAGCAAGGATGCCTTCCTTATTGTTTTATGATGCTCTTAACCTGATAATTAAAGAAACAAAACAACCCATGAACACGTAGTCAAAACTAAAAACAGTACAGAAAAATCAACTTGGATAGATTTTTTTTAATGCTTTATGTTGTGTTTGCCAATAATTGCATGTTTAGATCCCTTTCTAGTATAAATGCCAAATGTTCAGCAAATGTTTTTCTCCTGATATGGATGATTAAAACAAAAACAAACTGTGCATAATGATTCTTTATTGTTGGCTTCCCCTCCCCAGTACTCTACCCCATCAGAATAGCTACATCTCCTTTTTTGGAACTCCCTTGATGACAAATTTCTTGACCTCTTATTTATTTATCTTCAGCTCCATTTATTACTCGTGATGAGAAGTCTTTTTCCTGTGAAATGTGCCTATTCATTTGATTCTCCACTGCCACTGCTTTAAAGCTTATGACATACTAGGTAAACATACAAGAATTGCTAGGCTTTTTTGTACAAAGATAATTATGACTTGACTACAGTGAGACAAGCATAGAAGTAGATAATTCATTCTGGTTCTTTCTATTTCTTGAAAGCAAATGGAATAGGTAAAAAGTGTACTGAATTAAGTAGTCAGCCATGACTGACAAATGCTGAGGGCCAGTAGACCCCAGAAAGCTATGAGGAGCCCAGCTATTAAACTCAAGGCTAAACCATAAGAATTAGAAAGTCTCACCTAATCCGTCTGTCCTTATACTTCCTTCCTGGCTGCTCACAAATTCCCTCACATTCCTGCATAAGCCATTTATATTACATTGAGGTACCAAGTCTCCCAAGCTGCTCTCCCCACCCACCCCCCTCCGTCATAACTTTCTATGGGAAAGGGTTGTTGCTTCATCCCTTATTATTTGTGAGGGTTATATCATATGGGGGCAATTTTTGGATACACTGAGTTAGTTCTGAATACCTAGCTTTCCTCTGAAGGGTTGAGATTCCTTCCAATTATAAAGCAATGACCACCCTTGTTCATATGATTTCCTAAGTAGCATATTGGTTACTATGAGTTTGAAATTCATCAGCTCCAATGGAAAAAGAGGTGGGTCATGCCAAAGCTACTCGAAAGCAGAATTCTATTTGTGCACATTCTAAACTTCTGAAAGAACCATACTACTTTCCCCACAATTCACCCAAGTCTTTTGTTCTGACATATTTGTAAAATACAAACTTTTTACATAGTTCAGTTCCCTCTCTAAGACTTCACATGTGAAGTTCAATGCTTTGTTGATAAGTTTTCCTACTACAGAATATTTTTTATAAATTGAAGTCCATTGAAATATTTTCCTGTGACAATTATACATAGTGATTAAAGGAATGACTGAGGTCCTTGGTATTACTGGACTAGCTCTGAATTCTTGGCTATGTATAGAATTGGTTGGTGGGTCAATAAATGGCTGGACCTCTAGACAAGGTTTTATTGCATCGTTTGGTAAATTTGTTCAACTATCTAGCCCTATAGGCTCACCTGGTCACATTGAAATTCTGTACTTCAGATCTTGAAGGCCATGCCCAATCTTGTGGATAACCAAAAGATGTTAGCTCATTTGCCAAGGCAACATCCTCTGATTTGGAGTTTAGATTTTCTACTTCATGAAACTGCTGCCTATTTTTTCTGCATTGGTGTAGAAACAACTCCGAATATTTGATTTGCAATTGGGTATTGTAGCCTATAAAATAGAGCATATGGATTCAAACTATGTTAGAAAACTTGTGTTGTTTAGTTTGAGCCTTTCATGAAGAAAGCCTGGCTGAAGTTACCTGTGAGGAACCCCTTGAATAAAGAGAGAATGTGAATGCTGAAAAATAAAAGAGATGAGAGAAAACCAACTCAACTTGGGCCATCCAGAAGTCTACGTACAAGTCCCCATGAAACTTATATGAGCCTGCTGCATTCCCATCATTTCAAAGACTGCAAGAAAAGGTTATTGGTGTTTTCAATGTATATTCTGAGGAACATTGGTACATAATCTAAATGACTTTTGAAGTAATAGGTTTTAGAGGTACCGTGTACTTTAGCTATTGGAGAGGTACTCAATATAAAAATAAAATAAAAACCTCTGAGGTGTCCTTTGACAAACATACCTGCATATTATGATTTACCCTTGCATTTAAAATAATTAACTGCATAATGTTGCTTTCCTACAATATCCTTCACAACTAATATTCCAACTTAGGAGGTACTCTCATAGTGAAAAGAAACACTGTATCCCCTTCTCATGACTCTGGATACAGCTCCAGAGCTCAGATGCTTTTTTTTCTTCCTTTTGCAGAATATCAAGGTTTATCACACCCATACCATTACCACATTTAAAATTTGGTATTACTGGTAGCAATGCATAGCATATGAACTGCACTATAATACTTACATATGGTTGTTAAGTGTAACACTCGACCCTACCCTGGTGGTAGTGCCATGTACAATCACAGCAATGTGTTGTGCCCTCTTATTTGTGGCTGACATAATGGAGAAAGCTTAGCATCTCCATATAAGGAGCCAAAGCCTTGAATTAGTAATGATTCTACTCCCAAGTCTGTCATTGAACTTTGCAACCTTAGGCAAGTCATTGAACCTCTCTGGATTTCAATTGCTTCACCTATAATTTAAGATGTTGAACCAAATAACTGCTGTGGTCCCCTTCTATGCTAACATTCTATGCCTACCCCAAGGCCCAGTGGGCTTCTTAAATAAAGACAAGGATATGTAACGGTTGTGTCTCTGCTTCTGCAACTTGTCATTGTCATCCCTGTTGATAATTTAATGTCAAGGCCTTGATTAGAAATGCAGTTTCTAATTATGATGTTGTTCCAAAGAGACTACTGGAGCACCTTTTCTGGCATCATTAACATTCATTCATTCATCAATTCACCATCATTTATTAAAAGGCTAATATACATCAAGTGTCATGCTGAACTTGGGCTGTACAAACATGAGCAAAAGAAATTCTGTGCTCCTAAGGAGCACAAAATTCAATGAAGACGAATAACAGAAATCATTGTAAAATATGGAAGTTTGAGTTTCATTTGAAATCAGTGTTTTCCAACTTCAGCACACAGATGTGATACCAAATGTTTCTCTGTGGTGAGACCATTGTGTGCACTATAGAATGTTTAGTACATTTAGCAGGTGTTAGCCACTACCTGCTCATAGCATCTCTACCAGAGGTGGTAAGTAGAACAGCTGTATAGATTCCCAAAGAACTCCCTAGGCAGAGGTGGGAAAAAAATCACCCTTGATTGAGAAACACTACTTTTAACATCTTTTCTTATTGTTAAGGGATGCACTATTTCTAGCTGTATCATGTTTGAATATGAAATTTTAAGGATGGCAGTTATGCTCTAAAGACATTGGTCAAGATGCATTGAACTCATAAATTGACATGCTGAATTGAAACCCATTTGTACAACTAAAGATAATTAAAATGATAATTTCATTAAAAAATATTTGGTAAATGCTTCCACAAGTTTAAGCTGGTATTCTACTGTTTTTCTTAATAAGTATAAAATACCTACTCCCATCAATAACTTACAATCTCCTTTGGGGCAAGGGATCTCTGAGAACGCAAGTAACACATGTTGTCTAGAAAAGTTACAGACCAGCAAAATGGGCTAAGACCTCCTGTGCACTCTTTCTTGGATCATTAAGGCCTTAGTTCTGGAGCACTGTATCAGTAGTACACTTTAATTTTATCATATCTGGGACAACTGTGTGCAAATCTAAGTCCAAGTTGTAACTGTCTTACTGTTTATTTGTAACTTCCATGTATGTGAAGTCACTTTCTTAGTTTGTAGCTGGGACACAAATTCTTTTAAAAGTAAACAATAAAGTAGAGGAAAGAGAATGAGTACATCTTCAGGAGTATATGAGAACGTGTCTTTCTAATTTCACCATAATTTGAATCCGAATTTGAGCAAGCTTAACCTGCCTCAGTATCCAAGAGCTAAAGAGTCATGCCTGTTGATTTGATGGTTTCAATCCTAAGGACAAGAGAAAAACCCAGTTCTCTCTACCAAAGGTGGCAGGATTCTAGGAGAGAGTTCAAATGGTTTTCAAGTCTAAACCTGAGGAACTCAACTATCTTGTTGCTTTCTGCATTGATCATACAGAGCACATGTGACATTTATTAATTCTGGTCCACAGACATGTCCTACAGTGTTTTAGCCTACTTAATCATCACAGATATCAGACAGGCTACAGGAATCCTATCATTGTTCAGTGTTGGGATGGGGTCCTTGGAATTTAAAGAAAGCTTATTCCTTGTGGGCTGAAGATCCCTGAAGGCACAGTAAGAACCTATTGGTAAGGTAAAGTGGTCATAGAGACTCATCCACAGAATGTATGTCTCAGCTCATTTGCTAGCTAGGTGTCAGCATTTTTCTGAATAATCTTGGATAAATTGCTTTACTTCTCTGTCTCTCTGTCATTTCAACTGTGCACTAGAGATAGTGTGCACTCTCTATTTCCTTCTGGCATCCTGATAAAATTAGATAATGTCCAGGAGACATTCTGAGCTCCCTACAAAAGGCACCGTGTAAATACAAGATATCACAATTGCTTTGATAACTCACATCAAGAAATAAATCAAATACAGACATCCTTCGCTTAGGGTGTCACAGAACTTTCCTTGGTTGTTGGAACAGGTTAGACCCTCAAAGTAATGATCATTGTAACAACTTTCAGCCCAGTGGGACTTTGGGCTGAATGGGCCAGGTCCTACTTTGAGTTTAAGCAAGATAGTTCATACGGCAAATAATAAGTTACTTCTTTTCTCTCCTTTCTACTGTCAGAAGGTAGGAGAATAGCAATTAAAGGTAAGAGAATAATCAACTTTTGATTGCGTTTGAAAATGAAGAATCGCTGGTTTGAGTTTGAATCCCTGCAGTTTAAATTCTTGCCTTTTGATTTGTGTATGGTACTCACTAGGCAAAACCATATTTCTGAAAATTTAGTAACACACTTTATATGCATTTGATTTTCACCTTGACATTTTGCTATAAAACATTACATAAAACTGTAATGTTTATACCTTTAAAAAATTCACTAAAATGAAGCTGGGTGCCGGTGGCTCACACCACCACTACTAGCTACTCAGGAGGCTGAGATCTGAGGATTGCGGTTCAAAGCCAGCCTGGGCAGGAAAGTCCATGAGACTCTTATCTCCAATAAATGACCAGAAAACCAGAAGTGGCACTGTGGCTCAAGTGGTAGAGTGCTCATCTTGAGCTAAAGAGCACAGGTACAGTGCCCAAGCCCAGAGTTCAAGCCCCATGACCGACCAAAAAAAATCACTAAATATACTTGGATGCATCTAACATACCTTAAAGAAAAAAAAACAAATTAAAAAGGATGATAAATATCTTCATAGGCTCAAAATGAGAAAGGATTTGTCATCAACTAAAATTCTGTTTCTAACTTCATCAGTACTGTTGGTCACTATTGACAGCATGGAATTCATTTTAAACTACGACTTTTGCCATGAGTTTCCCTCCAAGACTTCCCATTCTCTCTTCTACATTTTTGTCTGAATTTCCCATATTCTCATCTATAGATAACAGGCACACTTTCTGATCCAGAAAAAAAAGATCTATACACCACCCTTCAATTCATTTCTGGGTAATCACCAGATTCACTTGTTTTCCCAGGTTAAATGCTGCTAAAAAATATACACCTAAGCATCATTCCTCTCTTGGAGAAATATTATTTATGTCAAGAATGCTTCATGCTATTCCAAGTCCTGTGTCCTCTGCAGTTCATAAATGTCCTGGATCCCCATCTAACCTTTTGAACAAATTATTCTGAAACATACACACAAACATATACACACACACACAAGAAGGTGTGGCAGTAAATAATGTGTATAATAGATATATAATGGGCATATTTTATGATATTATCACAAATTGTCATGATGTGCATACTTCAGCATTGAGGCAGTATTCAGTAAACTCAATTGTATCAGGTGAGGAAAGAAAACATCCAAAAGGATCTAAAGAGCAATAGATTTAGTTTTAAATCACAATTTATATGAACAGTTTATTAGAAATGACGGATTCCCATTGTCCACATGCTGACATAACTGCATTTCAGCTCCCTGAGGGTAAATCCAATACGTGGTTTAATTAAAAACCTTTTCTTCTATTTTTAATGCAGCTTGTAAAAGAGCTCAGAGAGCTAGACAAGAGATTTACGAGGTACAAGTTTATAGTCACAAAATCCTTCAGTTCTTTGCATGGAACACACATTGTCAAAAGTCATTGCTTACTTCAGAGAGTTTAATTTAAATAAACGCCTGTAAAGATTATGTACAAGAGATGGTACTAAGTTTCTCTGAGCAGTCCACATACTTAAACTTAGAGCTTTACCTTCTCCCCCATGTTCTCTCCTAAGGAAGGATGACAAGTGCATGTCTTCAGAAAGGAGACTTAGTCATATGTCACATTTCCCAGAATTTTGTGCCTCAGAAAGCCATTTCTTATTTGATTTTGGAAAAGCTACCAAACATATCAAAGCTCTAGTTCAAGAGAGAGTGAGTAATCACAATGCAATTTAGATCACAAAGGCAGCAAAGCATGCTCAAAACTTTGCTACATAATTCCCACTCCTGTTTTAGAGAGAAACAGCATAGAAAAGTTCTAAGTACTCAGTGCCAATCTGAGATATCATATGTGTCAAAATGATTTCTGGAATATACTATAATCTACAGCGAGCCAAATCCTTCCCTTTCTCTTACCTAGGGATTAGCTAAGAATCTCTAAGGAATACCTCTTTCCCAGTTGGTGAATCTTCATTGCCTCTTCCTCTGTAACCATCACCCCATCAGCATTCATGTTCCTCCACACAGCACACATTCATGCTTTACCTTTTAATTACTGGATTCTGTTAAGGGCTCCTTCCTAATACATGCAGCAGGAATGCAAGTCATCTTGTGAGCTCTTCACCCCCAAGTGGCATTTGACTCCATTCCATGCAATCACTCAATGCAGTATGGATGAATGGACCAAGTTCAGGTTCACTGCCCTACGGTGTCTCTATTCCTCACAGCACATGACTAGCGAGCAAGCAAGCAAGCAAGCACTGCTGTGGCTGCTGCTCCTCTCCTGTTCAAACTAATGGAAAAAGCGTGTTGCAAAAGGCTCTCCATGGGAGCTCTCTTCTTACACTTGCTGTGACAAACTTAAAGCTGCAGCATTGAAAAAAAGAAGAACAAAAGAAATATGCAATACAAAGTGCCTCTCTGGAGGAGCGTTCGCTTCCAACAAAAACATTATCCATGTCCAGGCTCAGGAACAACATGTGAGGCCACATAAGAAGCCTTGAACTTTTCTAACAAAAATGGCCGGGGCCCAACTGCATGGGTACCTATGCTGGACAGGCATCGATCACCCTGCCGGTGCCTTGGCAACGTACCTGAAGTGTACACAGAGACCAGCAAATAAACATCCAATAACCAGCAGACAATGTGGCCCACAGGTTAACCTTGCTCCTTCCTTCAGAGATGCCAAATGGTTCTGTTTGCTCAGGACTCTCCTTACCAACATTCAATTTGAATGAGCCAGGGCAAAGGCACTGCTCTTCAGCTCCTGAGAACAGGATGCATTTATGTGAAACACGAGGAGAATGCCTAATGCCAAGGCATCCTCTGCATTCCCAGGAGGTCTTGTTACAGGGCTAGCTTACATTTCACTGCCAGCTCCCGCTGCATCTCGGCGAGCAGTGCCACTTCAAGCCAATGTCCCATCCACACACTCGCACACCCCTGAAAGGTTGTGATTGCCACATGCGAACCGAAGCACCTGCTGTAAGTTTCCAACTGCACTCGGGGATAGTCCCGGTGACCCTGATGCTGAGTGAGCTGACTGCCATGTTTCTCTATTCTGTTTCAATCAGCAACTTTCCAAACTGGGAAAAGTGAGCACCAATCCATTGTGGCATGTCAGTATTATGCTGAGAAATAACTGCTCTTTGGTCCTTTATTGGAAATGAATGCAGGAGAACAGGGCACCTTGGCTTTAATTTACCTTTGAGATATGCCATTAAATCCAACCTTAATAAATAAAAGCATGCTCAAAGTGTCTGATGTTATGTAATATCATCGGGACACTGCCAATAGCCAATCAGATTGAAATGCCCTGGTACTAGCCGTGAGAAGAAGCAGTAATCCTGGTACATTTAGTTCTCCTTTTTTTCCCCTCACAAGTAGTTCACAGATGACTGAGTTGCAAAGAAAACATTGTGATCAGAGATTATTATTTTCTTCTTAACATTTGCTCCCATCGGGTAGCACGGTTTGAAGATTAAATTCCCATGGTTGTTTTGCAAGTATGTGCTTTTGATGTAGTTTGGACAC
This sequence comes from Dipodomys merriami, assembly GCF_024711535.1. Lineage (NCBI taxonomy): Eukaryota > Metazoa > Chordata > Mammalia > Rodentia > Heteromyidae > Dipodomys > Dipodomys merriami. The sequence continues at coordinate 115,136,022 of NW_027204492.1, forward strand.
TCCGGACGGGAGAACTTTTCCTAAGCTTTGCATCACAAGCCTCCGTTTGGGTAATATGCATTTGGATATAGCAGAAAGATCTCCCTGAAATTGTCAGAGATTAAGGACCTTGGAACTTTGGCAGAAATATTTCTGTGGAAAATGAATTCTGCCATCTCTCAGGTCTAAGGAGTTCTGCTGTATTGTGCAGGTCCAGAAACTATTTACTTACTATACTTGGGGCTTGTGGAACATTCTGAAAATATTTGTAACAGTAATAAGAGAATGGAGTAGGAAACAAATTGTAATTACCCACCAAACAATGTAGAACAAAGTAAATATCTTTTAAATGATTAGAATTTTCAACATCCCTATTGAGGTTGACATAACGCTCCACCATTTTCTTGGGTTCAGGTACTCACAGGATAGCTTATTATTATTACCATTATTATTATTATTATTAGTTCAAGTATACAGAAAGATAGGGAGGAAAATAAATCTAGTACAAAATTGAGCATTCAATTGCTAGAAAATATTATCTATGATCTTTCCTTTGAAATTGTAGCTGAATTTCCCCCCATGAACTATCAAGTTGGTATGTACAGATGAGAGGTGGGTTATTTTTTGAGCATTAATGGTGATAGATAGAGTAAGTATCAAGTGATATAAATCTCACCCTAGAAATCAAGGAAAAACACAAACAAATCTGATTAACAGATTCCACAAATAATTGGTAAACCAACAGGATAAAAATAAATTCTAGCAGATTCTAAGCCTCAACACCAATATCTAAATATACACATTCAGTTTCTAATCATAGCTTCAATGTTGAGGCCACTAGAATAAGTCTGAGAAACATGAATGGTGACAGAGAAGGAGAAACAGATGCATATGTTAATGCTGCTGATTAAGGGAGGAGAAATTCAGGCAAATGTTCCATCCAGCTCTCTCAGAAGGGAAGCAAGGTTTTCATAATTATGATTGCTCACTGATACCTAGACAATTGGATGATGCATTTCAGAATTTGGGGGGAATGTGGAAGCAGCTGGTAGGAAATAGTGATTCCAAGTAGCAGCTCAAAAGAGATGCTCAAGATGCATCCATACATGTATCTGTTCATTTATTCAAACAAAACACCTCCTATGGCCAGTACTTGGTGCTGCTAACTAGGGGATATAGGGATGAATAATAGATAGCACATCTGGACCAGAAGGGATTGATGGATATAGCACTCATGATGCCTTTCCTCATGTCCCAAAGAAATATTTCTGCAAAAGTCCCAAAAGTGACAAGGTAGGACTCCACAAAAGGGATTCCTGCTCAAACTTATTCCTATATTTCTAATCTTTCATTGACTCTCATCTTCCCAAATCCTTGAGGACAGAAGCTGAGAAGAAGCCAAGGATAGTTGGGTTCTCAGATGCTCCTGCTGGCAGGATATGCAAAGGTTCAGCTCTTTCACTCACAATTACCAGCTGCACTTTCCATTGAAGACCTTCAAGATCTTGACTTTCTTTATGCCCCTATGGCAGGAGCTCTTAAAGCTCTTAAAAAAGAGGAATACAGAGGACCTCAAAGCATCAGAGTTCAGTGGTTTGGTGTTCTATTGATGTACTGGAAAGAGGATATATGTCAAGAGTATAGAGCCCTCAGTCATGGCAGTGCAATCTGCCAGTAAGTTGAAAGACTATGCAGGCTCCACAACCTAGGAATCATTGTCCTTGCTGATACCATGATTTCAGTGTGGTAATAGCCCTAATCCATATCATAGTAAATAATATTGGGGCCTCGAAGAACTGTATATAGGTGGGATTGCTTCAGTCATTAATCAGTATACTTTACTACACGGTAACTGATAAGTGAATCTCCTACCACCAACCAGCTGCTTTGTAGGTCATTCCTACCTATTTGGCTCATGTGTGGTGAGGGAAATACTTACTAGTGACACACATCACTAGGAATGGGCAAGTCAAGCCTAGAAAGACACTAGGTCCAGATGGAGATACCTAGAGACTAAGCAACTAACTAGAAGGCAAAGCAGAATAAAGGGCAAGGTCAGGGGCAGAGAATCAAAGCCATTTTTTCCATGTGGAGGTACAGGGGGCTCACATCACTCTCTACGCTGTCCACAGAGTGCATATACCAAACCTCCCAATTATGACCAAGATGTCAACATTTCAAATGAAGATCGAGCCTGGCAGGCTCTTACATGGCCCCTACGTATGTACTGCATTTCATTCAGCAATTCACATCTCACATTTGTCTAAGCTGGAAGGGTTATCTTTTGCACCTTGGAAGTTTTTCCACTCAGTTTGACTTTTGAAAATCTGGCCTGCCAACATTATTCATGCTGATTACCATCTATTTGACACTCCTTTAGACTGTCTTACTTGCTTCACCATGGTGAAGAAAGCAGCACTGGGCAGGCTGGGAGGGCTTTGGCAGCATTGGAGAATTAATCCAGGTTCAAAAATCAGAATCTGATATAGGTCTACTGGTGTCATGAAAATGGTTTGCCTCTGAAAAAAAAAAACAATTTAAGAGAATCTCACTGGATAGCCCAGGCTGGCCGAGAGCTTCTGTTCCTCCTTGCTCAGCTAGGATTACAAGTGCCAGCCATTATACCCAGTGCTGCATCATTTTCATCGGCGTCTTCTAATTTAGGAGCTCAGTGGAAATCTCTCTCATTCCTCTCTAATCTCAAGGTTCAGAGTCTAAAACTCTATAAATAATGGTGTGTCTTTATGAATGAGTAACTCTACTTCTAAACTTCTCAACAGGGAGATTCGCATAAGATAAAAGTGAATTAAGGCTGTAATTGCTCAGAGTTACGTTATTTAGGCCTATCCCAACTATTAATGTGCATACTTGTGTCAACATTATTATTAACTTAGAATAATTTCACATCCAATTTGGACATCCAACACACCTATAAAAAGAGGTGAGCTGAATGTATGTGTTTAGTGGAATTCAGGAAGAGCTAAGTCACAGTTAGTTGTTTTGACTAACTCATTATTCCAACACCATCGAAACTACTTCTGCAACTTTATGCAGTTTCTAGTGCAGCTTTCAGGAACCACCAACTGCAAGGTGTGATGCAGGCAATTGAGTGGTCCCAGCCCTCTCTATTCTGTCATTGAAAACTACCACCTTCGTGAGCTTCTATTTTTTTTCTTTTATGAAAGAAACGCTGGTTTCCAAAATGGTGCTCAAAGAAAACCTCCAGTTCCCCAGTGACCAAATTCATCTTAATTGGATCACTTTTACCATAAGGAGTATTCTTGCCCCTTCAAGTTCTAAAATTAGAAGGAGACCATGTAGTTTTGGCTTTGGATTATTGACAGAACAATTTGTCCCATTGGCTTTTTTGGCTTTGTTAGTTAGAAGATAATATTATTCTATTGTCAGATAGATGTTGGTTTCTTGTAGCTGTGAGTGGCTTAACACAAAAGGTATTCCCAGAGCCAACTGAAACCAGCAGGTAGAAATTGTTACACATCTGGATCAAAATAGAGGAAAAGTATATGCCACTTGCTTTGATAACCTCACACCATTTATTATCTGGGACTGAGGTTTTTAAAAGCAAACACTTCTATGGAGTTTAAGCAATCAGCATCTGATTATTGCTTAATGACTGAACTCTCATGAAGGCTCCGTAATAATTAAAATGTAAAAAAAAGAACTAAATGTCATTGGAGAATTTGAATTTTTAAAAGCTCAGGTTAAAGCATGAGAAATGTAATATTCTCTCTACAAAATGAATTATTTCCTTTTCACTAAGCAGTCAGTTAAAAACTCTAATAATTCAACAGAACACACAGAGCAGAGTGGGTGAGTCACCCTGCCCCATGAAAACATTGTGATTATGCACTTGACTTTTCTAATGCGTCTAAATTATGTAAGGCTTTTATGGTTCATACCTGAGGAGGACAGAAATATAATAACACTTGTCCCATAACTGTAGAATCATCTGGTGAGGCATCAGGGTAGACAGCCCTCAGTGGGGTTGTTTCTCAATGTTCTAAAGGATTTCTCTGCTTCGTCATGACACTGGGAGACTAGGGATCAGCCCAACAACTCCCTTCCCCTCCTAGGGATCAGTCTTAGAAGGAGTGTTAGGTGCTGACCTGCTTCAGGACAGGTGTCTTTATTTATTCAGAAACAGTCACTTTTTTTTTTTTATCACTCATGGAGCCTGAACTTTGGGCCTGGGCGCTGTCCCTCAGCTCTTCAGCTCAAGGCTAGCACTCTACCACTTGAGCCACAGCGCCACTTCTGGCCTTTTCTGCTTATGTGGTGCTGAGAAATCGAACCCAGGGCCTCATGCATGTGAGGCAAGTGCTCTACCACTGAGCCACCTTCCCAGCCCCAGAAACAGTCACTTCTATAACCTATAACTCAATACTTTCTAAGGAAGTTCCTAAAACACCATGGAAAAGGAGGCCAGCTCGGTCAGCACATGACAAAAAGGCATGTCATCTTCCTAGAAGCCTTCCAGATGCCTAATAAGCTATTTCTAGGGCAAACTTCCAGCACATAGAGCAAATAATGATTCCCTAACCCAGACATCCATTCCTCTGAGAACTTCATCTCAAAAACAGTCAAATCCAAAAACTGTTTGGAGGTATGATTCAAGAGCTAGAATGCTTGTATAGTGAGCACTAGACCCTGAGTTCAAACTACAATACTACCAAAACAACTAAGCTGGAGAAGGGGGTACACTCCTGTAACCCAAACACTCGGGAATTGGATGCAGAAGGATCCTAAGTTCAAGGACAGATGGATAGTTGGACAAAGTAATGAGACCCTGCCTCCTCTTTTTTTTTTTTTTTTTGGTCGGTTGTGGAGCCTGGGCACTGTTCCTCCGCTCTTCAGCTCAAGGTGAGCGCTCTACCACTTGAGCCACAGAGCCACTTCCGGCTTTTCTGCTTATGTGGTGCTGAGGAATGGAACCCAGGGCCTCATGCATGCAAGGCAAGTGCTCTACCACTGAGCCACTTTCCCAGCCCTCCTCTTTCAAATATCATAAAATATCATTGGAACCCAGGATTGTTCAAGATAGCACAAGAGAGTGATGGAGTAAAATCTTGGCAGAAGAGCAGGGCCAGCCTTCAGAAATTATCTCAGCATTCATGGCTCCTCATTTACACATACTTTAGGTTGCTTGATAAAATGCAGGATGTTACCCAGGTGCAGGTGGCTCATACCTGTAATCCTAGCTACTCAAGAGGTTGATATCTGAAGACTGAGGTTCAAAACCAGCCTGGGCAGGAAAAACCTTAAGATTTCTGTTTCCTGTGAATCACCAAAAAGCTGGAAATGGAGCTATGGCTCAAGTGGTACAGAACTAGCCTTGAGTACAAAAGCTCAGTGACAGCACCGAGGCCCTGAGTTGAAGATCCAGGACCAGCACAAAAAATAAAGCAGGATGTCTAGTCAAACATAAAGTTTAGATAAACAATAAGCAGCACTTTAGCATATCTCAAATATTACATGGAATGTTTCATCCTATGCAATATATAGGCATATCTCAAATAGTACATGGATCAAAAATGTACTAAAATTATTTGTTATATGCAAATCAAATTTACCTGTGTATTCTGTATTTTTATTGGTTACATGCAATTTCTCAATTCATATTCATTCCTAATTATCACTACAGGCATATCTATTGATCTCACATCTCATTCATTATACACAAAACATTTAGGATAATATGTGGCATATTCATTTTTTTTCCAGAAACTACCACTGCACAAATCTCGAAGTTGTTTGGTGCATAATAAGAATTCCTTAAATGGCTGTAATTATTATTGTTCTGACATTTTAACAACTTGATTGCAGGAAGATTTTTTTGATACCCTCATATCTGAGAGTTCTACAACTGTAGATTCATCCAACTGAGGATCAAAAATGCTTTTAAAAAATAAAATCCAGAAAGTTCCACAAAGCCAAATTTGGATTTACCACCAATATACCACGCTTTAAAAATGTATACACATGAACTAGTAGCACAATGTTCTCTAATCATTCCCCATTTGCTAGATCACCCCGGGCTCTCTCTCCTTCCCCCTCTCCTTCCTGTGAACATGGTTCACTTCACATCTAGTTTATATGCTACATACCAGGGTCTATGACACTTCTATATTTACTAAACATATGTAGATTTGCTTTCTTTTTATTAAGCCCTAAACAAGTCTATACAATAAGCACTGACATGGCATTTACATTGCATTGGGTATTGTAATCTATGGAGGATTTAGTTATACTGAAAGATATCTATGGGTCTATACAAATATTATACCATTTTATGTGAAGGCACTTCAGGATCTATGACTTTTGGTACCCTCAAGGGTTCCTGAAACCAGTGCCCCATGGATACTAACGGCCACTTTATTCATATGACAACAGAATCTAAAAAAACTCACAAGCTAGTCATAAATAAAGGTGTTTGCTTGAATTGAGCAAAGCAGTAGAGATTTTTTTAAAATACGTTTTTTATTGTAAAAATGCTGTACGGAGGGGTTACAGTTACATGAGCAACGTAATGAGTACATTTCCTAATGAACATTGTTACCTCCTCCTTTGTTTTTCACCTACCAGAGCTGTTTTAAAGCAAATATTAAAAATATATGTAAGGAAGAAGATTTGGGTTTAACAACTTTAGAAGAATCTAGCAGTCCTGCTGATTAAAACGTTAAGAAAAGCGTTCATAACTGGGAGGGAGAGGGGGATGGGGTAACATTGTCCAAAAAGAAATATACTCTTTTTTTTATATTTTATTTTATTTTATTTGAGAACATACTGTACAGAGGGGTTACAATTACATGGGCAGGTTAATGCATACAAAGAAATATACTCTTTACCTGACTTGTGTAACTGTAACCCCTCTGCATATCACCTTTATAATAACAATAAAAATTTAAAAAAAGAAAAACAATCACAGTCTCTGCTTTTCAGTGTCTTTCCTTATCCTCACTTAATAATATTTCCCTTTCGGAAGACTTGCAATATTTTTCAAGTATCTTTCAAACTCCTTCTCTTTTCTCTGAGCATGTATTCACAGAACTAGGGGTAAATCGTGCAGAGACACCACTTTGAGGCTCAGTGAAACTCAAGGCTGCACTAGCTTTACAGCCAGCTTGTTCGACTGCCCTCAGCAAGGCTCATTCACTCCATCACCAAGGCCAAGAATACAGGGCAACCTTTTTCTGAGAACATTTATGTAAGCCTTGTGGATAAAAGAGCTAGAATAACTCCCAACCAATTTGTCTTTTGCTTTTGGTTACCTTTCTTCATCTGATTTCCCAGTTTGAAATTTTTAAATGAAGCCCACCATTTGAAGCCACTTCCCAGTAGATCTTCTCTTTGTGAATTATATTAATTATCTTAAAGAGCACAAGTTTCATTTTGTAAAAGAAAAATTGTGTGTAGTTGTGGAGGTGGGAGGGAAGGGATGTTAGGGGAAAAACAAAGGAGGAGGTAACAATGCTTGATAGGAAATGTATTCCTTGCCTTGCTCATGTAATGGTAACCCCTCTATACAGTAATTTTACAATAAAAATGTATTAAAAATAAAAAATAAAAAATTAATAAAAAAATAAAAAAGAAAGAAAAAAATTGTGAAGTGTGAAAGAGCATTTGCTGAATATTAATAACTCTTTGCCATGCAAAAGTTCAGGCCAATCAAAAGAATGGCCATTAAGACTTGAAGAGGAAGGAGGCTGTATATGTGGACACACACACACACACACACACACACACACACACACACACACACACTTCAGTAGAACACATGGGAGGAAAGGCAGAGTTCTGTACTGATGACTTAGATTACTCCATATGACTAAATTTGAACTCTTCAGCACAAATCTATATAAGCTTGTTTGAACTTGACTTCAATATCCATTCTTGATCACCATTCATACCTCATATACAGTATGATCCTACCACACTTTCTTTTCTTTAGCAACCTTCTATAACACTATGCATAGGATAGGTTTTGACTATCCATTGTGATTGGAGGTTTGCTTCCCAGAGGGATAGTGATAGGAGGGAGGTGGAGCATTTGCCAGGTGGAGGGTGTGTATCTATCTGAAGTCCAAAGACAATTAGAAGTCTGCTATTGAACAAGTATGTGAAACTCCTTAGTAATTCTTATGGGGACCGGTACAAGCTCTTGAGTTCTATCTAGGAGAGGGTGGCTATAAAAGGCCCTCTTGTCCTTACTACTCCCTGAATCAAGATGTAACCACTTACTGTAGTATACAGCCTGCTATTTCCATCTGCCATTTGCCATTTGCCATCGAGTCTCACCAGAATTTTGCCAATGTAAGTACCAGGTCCTTAAACTCCCCAAACTTTATGCTAAATAACCCTTCTTTGTTTACAAAGCTAGCTGCCATTAGTATTTCATGATAGTTTTTGAAAATCTAACAATTTCAAGCAAGTTTCCCTTGACCATGAGACCCTTACTCTTTCCCTCCCACTACTGAGCTCCTAATAATCTCAAGACCAAGATTAAATAACACTTCCTCTATAAAGCCTTCCCAAAACTCCCTTGGCATGGATAGTTGCCACAATAACATTTTTAAAAGGCCTATAACAATTCTCACACTCTGTGAATCTATTGTCAATTTTACATTTCACAATGCTCATTCTGACTTTTTATCTTTGTGTCTCCAGTAATGAGACAGTCCTCAGCCAAATACAAAATAACTATGAGAAGAACGGAATTGGAAATAAGCTCATAGCTTATGATAGTTACATGATGTAATCTGTTCTCTAAAACAAAATGAACAAAAAAAAGTCCAGAATTTTTAGAACCATACTTAGAGAGAAGCTAGTATAATTCTAATTACTTTTATATTGTCTTCAACTATTAAAGACTTCTACAAATGAATATGTTTAAATTTAATTTAAAAAGGTCCTTATAAGATGGCTCATGCCTTTAAATCTAACTACTTAGGAGGTTGAGATTTGAGGATTGCAGTTTGAAGCCAGTTCAAGCAGGAATGTCTATGAGATTCTCGTCCCCAATGAATTTCCAAAAAATGAGAAGTAGAGTTGGGGCTCAAGTGGTAGAATACTAGCCTTGAGCAAAAAAGGTCAGATACAGCACCTAGGCCCTGAGTTCACCACACCCAAGAAATATCCTCACCTAGAACATACTGCCCCTTGAAAAGGGAAGGAGTCCCCAAATTAGTCGCTTTGAGGAGCTATACAGTGAGTTTTTCTAAGGCCTAAGATCTCATCTACCTATGTCATGTATATCTATCTATATAGATGGACATTTATATCTATATCTATCTATAGAGCTATATAGATACACATAGACAGAAAGATATAGATATATTTCTAAATATATCTCTTTATATAGATCTATACAGATCTATATAGATATATAGATCTATACAGATCTATAAAGATATACCTATATAGAGCTATCTAGAAAGATATTTATAGAGATAGAGAGATATATTGATATATAGAGATGTATATCTCGAGATATATAGGTATATCTACATCTATAGATGATATAGATACAGATATGTACATATAGAGAGAAAGTAGGGACGGAAAGGATAAGAGACAGAAGGTATTTTAATTAGGTCCCAATTTATCAACACTTTTTGTAAATTTGTTGTTAACTTAGAGTTTTTATTGCATATCACGTTGTTTGTAGATAATAGGCTGTGTTTAAATGTTTTGACTCTATTGACTTGCAAAAAATAGTACAGAGTATAAAATGTAAAACATGTTCCTTTACCAGTTGTAATCTGCAAACCATTCTTCTTACTTTATTATTGCCTTCCCAATTTAGCGTGGGCTTCATTTTATTAGAAAGAATACAGTGTGAATAATTCATATGAGCTTGCTTTTCTAACTTCAATGGTGCCTTGCATTCTTGTATCTTTTTTCTCCTCAGTAGTGGCAGTTCTTGGGCATATTTTCATCTCATCTGAAATGACTTGAAATGGCAAAGTCCAAATCTTAAGGCTACAACATTTCTTTGTCATCTATTTCTCATCTTGGGTAGTGCTTGCCTCTAATTATTGTTCATGTGAGAGGAAGTGAGGGTCACAGAAATTCAGTCACTTGCTCAAGCATAGGTAATATGCTCTGTGGAGCCAGGTCATAATCACTATGCTCCCTTGTCTCCATGGGGAAAAGCCAAGAGCTTCCTGAATGGATTGGTAATTCATATACATTACTTAGAGGCACCATCTTGATAGATATTAAGCAATCCTAGAGGATTTGTGGGGAAAAAAAAACAGAAAAGACAGAGGACAAAGCTTAGGGAGCTATATGATGGTCCGTGAGTTCAATGATGAGAATAAACAAGTAGAGTCAGATATAAGAATCTCCTGTGAGGAATTTTTCTGCTTTTAATGGGTATAGATATACATTCTGTCTATTTATTCCCTTTTAGATTAACATGATAACCCCCATCCTCCACCCTCTGGCAGCAAATATCTACAGCCACTAATATCAGTTAATTTCTGGATGTTTATTTTATTTTACTTTATTTTAAATTTTTGTGGGGCTTGAACTCAGGGCTTGGGCACTGTCCCTGAGCTTTTCTGTTCAAGGCTAGTGTTCTACCATTTTGAGCCACAGCTCCATTTCTGGTTTTCTGGTGGCTAATTGGAGATAAGGGTTGTGGACTTTGCTGCCCAGGCTGGCTTTGAACCATGATCCTCAGATTTCAGCCTCCTGAGGAGGATTACAAGCATGAGCCACTAGCACCTGTCTCGAAGGGTGGCTCTTAACATGGTCTTATACTTCACTTTCCATGTCAAATTGATGATCAGGTCCATCAACTTTACCTCTGGAAAATATTTGAAGCATTTCTTTTCTCCACTGTCATCAACACATCTCCTACCAGCGCAGATTTTCCCCACAGCTAGTGCCTAGACTCCTTTAGCTCCATCCCACCACTTTCTAATCTACATCTCCACACTTCAACTAACAAGCTCTTGTCAAAATGGAAATTTGACCTTAATGCAGCTGCTAAGCAGGGCCCACTGTACAACTCCTGGGGATGCTATGTACAGCATGCACATGATTCCAAGAAGCCAGGAGGCATGTTTCCTTAGAAGAAAATATGAGAGCTGCCCCCTAGGTTTAGGTGATGCTGTATTACTTGGAGTGCAGGTAGAAATGGAGCACAGAAGTGGGCACCACTGCTCATCCAGAGATGGTCCACCTGGGTAGAAACCTCACCTGTATTATAAAAAGACATGGGGAGGAATGAGAGCTCATAGAAAAGTCTGCATTCGTGTCGGATAATTTTATGCATTCTATTTTCCCTCTAATAATTCTAGGCGGGTAAGTGAATAAAAAGCTAAGCTCCATATTTTGATGTTTTGCCTTCTCCCATGCAAAGGCAAACAAGGGGCAAACTAAGCCTTGTTCTCCTGCTAACCCCGAAGAAGCTGCTGCAACACACAAGGTCCACATGCCATCCTGATCTTACTATACTTCCTATACATCTTGTCACCCCCTATAGCACCCCAAACCCAAAATACATTAATAAAGATCAGAACAAACATCAGCTCTGGATATGGCCAGTTTCCACTAGCTCTTGTCTGCCTCGGTCCTCTCCCTTGAGGCTCTGGGCTGCTGCCACTGCAGGTCTTGGCCCCTGTACAATCTCATGTCATGTGGCTTTGGCCCATAGCCCTTCCTCAATGTCAGGCTCACACCGGTGCCTTGGGATGTGTTCCACAGAGCCTATTGATTTCTTTCACTGCAGTCCAAGCCACTACCCTGTGCTACCTAGCTGCCATGCTATTGGATCCAATGCTTCTCTCTTACCAGACTATACGTCCTTCAAGAACAGGTCCTGGAGCACTTATGAATGGCATATCACCTGGCTGGCAGAGAGACTGGCCCATAGGGCCATAGGGTTGGGAGCTCCCATCTAGTGTTGGCATACCTTCTAATAAATGAATGAATTCATGAAGATTTCTAATGCCTTGGCTTACTTATATGATTTTCATCTCACTTGTAGCTAACTGCCAAAACCTCCTCTCTGAACTCTGCCCCTTGTCCACACCCTCCCTCCCCCAACCCCGCACTGCCTTTACAGCCAGCTTGGCTCACATAATCCTGTCTCATTTGCTTATCCTTCTGCTCAGTCCCCTCTTCAGATGCCCAAAACTTCCAGTGGGCACTTCAGAATCCAGAGGAGGGTAGAGGGGGTTCATTATCATCAAGATCCACTTTTTGTTCAGGCCTGCAATGTCCCCCAATTCCTACCTTTTACATCTATTTACACTTAACTTCCTGTTGCATCCTTCACAAGGCTGGTTATACTCCTGTCCTGATTGAAATGCCTTTGCTCTTTCTCAGCTGCAGTGTTACATCTCCTGAACCTTGAGGAGGAAGTAGTTTTCTGCAGTTCTCTTTCCCAATCATGCCCTGCCATTGCAGAAGCATACTGCGATGCCTGCCATCACAGTTTTGTTCACTGCCAATCTGAACTCATAGCCAGAGCGCTTATTCATCTGTCTTAGTGCTGTGCACAAAGCCCAATGAATAAAGTTAATGGAAGAATGAAAAAACACAGGAATTACTTCCTGGGAGTGAAAAATAAGAATGATACTAGGGGTGGGCAGGAATAAGGTGGAAAATCTAAGAAAGCTCTGGCTTTCCTATCTTGCTGTGTGGTAGCAAGGGAGGCAGTTCCACATGAATTTTGAGGGTCAGAGGACAAGCAGGGCATTTATAGACCACAAAATTGTGAGAGGACAGACATGACAGCTGACCCCAAAGAAACAATCCTAGATGACAAGGGGGACAGCAGGAGAGCTACAGAACTTGAGAAATTGAACAGTGAGAGGAAGATGAATAGCATAAAGGAAGCCAAGGACAATGAAGACACGCTGGACACTTCATAGCTGCCTCTCTCACCAGAAGGTTACCAGAGACCACTGCCAGCAAAGGGATAGATGGAGCTCTGTCCTGTTCACCAGTGTCATTAGAACTTTGCTTTTCATTTACCTTCTTGAGCTTGCTGTGGGGGAAGCAAGTCCTAGAGGTGTTCTCAAATGGACTGTTCAAAAAGATTCAGAATCAATAAGGCCAGTCTCAACATCAGTTGGATGGACCAGGCCTCTAGAATGCAGAAGTGAAATCTGGGACTAAAAGGCTCATCTCAGATACAACCTCCCAGCCTGATGTACAGTGTACTTGAAGAGAGTTGGGTAGGGGATGGAAGAAATGGAGGAAGGAAGAAGGAAGGAAGGAAGGAAGAAGGAAGGAAAGAAGGAAGGAAGGAAGGGAAGGAGGGAGGGAGGGAGGGAGGGAGGGAGGGAGGGAGGGAGGGAGGGAGGGAGGGAGGGAAGAAAAGAAATGAAGAGAAAGGAAGGAATAAAGAAAGAAGGGCAGGAGAGAGGGAAGGAGGGAAGGAGGGAAGGAAGGAAAGGAAGGAATGATTCAGTAAGTATCTCAGTATTTTGGATAGATTCCAACCAAGGGAAACCATTTGAAACTTAGTAAATCTGTCTCTATGGCCTTGTGACCAGCACCATTATTCCAAGCTGGCTCCTTGATATAGGAAGAGTCCTTCTTATGATGAAATGAGGATGTATATGTGCCCAGCCAATCTTGTTTTGGACAACTGGTTGACATGCCTGAGTTACTCTGTCTTTTTTGCTTGGCACTGCCTCACTCATGATCCCCATTCCTTTTTTATTTTATTTATTATTATTTTTTGTCAGACGTGGACTTGAACTCAGGGCCTGAATGCTGTCCCTGAGCTCTTTTGCTCAAGGCTAGCATTCTACCACTTTGGGCCACAAAACCACTTCTGGTTTTCTGCTGGATAGTTGGAGATCAAAGTTCCTGCCCAGGGTAACTTTGAACCACAATCTTCAGATCTCAGCTTCCTGAGTAACTAGAGTTACAGGAGTGGGCCACCAGTGCCCAGCCCCATCCATGTTTAGAAGGCCCCTTTTCTCCTGAGGGCATATGTTTCCAATACAACCCAACAAAACCAGAGACCACCTCCCCAGCCATCACCTTTTATTGAGTTCTTATACTCTTAGCTACTAATCACTAGGCCTCAGGTCCCCAGGGCCAGAGAACTAGACACCAAAAACAATCTGGTAGCCCCAGATGATCCAATCCTGAGCCTGATTGCCCTTTATTACCTATTTTTCTAGAGTAATAAACACTCTTGTCCATATTTCACCCCTCTCCATCTGCTTCCTGCTTCACCCTGGCACATTGCTCAGTGGCACGTCCTCCTGGACACCACGAGTAATAAACTATCTATTAAATAGCATCATTTCCCATGTCTGGCAGCTTCACTTTGCCTTCACTTTACCAATTAAGCCACGCTCCCAGCCCCTCCTTAAAAAAAAAGAAAAAAGAAAAGAAAAACTTGGTACAGAAACAAATTTCCAACAGTGACTATATCCTAAACATAAACGATTAGCATTTTGCCTGGTTTGCAATGAATGTGCAACATAGATGTTGTTTGCGTGAGACTAAGTAGTCAGCTGACCTCATTCTCAAGTGTTCTCTGTCATCGAGTGTGCTCTCTTCTTTCTAACCACATGGTGCTAATGCCAGGGGCATCACCTCCCTCTCCATTTGCAAGACATCACTTTCTGGTCTGTCATGCCGGCAACTTGTCACTGCCTTCTGTAAATAGGCTGTCAAATTCTGCTTTAATACACACACACATCATAACAGTGGACTACACAGGGACTCAAACAGAGAGTGTGTGAGTTGTTTTATGTGCCAAATAGCACCAACAGATGCCCTCAAATACATTTGGTCAGCGCCCTGGCTTCTGGAACACTGTGAACCCATCAAAAGCACTGGCAACCTGGGCCATGGAAATAATGGGTGGCAGGCCAGGTTTCTGGTGGTGACTTAAAAGGAGCTCATTCATTCCTCATCCAGGTCTTAACTCCTCTTTTCCTTTCTTTCCTCCAGTGCTGCTGAAGAGAAGTGAAAATTTTCTAGCGTCTCCTATTATCATTATGTTAGTTAATAGCTGAGCTATACTCTCTCTGCTGTGGTCATTGCTGATACCTGCCCCTAGAGCCCTGTCTGTCACAGGACTCAGAGAGAGATATAAACATTGGGTGGTTATATGATGCACTGCCTTAGGAATTATACCAATGGTGAGGCAAGTATTTTAATAGAATAAAATAAATTTGCTTGTAGGGAAATAACAAAATGCTGAAATAAGGATGCAGGATAACCCATTGTAACAATGAGATGTACAAGACATTATGTTGAAAACAAAGTTTACAACTTGCGGGGGTAGGAGAGGGGAGGGAGGAGTTGGGGAGGCGAGGAGGAAAGGGATGGTAGGGCAAACAAAGGATAAGGTTTTTGAATGACAGTCCTTATCTCCGTATATTTTAAGGACCCCAGAGAAGATTCCCTGAGTGATCTTCTATCTATAGTGGGTTACATTGTGGCCTCCAACATGATATATCCATGACCCAACTTCTAGTACCTGTGAATGTGACTTCACTTTTTAAAGGGATATTTGATGGTATAATTAGGGACTTGGATGTATAACTCAGTGGTAGAGTGCTTTGCTTAGCATGCTTGAGGCCCTGGCTTCTATCCAGCTGATTGCAAAACAAAAAGGTGTGATTCAGGATCTTGAGTTGAAATTATTTTGTGTTAATTGGCTGGGCTGTAATCCTAATGACAAAAGGAGACAAAGTCATATATGAGTAGCCTCAGGGGAAAAAAAAAAACAGGTAAAGACAGAGGTAGAAATCAGAGCTGGGCAGCCATTTGCGAAGAAATACCTGGAGCCACAGACAAGGAAAGATTTACCTGTCGAACATTCAGAGAGACCACGATCTTCCCAAAATCTTAGTTTAGGACTTAAAGTCTATAGACTTTTGAAAGAATACACGTCTGTAGTTTTGAGGCATTCAGTATGTTATAATAGTCCTAGGAAACAAACTTAGTGTCAGCTGGACATTGAAAAGTATCCTTGGTCTCAAAGTATTGAAAGTCATTGTGTTTCTCCTGGGCATCTACCCAAAACATCACAAGGCAGGATTCTGTAAATACACTTGTGTATCCATATTCATTCCTGCACTATTCACAATAGCCAAGTTATAGAAGCAGCCCAGAAGCCCTACCATAGATGAATGGATCCAAAAAACTGTGGTACCTATACACAATGGAATTTTACACAGCCATTAGGATGAATAACATTATGTCATTTGCAAGAAAATGGATGGACCTAGAACAAATCATGTTAAGTGAGGTAAGCCAAGCTCAGAGACACAAATGGCATTTGCCAAAGCTATATGTAAAATACCCTAGGACATGATAAACTGTACAGGACACTAGGTATTCACACACAGTGACACCAAAGGAGGATACTCTTAGGAAGGGAACACAAAAATGTCAAGCCTGTGTACTTGATCATATAAAAGAATATTTATTGAAATGAACTCCAGGAAATGGAAACAAGAGGTTTTTTTAATTAGTTGCTGCTTTTCTTTTTGTTTTTCTTCTTGCCTTGTTTGTTCATTTATCTGTCTTTCAGATGGTAGGGGGGATACAGAAAAGGAGAGACAAAGATGAATAACTGCAACAGTGATATTCACTAGACGCTATGCTGAAAATGAGCTATACAAATTATGAGTGACGATGGGAGGGAAAAGCTGGGAGAGAGCGAGGGAAGGGGTGACATGGTCCCAAAAGAAATGTATTCTTTACCTACCTTATGTAACTCTAACCCCTCCGTACATCACTTTTATAAAAAACAATAAAAATGAAAAGCTCACTTTGTTCAATTTACATTTAGCCAGTTTTGTTTAGCTCTGTTCCCTGCAAACAGCCAAAGCCAACCAGTCACATAGTACAAGAAACCAGATGGAATGATATTCCTAGCGAAGTCTAGCAGTTTGTTCACCTGCCTGCTCTTCTGCATATAACTTTCAAATTGTCACAGAGGTGAGGGCAGTTCCCATCTGCACCTTTTCCCCAATGATGCAAAACCATTATGTCCTCAACCATCTTTTGCTTGGGTATTTGTACAGAGAAGCTTTCCTTAATATTCCAACTGAAATTTCATTGCTCTGGTTATGTATAAAAAGCATTCTCATAAGCAGTACATAAACATTCTTCAGAATGTAACATGGCCAAGAAAGAAAGCAGCACCATCAGATTGCACGGTCTGTCATAGTTCAAGGAAGACCCGGTTTGCATTATTTTGTTAGATAAGGTCATTTATACCTCGCTATTACACTGCACTGGCTCATTCCCCGCCCCTCTCCCCCTCCCCCGAGAAATTTCATCTCCTTTTAATGACTCTAAGCTGACAAAACTAGAGTGATATTAAGTGGCTTCTGTGATCATTCTCCAAAGCCTCGGAGCCCATTTAGGTCTGTGGAGTTCAAGGAGTTCAAAATTCAGATTTTCTCTTTTCATCTACTTGAGACTTTGGCTGAAGAGTCAAACAGCTATCTCTGATTTTCTCCCAAATGATTAGATAAATACACAAATATATAAAGTAGACGTATAACTGTCAGAATACTATATTGTTCGAGCACAAAATGATTCTTTAATATACTCACTTTTGGAACTCATTTTTTCCCCCAAAGATGTGGTCACTGTCTCTGCGGAGGGATATGTAGCGTGGGCTGAGGCTTTGACAATCAGCCAGTTTTAAACTAGTAAAGAAATGTCAGCAATTAAGCAGAGCATGGTAATATGTTATAGCTATTTTATTTGTTGGAAGATGAAAAGGAATTTTTATCAGGCTGGCTTGGATGACTCCTCTCAACATTTCAGGACGCTGGGGACCAGTTGTGACTCAGACTTGTTTACCACTGGCATTTGAGTCCTGTGGAGATGACACAGGGATCTTTTTTTTTTCTTCATTGTTTTGACATAGTTTTGATACCGCAAATAAGCTAAAAGTTTTCAACTTGCCAATTTTATATGTGTACAGTTGCCTTCTATTAATCTATCCCTATAGGCTCCAAATGAATTGTGTATTTTTCAGCTCAGCTCACTGACTGGGCAAATCTAGCACAATTTTATAATTACTGGAGTGTGGTCTCAATGTCCCCTAGTCCCCGCCATTGAGAACAGAACTACATGAACTTACCCTCACTGAGGCATACATGCTTAATAGCAGTTAACATCCAATTTGCTACTCAGTTCCTTGGTGGAACAAGAGCTAATGGTAGAGAATACACATGGACCATCATGTTTGCAATAAAACCTAATAAGTCTGCCAGGGAAAGGGAAAAAAAGCAAAAACAAAAGCAAAGCAAAAGTTGAACCATCAAAATACATTATCCAAATATTTAAAAAAAGAGTAGCCAGGCACCAGTGGCTCATGCGTATAATCGTACCTACTCAGGAGGCTGAGATTGGAGAATCACTGATCAAGACCAGCCCAGGCAGGACAGGCCCTGTGTTTAAGCCCCAAGATTATATATATATATATATATATATATATATATATATATATATATATATATATATATATATATATAAGAAATCCATATACATAAGATATATATATCTTATGTATATATATATCGTATATATATACATATATGTATATATATATATATGGGTTAAGTGTAAACTTAAATTTCTGAATTAGCTAATTGATCCAATTCCTGGCTTGATTGTGGTCATTATGAGATGAAGCAGATATTTTAGTGTTGTTAGACATGAGACCTTGAGAGTCTCCAGCCTTACCCTCCTCCAACAAACAAACTCTACCTAATTACATAAGAAAGTAAACTGGCTCCTCCTCTAACCCTACCTTTTACAGAATTGTGGCACTTTGCTGAGAACACAGGAATATTTCATTGAAAAGAATCAGAATGGCTAAAAGATGAATGAAGGTAAGTGCTACTAAGATTCAGTTTCAATCAGAAAAAACCTGAAAGCAAAATTTAAATTCTAATTATGATATTTAAATTACATGGCATATGTATGCACCTATGCCCCTCTATATATTAAATACTCATTAGGAAAAATAATTGAGAAATATGCCCTGAGTTTTTAACTGTTAATTTTATTCATTTATTTTTACAGCTTTTTAAATTCAATAAATCAATGGCCAAAAATCAACTCTGGGCTATTAATAGATCTACCAGCAGTCACATCATGGAAACTGACATCACATTCTCTCCAGCTAGCATTGACAATAGCTTCTAGCCTTCTGTACCCTTGTTTAAATTAAAAAACAAAACCAAACAAAATTTAAAAAAAAACAATGGTTTCCTTCAGGGAAAGCTTTGTAGTATAGATTATTGCAATTACAGAAGTAATGTTGTTTAAAAATATGGTTTTAAAAACTTATAGAAATGACATCCAGAGTGGAGCCAAATCAAATTGCAAGGAAGGACCCAAATAAGGGCTATCTGAATATTTTCAGTAGATATTCACTTGCTTGTGCTAACATACATCCAGCACTGAATTTTTAAAGTCATGCCTTTTCTTTGCCCTAAGTGTTACAATGGAATTCTTTTTCTGTTTCCATCATCTTTTTTCTCTGAAATTTAAATTGTGGTAAGTAAAAACTCCTTTCAGAGAAGCGACCAAATACTATAGACAGTTGCTATTGAACTACTGTACCTGTTGGTTTTCTAAAGATAAACTCACCAGGGACTTAAAAAAATATATCTTAGTATTATCTCTTTGCAGCAAAGTATCCAGGGAAAAATAATGCATTTTACATACCAACTCTCTTTCTATTTTTGTTTATTGTGATAAAAAGTACATAACAAAATTTACCATTTTAAATTACTGTTCTGTAAAATTTACTACATACATACTGTTGTACAACAATTATTACCATCTAGTTCCAGAAGTTTTTCCTCTCCCAAACTTAAAATCTGTCCTAGGATAAAGTAACTCTTCACATGCCATCCCTCCATTCTCTGGCAATCATCATTAACATATTTCATTGCATAGATAAAATAAATCATGTTTATCTAGCTATCTGTTGATAGACATTTGGGATGCATATACAAATGACTGTTTCCAACTCTGATTTCACTTCTTTCCTGATATATACTCGGAAGTGGAATTACTAGATCATATAGAAAAATCTTTATTTAATTTTTGGAGATATTGCCACAGCATTTTCTATCAGGATACATCACTTTACATTACCACCACCAACACACAAGGATCCAAGTTCTCCATATCCTCATCAACACTTCTTTCCTATTGTTGTGATGATATCTATTCTAAAGGCTATAAAATAGTATATCATTGATATATGCTTCCCTAATGATGAGTGACACTGAACATCATTTTGTGTGCTGATTGGCCATTTGTATATCTCTTTTTTGGAGAAAGGACTCTTTCTAGGGTCCTTTGTTCATTTGTAATCAGGCTGGTTTTTAC
Source organism: Dipodomys merriami (assembly GCF_024711535.1). Taxonomy (NCBI): domain Eukaryota; kingdom Metazoa; phylum Chordata; class Mammalia; order Rodentia; family Heteromyidae; genus Dipodomys; species Dipodomys merriami. Next base: position 115,156,380 of record NW_027204492.1, read on the forward strand.
TTTTGTGATTGAGTTATAGTAAATTTCAATATATACTAGATATCTATCTCTTAGCAGATGTATGTTATTCAGATTCTTTTTGTCCATTTTGTAGGCTTCCTTTTCACTGTTGATAGCATTTTAGATATTATGAAAGTTTATTTTAAGGAATTCTATGTTTTTGTAAATAAGACCCATGATTTTTCCTTTGAAACTAAGAGATAATTATAAATATTCCCAGAAGTACTATCATTTTTATCTGTATAGAAATAAAAAAATGTGTTGGGGGCCTTAATGCTTTTATACAGGGCAGATATTTTAGCTTGTTTTGACTGAGGTATATGTAAAAGGAGTCAGTAACTTAACGTGACACAACACATATTGCCTTGTCAGTCCAGGCTGCTATAACAAATTACCATAGTGGGAACATTAAACAATGATCATTTATTTCTCATAATTCTGGAACCTGAGAACTCCAAGGAAAGGTGCCAGCATGGCCAGTGTCTAGTGAGAGATTGCTTCTGCTTTAAACACAGCTACTAGCTCACTGTGTCCTCACATGGCACAAAGAGAACAGAAAGAGTTCTCTGAGGTTCCTTATATAAGGGTGCTGTGAATACTCATGACTCCACTGTCAGGACCTAGCTAACTCCTCATAACACCTAACATTATCGCACGGTGATCAGGGTTTCAACATATACACATGGAGAGGAACCAAACATTCAGTCCATTGTATACATGCACCTCATACTCAAATACAAATGATTGGAGTGCGTGTGCATCCATCATCTATCCATCTACCCATTTATGTAGCTATCATATACATTGGCTTTGATCTTTTCTTCTTAACACACAGACCCAGTTATGGATTCCTTCGTAATGGAGGGCAAATAAGATTTTATTCCAAAGAAAACTAGCAAGGAAGAGCCAGATAGTTCACCTATACATAACCACCACCTTGAAAATCTCTTTTGTTCTAGAAGAAAATCCATCTATTCACTCATTCATTCATTCATTCATTCATTCACTTTCCCCAGGCACCAAATAATAACATTTTCCATTAACATCACTTTCTTTAAAACTGTGCAGTTACTATAGAATGTGTTTTAAGCATATATGAGGTATTTGCTGGTATATTTAAAGTGTTCCCATGGCATATACAAATCTCAGTAGATGAAATATACTTGTAAGATACTAAATACATATGCCTTGCTAGGAAGAAGAAAAAGAAAAAAAACATTCCCTTACCTCACCTTTAGAGGAAGAATATCATGCTACCCATACCACAAATTATCCAAATGCCTTTTCATTTAACAAGAATCCAAAATATTTACACACTGCATACATTGAGATTTGCTAATATCTTCCGCAGCCAGCTTTTCTCACACTGCATTCTCATCTCTGTTCCTTCAGTAGGGAAAGGAGAGGCAATGACATCTTATTCTGCCACTTGACATCTTTGGATAGATTTTTTTCTACTTCTTGACAAAATTTTCTTTCATCACTTAATGTGATTTTCAGCTGAACAATTTATATGACTGGTTATACAGCTTCTTGGGAAAAAAATAATAATCACGATGAACCAAATTTGCAAAAGACCAAATTGTCTTATTTGGATCTAAGAAGCCAGGCAAGGTTTTCAATAAAGTAACAAAGCCATACTGGAGCAAATCTTGGCTCAGGATTACCTTTATAGTCCCAGATACTAGGAAATCTTTGTTGCAGAACTGGTTGTAGGAAAGGCAAGTAAACCCACATGCATGCTCTCTCCCATTTGGTTCAGGGATATGCATACTTGTTCAAAATGGCAGGTACTCCTGAACTGTGTGAACGAGATTGACACAAAGCATGACAGTCACACTCCACCAAGCTGGAAGCTAAAACCTTCTTCCTCAGGGGTAAGGGGCAGCTAGCTATACCTGCCTACCCACTCTGAGACCATGGCTACCAGATACTCCAGCCTAGCTACTCTTAACTCTGGCCCTCCACACAGAAGTGAGTGATGGCTCCATCAGGGAATATGGAATATAGGTAATGAACTTGGATTAGAACACATGTGTTGGGGCTACTTGAGAATTGATCCTAATTATTCTTTAGTTGAGTTCAAGATAGGTGATCATTTAGAAATTTTAGTAGTTAATTATAAGTAAAAGCAAAGTGTTCTGGCTTTACCACTTACTACAAATATGGCCTTGGCAAGTTTCTTTAACCTCTCTGAAGTTCCACTCCCTCCTATGAACAGTAATGGTAATAGTGTCTTTGCCCAGGAGTGTCATGAATGTTAAATACAGTCCTGTTGAGACTCATACATGGGTAAAATGAGTATTTAGTGAATAGCAATCTCTATTCTCATTAACTCGACCACACTTTTTAACTAACTGTAGCCTTCTGTTACAAAAACAAACCTTAGTTTTTAAAATTTGCTATTTTTTCCAGAGACATAAACAAATACAGTTACATATAATGATAGAAAGCTGGAACCAACTGCTATTGAAGATTTTCAGGACCTGATGCTTATATAGTTTTGGGTGAGACCTTATTAAAGGAAAGAATATAAAATGATGAATGTGAAATTAAATTAGACCCAAGGTCTTATAAGGAGCTTATGCAAGTGTAGAACACTGAAGCTTCAAGGTCATTAACTTGATAGTAAACTTCTCTCTGAATAACTTTCTGAATAGCAACCCAGTCATTTTGAGCTTCAGATGATGAGTCCAGTATAATTGGTTTCTAGCCTTCCACAAGGGATAAGTCACTCTTTACGGAAGAATGTCTATTAGATGAATAATAACTGGATGTCAGAGTGGTAGCTGATCACGTGCTAAGATGGAGAGACACCATGCAGAGATAGAAAAATTATCTGAGGGATGAAACACAGCCTCTACAAATGGCTAAATCCATTGCTTTGTGGATTTGTGCTGGCCAATGGCTGCCAGTGAACCAGGGGGAACAGTTGAGAGGACTCTCCATTTGACAATGCCCTCTAGAATGAACTATATAGCATTATCAAATCTGAGGTAAATACGTTTTCTTCAAATGTTCTCTCTCATTTCCTGCCCTCTTCTACTTAGAGTACATCTTGTCCTGTCATGACTATACCCTCTAATAAAGGTTTAATCACTAAATTGAAGAGCACTCATTCAAAAAGCATTTTCCACGAACTTTTTCTACTTTGATATTTTCCTTACCTCCAGTTTTCATTTCCTGTCTTTTGACCCGTTTTCTTTTTAACATATTACAAAGTTAATTTGAAATGTCCAACCTGTTGCAACTTATAGTCCAGGTTAGTTTTAATCAGAAACATTTTGAAAATTTAATTAAATATGACACAATTTATCTAGGCCCACTAATGTTATTTCTAAAACAACTTTCCTTCTCAATAAAGATGAGGTCACCATGGCCAAAGCACATGTTAGATCTCTATGAACAATTCTCACAAACATATCTGCTGGCTTATCTTCTGAAATCTGGCAAAAAAAATAGGTTAGAAGTTTTGCACTTACAAAGCAATGTACTCATTAAAATAACTTTGAAGGCTGAGAATTGGGGGGAAATTCTCTAATCTTTTTTTTAATTATAAAAATCACATAGGTTATTAAAAATAGAAGGTCAATGACATGTACAAGCCACTATGTTGAAAATGAACTTTACAACATTGGGGGATCAGGAGGGAGAAGTTAGGGAGGTGGAGAGGGAAGAGATGGTAGGGGAAAAACAAAGTAGGAAGTAACAACACTCGATAGGAAATGTACTCATTACCTTACTCATATAACTGTAACCCTTCCTTACAGTATTTTTACAATAAAAATATATACAAAAAAAAGAAAAAAATAGAAGGTCAAATCCTATAGAACCAAGAGATTAAGGAACAAAGAGGAAAGCACTTCCTTTTCTATCTGCTAGTATGTAGTCCTACAGCAACATGGCCTGATTTCCTTCTGCTTTGTTCTTGACAATTTAGATATAATATTTTAGTCAATCTTTCAGCTCTCCTAGTTGTTACTTTCATACGTATATTATATACATAAACATGTTTTATACATTATTAATTTTAAGACAGGGTCTATTTCCTTTGTACTATAAGAGAAATAAATAGACGTATGCTTTGTCTTTTCTTAAGCAGGAGAAAGAACATATAGAATTTATTACATGCCTACAGCATGGAAGTATTATATTCTGCGTGCTTCTTCTTAGCCTTCATTTTTACTCCTCTCCTTAATTTTTCTTTGATATATTGTATTTTATGTTTCTCAGATGATTTGTATTTTTAAATATTGTACTTGTAACTTGGGACTCTATTGCTTAATGTATTCATTTTAGGCAGTGCCTTTTTACTCATGACTCAGAAACATGAAGAAATTCATATTCTAAAATTTCCCTGTATCCGCTCCATGTTTCTTAGTTGTGTCATATATTATATATTTATATATTATATAAATTATATTATTAGATATTTACCATTTGTTCATGTTCTAATCCAAGCTACTCAGAAGGTTGAAATCTGAGGATTGAGGTTTGAAGCCAGACTGGGCAGGAAAGTCCATGAGATTGCCAATTAACCAGCAAGAAAACTAGGATTTGAGATGTGGCACAATTGGTAGAGGAACGGCCTTGAGCAAAATAGCTAAGGAACAGTGCCCAGTCCCTGAGTTCAAGCCCCAGTACTTGCACAAAATGTTATTAATGACCTATTAGGAAAACAAAACATTTCCCTTCTCTGCTGTAATTCCTATAGTCAAATAGAGTTTTATAATGAAATATGCTGTGCACTTTTTGCTTCTCTATTTTTGCTTCTGGTTGAGATCTCCCAGTCAAGTTTCCTGTTTCAAGATGTCTCACTGCAGATTCCAAAATGTCTCTCTTCTACGTTCTCATGTCAATGTCAACTTGGCTGCATAGTAACTTCCTGCCTTTCGTCATTGTCATTGTCTGCCCTGACACTTTGGCTGTTTGATACTTGGGGCTGGCTCTGAAGGATTCTGGAACTGGCTTCCAAGATCCACACCTTCGTACCCCAGAAGACTGACTTTTCATAACACAGGAGGATTACAAGACTCTTTAGCCTCCTGACCATTTTCAGTACAAAACAAGACGTCTCCATTTGGCTTGCTGGGAGCCCGTTGAGTCACAGATGTGGATGTTTGTGGTAATTCTGCCTTTTTTGCAATTATTTTTCTTTACCTGACAGAATCTGTGCACAGCTAACATCCAGCAGCTATCTTCCCTCTAACTTGCTCACCCCCCTAGCCTGTATTGCCTTCTGCACACATGGTTTATCTGAGTACCTTCTTCTAACATGAGGATAGGGGCACTTGCTTTCCAGGTTCTACTCTTTCTGGGGCACTGACTGGACCTTTCTCACCTGCTTCATGATTGCAGAGGGCTTACTTCCAGAGGCCCCTTGCTTTGGGTTATCTGTCACTAAGCACGGTGATCTGCATCATGGTTGGCAATTTGGGGTTTGTTTGACAGACTTTCACAAATGTCTCTTTTCCTTTCATTCAATCGCAATTTTCTTTTCTGTTTTGCCTTTTTTCATATTAAACTGTTTCCTATTGACCTATGAAAAGACAGGAGGGTCAGAACACCCTAACTGTTCTCAATCCACTGAAAAACATGCTGGATTCAGGGCATCCTGAATCTGAGAGAACTGCATTCTTCAGTTGTGTTTTATTTAGCTTAGTTCATGATCCGGAATGTTTTAGAAAATGATTTTTTCTGAGGTCTTGTAGACACTGAAGGCTCATTCAAGATGTTTCCCCCTCCCACTCTGAAATATCTACGTATTATAAAGAGAAGTCCTAGGGTAGATGTCTTGAGTTCTTACTCCATGGGGTATTGCTGGGGTCCCCCTCTGTACTCTTCCTGTGGGTATGACTTAACTCCCACAGATCTCAATTTTATCTATTCCAAGCATGACAGATAGGATCTCAAAATGTCCTAGTTCTCTGCTTCCCTCACACTTATAAAAATAATAAGGCAGATGAGCAAGGGTAAGTAATGAATGCTTCTTTTCTATTTTCCTTTCTTTATGGCTTAAGAAAACTCAGAGTTTGACTTTAGCAACTACAATGTCCCAAGCCTCCAGAGGCATCAGCTGTGGGAAATCAAACCTCAATGAAAAATCTACAATTTCATTTCAAATCTTGGTTGCTGCTCATAAAATATAAAGGTCTGTAAATATTCTTAAGTGATGCTAAAGAAATAACTTGTATTATCAGGCCTTGTGGGTTTAATTGAGTGAAACCAATCTTTAATGTTTCCTCTAAGTAAGTATTCATAAAAACAATAGCCATGTATGTGTTTGTCTGCTTACAAAATACTGCTTCAAATGAAAAATTATAGTGTTGACTTAAATAACATAGTTTAGCATGGAAAAAAATGAAATACATATGAATTATCTATATATACACTATAATGCAATAAATATTTAAACACAAAATAAAAAATAATGTTTGGCATATTTCATTATAATATTCTGTATGCTACTTTTTGGCAGTACAAAGGTTTAAACTAATGGTGTCATGCTTGCTAAGAAAGCACTTTACTACTTGAGCCACTTGGATAGCTGTCACTATTTTATTGGGTATGCTTGTGTGTGCATATATGTGCATTTGTGTATTGTAGCTTGAAGTCTGAATGAGAGCCTCATGCTCTCATTCAGTTTGCTTGCCCAGCTGGCATTCCAAAACTTGGTGTCACATATCCAGTCTGACATTTTGCTAGTCCATTGTGAATGAAGTCTCAAGGACATTTTTGTTGGTATGACTTCAGACAATAATTACCCTCCAGGTCTCAGTCTCCTGAGTAGCTAGAATTATAAGTTTGAGTCACTGGCTCCCAGCTTACTACTTTAAAATAATTATTTCCACTTTGGTAGTACCGGGGTTTGAACTCAGGCCTTGCAATTACTAGGCAGGAACTCTAAGACTTGAGCCATGCCCCCAGACATATTCCCTCTTTCATAAACTAAATGCTAACAGTTTAAATATACTGATATTAGATTAGAATGAAAAATTCAATGTTTTGGAACTTCTTTAAAATATGAGGAAGAATACAAATTTATCTAATACTAGCTACCATTTATTAATTTTTATTAATATTTCTTCCAAAGCATCCTTTATATATTCACATGTATAAATTAACTAATGTTGGATGTAAATGTACCCATTTTATAAGGTTCTTTGAAAATTATAGATTTTTAAAAGCTAAATAATTAAATTATTCTTGTAATACATGGACACAAAATACAATAAAATATTAAAAACATATTTTCAAGAATGTGTCTTGGTTGGATCAGTGAAAACATATTTTTTAAAGCTAGGATATATTTTTCTAGAATGAATATTAATTTTTTCAGTGTCCAAACCTAGAGAAAGTAGGTTTACCTCCATTGGAGTCTATGATCCAAGAGAATATTTCCATTTAGGCTGAATCACTACACTATCAAAACTACCCCCAATTAATTACATGAAAAGAAAATTATATACTTTTAAAGCAGTGAAAAATATTACTTATGTTAACTACTTGTCTCAGAATATTGGATAATAGATTCCACATAATGTCATATTCTATTTTTAAATGCCAATTCTACTGTTATGAATTAATTTCAAAAGTCTCTTTAAGACTTAAGATTTGGGGGAGTTGGGGCGTGGTTCAAGTAGTCGAGAGCTTGGCTAGCAAACTGAAAGTCCTGCCTACACCCCAGCCTACAAAAATCTAAAGATGTAATATTTTCAACAGAAAGATCTATTGTTATTAGTCAAAGAAATAACACAAACACCGATCTGAATCACTAAATGTCATGATTTAAACCAAAACAACTTTAAACAAAAGGAAAAAATTGATAGAACTGTTACTCTTTTCTCAGCTAATAAAAGAGGTAAACCAAGATGACTGGAGATTAAAAATGCAATTGTCACGTTCACTTTGGCAGCACATATACTAAAACTGGAATGACACTGGGAAAATTAGCATCACCTCTGTCCGAGGATGACACACAAATTCAAGAAGTGTTCCACATTTTTCAGTGATACTTACTAGACAACACTATGTTGGAAATGAACTATACAACTTGGGGGGAGGAGGGCTGAGAGGGGGAAATTTAGAAGAAATTGAGGAAGGGGTGACATTGTTCAAAATAAATGTACTCATTACTTGCCTATGTAATTGTAACCCCTCTGTGACAGCACTAAGTAGCAGACTCCAAAATATTTACAAATGGTATCAAAACTAGCAGAGCATGTACAGGATATATGCTGAAATAGAAAAAGGGGATACACTTCTGTCATTATTGATCATCTACAGAACTGTTCTCCAAAGTGCATATTCTTACAGATATAGAAATATAAACAAATAAACTGTAATTTTGCCAAGGATTTGGCAGGAACGTAAGCTCAATTGAGGAGCCTGAACGTAGACTCAAGCCTCCATAAAGCCATGTTGCTCACAGGCTTATCTAAATTCAGTAAACTATCTCTACAAAAATTTCACATAAGGCTTTCTTCTTCTCTCCTTTACTGATATAATTCCAATGCAACTTTCTATGGATGTGGTATAGCACATGACTTTAACCTCAGCAGTAAGGAAGCTGAGCCAGATGGATTGAAAGTTCAAAGTTGGCCTGGACAATATAGTTGGACCCTGCGTTAAAAACATTACAAAAAGAATTCCAATACAAACTCATATTTTTTTCTGTAAAACATCCTCCTCCTATCCTCCTGATTAATCATAATGCTATTTCCTTTAACAATAACTTCCATTAGCCCTCATCTTGTCATTCTAATAGCATACTAAATCATTGCCTACTGCTTTGTTTTTCTACAACTGGCTTTAAAATTTGAGTACTTCAGGTCAATTATATTAAGCTTTTCTTTTTGTACCTGTACTTAGGGCTTGAACTCAGTATGTGGAACTGCAGCTCAGTTTTTTCATTCATGGCTGATGTTCTACTACTTGAGCAAGGCCTACAATCTGGTGTTTTGCTGGTTAATTGGAGACGCAGCCTCACTGACTTTTCTACCCATGCTAGCTATGCATTTTAATTCTCTGATCTCAGCTTCCTGAATAGCTAGGAATAAAGCATGAGCCACCACATCCATCTTTATTAAATATTTCCCCTTAAAATACATATATATGAAGATTTATCTATTTAAAAATTTTATGAACAATTATTTCAGAGGCAATATTACATTCCAGTGCTCAATAGAAACAGTGAAGATGTATCCTTTTTTCATATTGTAGCTTAAATAATACTCTTTGGGTTTTGTAGTTCTTGATTTTGTTTTGTGGTGCTGAAGATTGAACACAAGGCTTCATGGAAACTAGGCAAACATTCTAACACTTAGCTACACTCTTTGCCAGTTAGTAATAGTTTTCTAAATTAAGAGAGGACGTTATTTTGGGGCTCTTTGTCAAATTTCTAAGCCCTAACTATACAATATATTTTTGTATTTTAAAGAGCTAGGAAGATTAATAGTATTTCATAAGATGGCAATAGATTTAGCATTCAATAAAATACACAATTAAGAAAATCAAACCAAATTGTTTAAGTGACAGATTTGCTAGCACTCCTCCAAGTATCCCACATTTCACAAAATGTAGGGCTGGCTATGAGGAATTGCCAATAAATGGATAACCAAAAGCAGCAACATGGAAAATTCCCCAGTTCTCCAACTATTCATTTTCATTAGCTCCAGTCAACAGTTCAAACAAGGACTGGGAAGGTGGCTCAGTGGTAGAGCGCTTGCCTTGCATGCATGAGGCCCTGGGTTCGATTCCTTAGCACCACATAAGCAGGAAAATAAAGCTGGAAGTGGTGCTGTGTCTCAAGTGGTAGAGTGCTAGCCTTGAGCTGAAGAGCTGAAGGGCAGCGCCCAGGCCCAGAGTTCAGGCCCCATGACTGGACCCCAGAAGAAAAGAATCTCTACAAGGAAGCCCGCCATCACCCCACCTAGATGGAAGTCATGGGAAACTTGACCTTCCTGAATTTGGTGGGAGGGCTAGAAGTGAATTTTCTAGAAGAAAAGGAAGTATCTTCTCAAACAGACTAAATCAGATCTGAAATGTATGCCCACTTGTACATCTCCATGCATCTTACTCTCATCATTGAAGATGTCACCCATTCACTTAGGCCTTTACCCATCCACCTAGGCCTTCACCGATCCATTATCCATCCACACATTCATCATCAAAATATTCACCAGATGCCCATTGGGATTATAACTGACATTCTGTGGATGTCTTTGAAACAAGGTTTAACTTATCTCTATTACAAATCAAACCCTCAAAGGAATTTTGATTATTATTTTTCCAGGCTTTGCATGGACCTAGGAAGGGGTACAGGATGGAGCCAAGAAAATTTTCAAAGTTAGATTTACCTCCTTTACCCAGTATGCTATACCTGAAGACTACTAGTAATTGTACACATTTAGCACTTGCATGTATGAGTATTTTAAGTAAACATGTATATATTTAATTCATATTTAAGTCAGAAACAGACTTCAAAGGAAGTTAGCACACTAGCGAAAGGTCAGTGAAACTGTATAAATTATAAAAAGATAAATGCATGCTCTTTGGCTAAGACTCTGCTACGCATGATTTATTGGATAAGGCTCCATTCTATTTCAATAATTAGCATTAGGAAATCAATATTCTTGTGACAGGAAGAAAGCATAAAATTTCCTCCTCTTCTATCCTAGTGATAGTAAACAAGAAAAAGCACCCTTCCTTTCAGTTCCCTTCTGTTTCTATGTATGTGTGTGTTTGTGTTTGTGCCTGTGTCTATGTCTGTGTCTGTGTGTCTGTGTGTCTGTGTCTGTGTCTCTGTGTGCTGGTACCTGGGTGAACTGAGGGCCTGGGAATTATCCCTTAAATTTTTTTCAAACTCAAGACTGGTGTTCTAAAGGAGGATACTCTTAGGAGAGGAACATAACGACACAATACCTATGTGCATCTGGTCATATAAAATAATATTTATTGAAATGAACTTCAGGAAATGGAAGTAAGAAGTTTTTCTTTGTTGTTTCTTGTTTTGTTTACTTCTCTGTTTGTCTTGTTTGTTCATTTATCTGTCTTTGGGAGGATAAGAGGAGGCACAAAAAAGGTGGGACAAAGGATGAACAAATGCAGCAGTGGTATTCACTGGACACTATGTGGAAAATGAACTATACAACATGTGGATAGGGACAGGATGGAAAACTTGGAAGAGAGTGAGGAAGGGGATGACATTGTCCAAAAAGAAATATACTCTTTACCTGACTTATGTCACCATAACCGGTCTGTATATCACCTTTGTAATAACAATAAAGAAGGGGAAAAAGTGGTGTTCTACCACTATCTACTTCTAGATTTTTGCTAGTTAATTAGAGATGAGTCTCATAGACTTATCTGTACAGGCTGGTTTCAAAGCAAGATCCTCAGATGTCAGCCACCTGAGTAGTTAGGATTACAGGCATGAGTCACCAGAGTCCAGCTTAAGGGGTTAGTTTTGTTATGGTCTGTAGGAGGTGATACAAGTAAGACGATAGAAGAGTTAGACTATGCTACCAATAGATAACATGTATTCAAGAGTGTGGTGACAGAAAGAGAAAAGGGTGAGAAATACAAGCATTTACTGAAGAAAACATCTTGGGAAGGAAACAGAATTGGGAGAAATATTTCTGATGATTTGTAATGCCCCCAACATCTGTGCGCCTTAGTAGTCCCCAAGGAGGCCTTCAGCAAGGACCTCTCATGGATTTGCATATAAGCATCTGCTCTATCACTGAGGTATCTCTCCATTGTGCAAGGCTTCTCGGTGTGTTTACTTGCTTGAATGGCAATGCATCCTCAAGTGAGCTTTAAGGCAAGAGCCTAGACAGATTACTAGTGATACATACTAAGGGACTACAGAATGAAATAAAAAAAAGCATTTGGAGAAGCCATTTATGCTCTAATTTTAGTGATGAACTATGTTTTCTTTTTAAAAAAATCCAAATTGAATCAAGGAGATGGATGCATGACTAAAATATCAAATAATAGCATCTTAATTTTTTTTAAGTTTTGCATATTAACTTAATTAGCTATTACACTATTGGTGAAGTCTTACTGTTGATGTCATTTCATTCAAACAGGCAGCAAATGCAGAAAACGAGGAAGTGTCATTAAAAGTTGCAACTGTAATCTTATGATGAATCATGAACAGGTAAAAAAAAGGATCAAAAAAGATGATATAAAAAAGTAGGTCAGCATCAGCTTCATGTATCACAAAACAGATGGAACAATGGATGTAGAAAAATGCACTATACTCCTAGGTCATCTCATTATCAATCCTCATGTCTTCTGAGTGCAGGCGTGTGTTTGTTTTAATCAGTTCTCCTGTGTTTGTTTCTCTTCTCCTCTGAATGTCTGCTCTTCTTATATCCCTGGAGGTGACTCCTAAGAACACTTAGAACTATGAGTTCTTTCCTAAGCTCCAGGCTCAGAAATTCCATTGATCGTGCTTCGCCCAGCCAGATGGATGGTGCTGACACTGTGCAATCAGCTTTGTTGTACAGGCCCTCTTTGTGAATGGCGAAATCAAAGCACACAGCTTGATATATCAGCCCAAGGTCACTCGGCAACCAGTGACAGACAAGGTCACACCTTGAGCCCTAAATTCCTCTCTCCCAATCCTGTCCGTGTCTCATTGATCTGCCTCATGTCACACTGCTATTTCATCTTACCATGCCTGTCAACTGTCTTTCATGTGGAGACTAACAGTAACCTCGTGGACCTTTCCTCCTCCAGGCACTCATCCCTCCTTTCTTTTCTTTCCCTTTCCTTCCCTTCATCTCTTCTTCCCTTCCTTTCCTCTTCCTCTTCCCATTCTTCTTTCCTTTTCCCTTTCCTTGTCATGAGACCATCCTATCCTTCTGAGTCCTAAGCGCAGACGACATCACTCCACTTCCAAATAAAAAAAAGCAGTTAAAATCATAGTTTCTGCAACCAGGCTTTCTTAATTCAAATCCCAGCTCTGCCTACTACTATTTGGTAATTGGACACGAAAAGTCCTTCTATGTACTTGGCTTCCCAGCCTATGAGACAGAATGCCTAGAATGACACATAGCCTCACTATGATGAAAAACATGAGGCCATACCTGTTAAGTGGGCACATGGTGAATCCTATATAGAAGTTTGCTTGCTCAGTTTGGCCTCTGTGGTCTTCTACAAGCTGACTCTCATCTATCTTTTAACAATAATTCCTTCATTCACAACAAATTCCTACCAGACTGACCTGGCACCATTCCACTCCACTTCTCTTCTTTCTGTGCTCTGCCTCAGTTATTTTTTCAAGTATTTGCTGAGCTTGGGTGCTCTTTTAAATCCCCACTTCCAGAGTCATTCATAACCAATTCTCCATGAGACATTGAACTTGGAGTTTCTACATCCACGGCTGATCTCTTTGAAGACACTGGTTCTGGGTCATGAAGTCTAGACCTGAATTTTCTACACTTTCACCAATAGTCATAACTATGAGAAAGGCATTTGACTTTTCCATGCATGAACTTCTTAATTGAGGTTAATATTGCATCCTATTTATAGGGTCTTGATTCCCAAACAGGGCTGTGGGAGTGGGGGAACTGCTTGGCACAGCGATCATAAATACTATCAATTGCTTATAGAAATATATCTGTGTGTTTTCATACATGTGTTTTGGTGTGTGTATGTGCCAGTCTTGAGGCTGGAATCCAGGGCCTGGGTGCTGTCCCTGAGTTTTATTTTGCTCATGGCTAAACTTGACCACTTGAGCCACAACTCCAATGCTAGTTTTTGGTAGTTAATTGGAGTTAAGCATCATAGACTTTCCTGCACAGGCTGGCTTTGAACTGCAAGCCTCAGATCTCAGCCTCCTGAATAGCTAAAATTACCATTGGTAGCGACCAATTCCTGGCTCATGCCTCCTTTTATATTATGATAACATGGAAGACAAATACTAGTTCATTCCTTCTAAATTATCTTGTTTCATATCTACCTTAAAGTGAACACTACACAAAAAAGTTTGTTGTATAACTGTCATCCTTCTTACCTTAGCACTTGGAGCATAGTTAATGTTCACAGCCATTAAAAGTGAATTAATAGTGAACATTCACAGATATAGAGTATCACATTACATTGATATAGGAAGTTTGCCAAAATTCAGAGGCAAAAATCAGTTTGGGGGTTATGAGTTTCTTTCTTCCTCTTATTGTTTCCATTTCCAGGAGTTCATTTTGATAGATTATTATTTATATGGTAAGAGACACATAGGTATGGTGCTTTGTATTCTTCCCCTAAGAATTTTCTCTTTGGCTTCACTGTGTGTACAGGCCTAAAATTTTGTATAATTAATCAATTTCTTTCTTTCTATATAGTCTTTTCCCCACTAAAGGATGAAAGCAGAAAAAAAAATAAAAACCATGTATGCGCTTCCAGTTCTGATTAATTCTGAAGATCCTGGGCCTTTCATGAGTAATTAAAATGTTAGAAAAGTGACATGTTAAAAAGGTTCGCTGAATCAAGTACTGCTCACTTGCTTTATTGGGAGACACAGAAGAACAGTCATAACGATAGTTAAGCAGCGAAAATCCAAAGTGGTCAAAAATTAAGAGCTAAAGATTTATAGTCAAAGAGAGTTCAAATCTTGTATCTGTCACTTACCAGCTGTGTGACCTCATGCCACTGAACTGCTCTGTGCCTCTGCTTCCTGAACTTTAAGTAGGGACACTAATGCCTGTCTCATAAAACAGCAGAGTGCCTGAAAAATAACAAATGCTCAGTAAATGGTGTATGTTAATGACCAGAAACAATAGCAATAATAATAATAATTACAATAACAACAACAACAACAACATGGGAAAACAAATTTGACCTTTCTGTTAGTGTCAAAATACAAAAATCCCCATACTGGATCAGTTCTGATTCGGATGGACTGTAACTTAGCCAGAAGAAAAAAAGATGTTCACATTATATTTCCCTTTTATGTATCATTACTTCTGGATTCATATTTTAGCTTAACTCCTTAAAGTGATGCAATTCAGTGGTATCATTTTATGCCTTTGAAGACAAAAGAAATTTTTTGGAAGGTAAGGTTTCCTGAACGATAGGTCTAGCCATAGAATCGAAGGCTGGAAGAACTTAAAATAGCAGCATCTCAACCTGGTTATTTTACAGATATTTTAAAAATGTAACTTGAAATCAGAGACAGAAATCCTCAAAAAACTAAACTAAGCTGAGATATGGAGGCCTGGAATTGATGAATAAGTTGAAGTTTGTAGTTTCCTGAGGTAAAAGGGAAGTAAAGAGAGTCGAATCCTCAAGCCACCATGTTCCCACAAAGAAGTACAACTCAACCCAGCACCATGACTACACATGCCTTGAGTGCAGTCATGGGCAAGCAAAGAACTGAGCACTGACCCCATTCAAACAGTCACTTAGGTAAGTCCCTGAAAGTTGGGGAGCAACTAACACTGGCCAGGAAGGAATGGAGCCCATTGACAGTCAATGTGGATGTCAAACCCAGAACTCCAAGATGCACAAAACAATGACCCACAAATTATGTACCAAGAAACTATGAAATATAAGCATTTATGTGAAGAGAAATTATATAGACCTTTCCCTGCTAAGGGAAGAGATACTAAGTGACTTGACACAAATGCAGCTTCTCACGTGTGTTTCTTAGCTAAAACTTCAAGCTTTTCCAGAGATCCTCCAGAATGACATGGGTCTTTGAAAACTTAGTTGGTTTATAAAATACCAAAAGGCTCACTTTATCTTCTTTTCCAAACAAATACTAGTTTCCTCCCAAATGTTAACCACCATGCACTTGCTCCCAGAACTTCTCCTCATTCTGAGTTAAATACATAAAGACAAAATTCACTTTGTCTTTATTATTTGATGATGTCTACAGACTATTTTCCTCACAACTAAATATCATCTCATGTAACTAGGTGAGTCTGAAAAATACTAAGTATTGAACTCTTTTATTCACATTCACTGGGAAAAATGGCATTTATAGAATAGCTAACAATTTTCATGGTTTACTCAACACTGTGTCATCATTTGAAAGCAGTACTTGGCAATCTAAGACCTAGGTCCCCATGTACCTCTAATGGCAAGCCTGATAACAAACAGCATAGGAGGGACCATAAAACTGCAGTCTCACTGTTCACCAGTGGTTCCTGCCTGTAATCCCAGCTACTCAGGAGGCTATGATTTTAGGATTGCAGTTTGGAGCCAGCCCAGGCAGAATGTTTGCGGGACTATTATTATTATTGTTGTTATTATTATTATTAACAGAATAAGATGAAAGTGACTCTGTGGCTCAAGAGTTCAAGCCCCAGGACTGATAAAACAAAACAACAAAAAACCCTGCAGTCTATGACAAAGAATTGTAAGGGAAATTGGAATTAACTCTTAGAATGGATGCAGGGAGGATTCCATTTGCCATTGACAGGTTTGATTGCTGTCCAAATTTGTTAAGCAATCTCTATAAACTTTTTACCATTGACACTGATAGGTAAGACTACGTTTGACATCTTACTTCCTATGTTCCCAGGAATGATAAGAGAATGAAGCATAATTTTTTGGTCAGTTTTTGGGGCTTGAATTCAGTGCCTGGGCACCGTCCTTGAGCCTCTTTGTGCTCAAGGCTAGCATTCTACCACTTGAGCCACAGTGCCACTTCCTGTTTTTGAGTGGTTAATTGGAAGTAAGAATCTCACAGGGCCTTTTCTGCATGAGCTGGTTTCAAACTGCAGTCCTGAGATCTCAGCTTTCTGAATAGCTAGGATTACAGGCGCGACCCACCTGTGCCTGGTTCAGAAATCCTTGAATTTGAGTATTGTAGACCTACACACAAATACCAATTTTATATGAGTAAGCCAGGAAGTACTGAGAATGTCATCAAGGAAGGTAAAGATATATAAAACAAAACAGCAGTGCTGTTAAACTTCAAGTCACTAAGATTAGGACAAAGAAAGAGAAAAACAAAACCAAATTTCATTCACACAATCTATTTGTTCATACACACATAGACTTCTGCTATCTCTAACTCATGATATCAGTCTTGACCTATTATGAGGAAACTGACTTAGAGCATTCAAAAACCATGATTGTAGTTGTACAAAGTAATCTTTTGTCTGGCCTGAAATCTTATTTTTTAAAAAAGAGAAGTGATCTCTCTAGAATCTGGATGAAGTGGAATGCCTGGACAATAATGAATATCTAACCTTCACTACCATTGATTCTTTTGCTTCTTCTTTCTGGATCCTTAGATTTTATTGAAAATCTCTACTCCCACACTCTTCCTTTTCTGTTGTCCTTTACTCTCAACACTTTTTGATTCAAGTCAACCACTTTTTTGATATATGTTTTGTTCTCAGACTGAAATTGCATTCCTGGCAAACCCCTATTTGTTCATAAGATCCTAAAGGGAGCATGGAGCCACTAGGCTCTGCAGTGTCATGGCCCATGACTGAAATCCTAACTCTGTCCCTAATCATTTGCCTGGTGTGAGGTGCTTCACCTCTGGAAGCATCTGCTTCCTTCGTAAAAGAAAAACCAATAGAAACATCACAATAATGATGCCACCTGATTGTTATTGTACACTATAAATACTATATCAATTGCCTAGCCAAATATCCTCTGGGTACAATATGCCACAGCTGTGCCTTTACTACTGATGGCTTGACTTTGATAGAACAGATTTTCTAAAACATTTCATAACGATGGCTAATACATATCAATTTGAATGTTCATTGTTGTTTTGAGACAGGGTCTCCCTATGTAGGCCAAGCAGGTCTCAAACTCATGAATCTTGTGCCTCAGCTTCCCAAGTGTTAACATTACAGGTATGTACCAACATACCTCACCTGCCAATTTGTATTCTTTGAAATCATGTCTGTAAAGCTTTTTCCATAAGGAAGGTAAGACATAACCTACATCAGATATCAGCAAAGAAAGGTACCATATAACAAACTATTTTAATCAGTTTTCCATTTCTATTCTGCAAGGCAAAAGTTCACCTCTTTACCTAATGTGAGTTAAATACATAAACCATTATTTCAAAGCAGCTGCCTAAAAATGAACTCATAGGCATTCTGGGTTAGGAGGCAAACCAGGAAAAATTAGCCCTTGATAGATTCCTTGTCTTGTATGATATAGACAGTCCACAATATGTACTTTATTACCTCAAAACCATGTCTCAAACAAATTTTATGAACTAGACACATAAAATACTAACCAACATACTTTGGGAATGTATACATTGCTTATAATTCTTCACTGTATTTTTCCTAATCAAGTTACATGGTGATTTCTCTCTGGATCCTCAATAAACAAGTCTACATTGCCCAATATTTCTGAACAATGGCAGTAATGATCATTTTTCATTTTATTTTGCAATTAAAAAGATATTGAGCTAATAAATAAACATAAGAGAAAAATCTCATAATGAATAATTGCCTACAAACCATCACCTTTAATTTTTAGCATTCATCATGAGGGAAAGCATGTCTACTGCATGGATTTAATGATAATTTGGAGTTATTTGTGCTTTAATTGCTCTAATTGCTTCCTTGTTGGTCAAAGTGTCTCCAGATTTTTACCACATCAGTCTGTTCTGCACAACGTGACCCCTAACAACACTACTTTCTCTGTTACTTGCTTTCCCCATTTTCTTTTCAGACCAGTCCTTCTCAAGCTCTACCAGCATACTCCCCATCAAAACCGCCATTCAGGCCTGCTCCTCCACCAGATTATTTATCCTCTTGGTGTATTCTCTTCTATTTCTCTCTCTCTCTCTCTCTCTCTCTCTCTCTCTCTCTCTCTCTCTCTCTCTCTCTCTCTCTCTCTCTCTCTCTCACACACACACACACACACACACACACACACAGCTCACATGTTTAAACCCTCTTTGTATCCATGTGGCAGAAGAGAAAAGTTTGTCTATATAGTTGGATCTATTCCCTATACCAGCTGTATGATCTTTCAGGCTCCACAAGGGATGAATTTGTTTATCTAAATCAATAACATTATTAGTTCTCAAAAGTCCACCATTGATATGATAAAGAAAGATCCTTTGATCTTTCTTCCAAAATAACTCTGCCCATGCCAGATATTATGGTTTCCTCCAGTACCTGTGATACGGACTGTTGCGACTCAACACAAGAATCAGTTGTGTGCCAGCAAGACTCATGAGAGGAGTCTCAGACAGTGAAGATTGACTTTAGCTCTCAGAATCCTAAGCTTCAATATTTCTTGAGAAGATCCTAAAGACAAGTAAGTCTCCAAGCCTAGGCCACGAGATCGAGCTTCTGCAAGGCATTTGCTAGAGCTGACATTCAGATATTCAAAAACAATGATGCTAACTACTAGTTAGAAAGAACTTCAAAAACTGTAATTATTATCCTGAGCAATGTATTGGACGCACCACTGGCTATTTCAAAAGGAGCTTAAAGAAGATATAAAGAAAGTGAGTCCTTGA
The DNA here is from genome assembly GCF_024711535.1 of Dipodomys merriami. Classification (NCBI taxonomy): domain Eukaryota; kingdom Metazoa; phylum Chordata; class Mammalia; order Rodentia; family Heteromyidae; genus Dipodomys; species Dipodomys merriami. The sequence goes on from NW_027204492.1 coordinate 115,175,842, forward strand.
TTTGAATGGCATTGAGTTGTGCCATCATCCTGGTCTTTGTCTTGACTGTCCATTTTATGACAAAAGAAAAAATCTTTAAGTTAATGAAAATTGTTTTCCTAAAACTAGATTATTCAAAAGTAAATAGAGGTTATACATTTTGTATCCCAAGCCAGTAAAAATCAGTCACTGAAAATACAGACATAAGCAAGTCCACTGGTTCCTTTGAAAAAAATGAAGTCAATGCCTTTGTGCAAATTATCTTTCAAGTGAGCTGACTAAGGAAAAAAAAAAAGTTGGTAAAGTTGACTGCAGTGGAATTTAACTAGAACCTAATATGTGTGTGAGAGAGAAAGAGAGACAGAGATAAACCCAGACACAGAGGTAGAGACCAAGACAGATGGAGTCTTTAGGGAAAGAGACAGAGAGCCAGACAAGAAAGTTTTGAGGCTGGGAAGGTGGCTCAGTGGTAGAGCGCTTGCCTTGCATGCCTGAGGCCCTGGGTTCGATTCCTCAGTACCACATAAGCAAAACGAAAAGAAAGTTTTGAGAGAAAGAAATAGATATTGTGATTTTCAATCCTCGGTCTCCGGCTATGCAACACAAAGGCTAAGAACAAGTGGAGAGAAATGTGCTGCAGAAGGGAAACCAGTATTTTCAACTTTCCGGTAGAAACTGGGAAGAAGGGAGCATATAAACTCTGGATCCAAATACAGTGCTTTCCATTTTAAAATGTAGAACTTACTCCTTCAGTTATAAGTGAAGCACATATAGAACACAGTGACTTTCAGAAAGTTTCTGAAACTTAATTGTACAATGCAATAGCAGTGCTCCTGGCATTATTGAAAATGACAGCAGAAATATGTTAGAAGATGCATTTTTGAAAGGAAATAACTAGTTGTATGAGATGTCCTAGAGATGTCTTGTGTCTCTCCAAACAGCCTGTGAGCTCCTTGGGAACAGGTGCTACATCCAATTTATTCTTATAGTACAGCTGGCATCTAACAGGTGCACAACAGGTTTGTTGAATTAAACTGAAAGAATTAGAATTCTTGGGTAATAACCACAATGGCCAGAACAGTCTTCTGGCTGCGTACCTTTGTGTCTGTTCGCTTTTATACCAATGAACAGAGTTCTGCAAATACCATGTCTATTTATACAGAGGAGCAGTGAGAGGCTAAATAACTGACAGGACACAGAAACTTGATTCATCTCCCAAGAATGTATACCGTTATATAAAGTACACATTTGGAATGAACTTGCATAAACATATTGCCCTTGGACTTGATTTGGCATTGCCCACATTAGGGCACACAGCATCACCACTGAGGCAGGCTGTTGATGGGAGATGATTTCCAGCACCAAATAGATAGTCTAGCCCTGGCATGAATCTGAGAGAGCAAGAAATAGAAGGCTGAAAGAAATCCTATTTGCATGCAAATTCAATAACTAGGTTGACAGGAGTTACTTCATATGTTTAAAGTATTTTCATGCAAACTTATTCTCTCCCTGCAATAAGAAAATATGATCCAAAGTGACGTTACAGCTTACTGTCAAACTTACCTTCCAGGGAAAGACAGATGGTAATGACAGCACAATGACATAGTCTAATGGACAATGTAAGTGATGCAAAGGCTCTCCACAGGGCCTTATGAGTATATGACTCTATGATGCACACAAAAGCGCCTTTCATGGGAAAAATGATGCAATACCACCGGCTTGGCTGTACTTCAAACATCAGGAAAGTCTTTTCTACATTGATCTAATGATCAGGAGAATCCTGATTATCATCTGTACCAGATGAATGTATGGGCTTGAAAGTATATGTCACCGTGGTTTTTGATTCATATTTGGATTTAACCAGAATGACATCATGTTACACACTTGAATTTGTTTCTTCAGTTAGGTGCTTGTATGCCTTCCGTAGGAATTATTTGAAATGTCTATATAAATTAAACCCCTCCCCTCCTATAAAAAACCTTGGCCTGGATGACTTGTTAAACTTTATGGAGGATGACAATTATAATTTTTCATCAGTGAAGTTTACTCTGCTCTATATCATAGACCATACAGAGTATTAAATGGTAAACCTAGATTTTTCAGTATAGATGTACTCATATGTAGCCTGGATTTTAATATATTATGCAAGGTATGCAATATAAGGGGCTACAATCCAGGTTACACTGTATCTGTGAAGCATCACTTTCTTGTTTAATTTAGAAATATGAAGATTCATTTTCTCAGTCCTGTTATGATGAAAGCTATCTTTTCTGAGGATTATAATTCCAGCTTTATAAATTTAGGACAATTTCAGTTACTTTTCATCTCGTCCACACCTCTGTAACTGTGGCTAAAATAAAAATATGCCTTATAAGCTGCCTTCTTACAGGAAAAAAAAAACTATTTCAAAGGCTAAAATGCTTGCTGTGCCTTAGGTAATGAAGCATACATGCTTACAAAATTTCAAGAACATAATTGCCTGTCCATAATAATGGTTGAAAATTAGCCCATTTCTGAAGTTTGTGCATATGGTCCATGAAATGTGTCCCTTTCTCTATGATTCATAGACCTTATTCCAATTTTGAAGCAAACAGATGTTAATCTTTAAATGAAGTAGAAAAATATAATTTTTAGAGAAACTTTTGGTACATTTATTATAGTTAAAAATGGCAAACATTGGTAGTTAAGAAAAACACACTATGGTGTCATGGTCCTATGGGAAACCACAAATTAGGAGCTGACAAGTTTCAGGTACTTAAAATGTCTAGCAATATTGCCATTCTGTATAAAATAGGGAGCTTAATCGGGATTGTGTTTTCTCTGGCCATATGTTGCTTTCTGACTACAAGGGCACCTTGATTCATTACGCGGTATTTCACGAATGATCTCCTCATGAAGAACTAAATCATAGAGAGGTTATTACTAGGTCTTATTTTTTATTTTAAATGTTAAATTATGTTGCTAAGCAATTTTAAAACTGTAGTTTTAAAAATCATCAGAAAAATATTATTTTAGGATTCTTAATTAACCCACAAAAACCCAAGATCCTAAGTTTTAATATTTGTTCTAATTCAAGTTTGGGTGAAAATAAGTAAATTATAATTGATCTACCTTTTTCTGACAAGAAGATTAATTTGAGTATAAATATTAAAGTGACCTGGAAGACAATATTTTCTAGAAAATTCACATTCATCTATCTATTGTTTACCCAGTGACCATACTAGGTCAACTCACTTATTTCCTGAGATTCATCCAGTCTGATTCCGATACGTTGGATGCTTTGGAAACCAGGAAAATCAAATTGTAAGACAAAACATTTCAATTCTCTCCTCAATAAAACATTATTTTAATTCACCAATATTGGCAGCTTTTCCAGGTCATGTTAGGCCTTACCTTTATTTGTAATTTTGCAATAATTCATTTGTAATCAATTGATGATAGTTGATTGTTTGGTTTTTAGTCTTTTTCTTTTGGTGAGATAATGTCTTGTTAAATAGCTCAAACTGGTATTTGTTCTGCCTCATCTTTAAGAGTGCTGAGATTATAGGCGTTCACTATCAAGCCCAGGGTATTGCTGAAGTCTTTATAAAATATATTAATCTATTTTGAATGGGATAACTAAGTTAGATGGATTTCACTGTTGTTTTGAATTCAGAATCTTGAATGTGAAAATAGTATTTTCAGGCTTTGAAAATGCCTTCTGTTCTCTGGGTCAGATATTGAATTTAAATGTAAACTTTCAGTAAAGTTGTCAATCTTCCCATTTTGAGATGCTTGCTGGTTTTATACTAGGAATGGAGAATATTTGGTATTTGATAACATCATTTACTGTTGTTATTTTCTGAAATGTGACTTGTTGATGATACTCTGTGGGGATTAATCTAAGTATTTCAAAGTACCAGTACCAAGGCTCGAACTTAGGGCCTCACACTCTCCTTTAGTAAAGGCTTTTTGCTAGCACTCTACCATTTGAGCTACACCTCCACTTCTGGCTTTATACTAGTTAATTGAAAATAAGAGTGTTAGGGATTTGTTTGCCCAGTCTGGCTTTGAAATGTCATCCTTAGATCTCCGACTCCTGAGTAATTAGGATTACAGGCATGAGCCACCAATGCCCAGCTAATCTTACTATCTTTTAGTGTTATGCTATTCTCAAGTACAAAGTAAGTAAGATTACCCTGTATATATGTTAAGAAACACTAAAATATTAAAACATTATAAAAGATAATAAAACATTATAAAATGAAGAGATCATAAGAGCATTCTGTTGCTCAGCCTTTAATAAATTATATACTTTCTATCAACCAAGGACTCGGAAGGCTATAGATTGAGGGTCAACACCAGTTGCCCTCTGCTTTATATATAAAGTTTTATTGGAATGTGGACAGGCTCGTTAATTTACATAATGTTCTGTCTGTTTTGGTGCTATAATCAATGACACAGTTGAGTAGTTGTGATAAAACTGGAAATCTCTGTAAAAACTTAAGTAGTTACGCACAGTCTTATCTTTTATGAAAACCTTTCACTAGTCCATTTCCTCTCAGAGCTACTTCCATGGGAAAGGGCCTGGTATTTGTGGATGTAGAGCAGAGAAAGAGGGCAAGTACCTATAATGAGAGAGTATACCACTGCTGAAGGATAAAAACCAAAGCATTGGGGCTAGGAAGGTGGCTCAGTGGTAGAGTGCTTGCCATGCATGTCTGAGGCCCTGGGTTCAATTTCCCAGCACCACATAAGCAAAAAGAAAAAAAGCCAGAAGTGGCCCTGTGGCTCAAGTGGTAGAGCGTTAGCCTTGAGCTGAAGAGCTGAGAGACAGCACCCAGGCCCAGAGTTCAGGCCCCACGATAGGAAAAATGAAGAGAGAAAAAGAAACCAAGGCATTATGTAGTGACAGAAGAGAGTCAACACTGTTTCAGAGTTGAAATTGTCACGAAAAAAAAGACACAGTGGCAAATAAAGCTGCCAAGTCCCTCTTTTTTTTTTCCAACTCCCTCTTTTATTAGTATTAGCTAAGGGACATGCAGTAATGAATATTGAGTAATAATATGTACCCAGTGATCATACTGAATCAACTTATTTCCTTAGATTTATCTCAACTTCAAAAATCTATCAGTCCACCAACCACAAGTAAACCCTCCAAACCCACAGACCACCAATTGTTCTCACCACAAAGGAATTCCACCATCAAGATGACTATGAAAATAATATCCTCTGTGATGCCTAGACTTCAAATATCAAAAGTTTCCTCAATGTCTTCTCAATAGCTTTTTGTAAACTTCAAACCTCCTTCCATTTATATGATTGCTACTGGTTTCCTTACTAGATCATTGCCATTAATATGTACTATGCTTTTGGAATCAGGAACAAAGAAGAAGGTTTTCTAGGATTTTTACCTACTGTATGTAACCTGTGTGACTTAATGATAATAGCCAGGTAATACACTTAACTGGGTTTGAGGACATCAATTGAATTGAAAGTGTTCACGGCATAATCATAGGCTAGAACTAATCTACTTGCTTTTCTAATTTCATTTGAGACAACTGAAGCCTAGGTAGCTGAAGCGCAGCACCTAGGTTCACACAGCTAAAACATGGTCCTGACACCCAATTGAGTGTTTTTCATTTAAATAATTACAATAGCTTTATTGAATATTTACCAATTTCCAGGCAGTTTTTTAAAAATATTCTGCATTAAACACTTCATAACAGTCTTCATAGCAATCCTACTAAGACCCCCTCATTTTACACATAAGGAAACTGAAGCTCTCTCTATAGAACTGATTTATAACTGGGCTAGAAAAGGCTCTATTTTCATCTCTGAGGATGCTGCTAGATATCTGATTTTTGACCCTTGACCAAGATTAGGGCAGTGAATTTAAAGTGTATTTTATCTGGGTTAGAAACTTCCCTAGCAACCCCAGGCTAGATTCCATGCTGATGGTAACCAAGTGCCCTGATTGATTGGTTCTGAAACTCAGGCTTGATGATGACCAAAGGAATTTAAGAGTGCTCTATATAATGAGCAACTTGTTCTGAACTCCCCACAGGCCAAGATTCCTCACACACATCTTGTCTCAGGCTGGCCCAGTAAGTTCAAAAGAAAGGGCCCAGAATTGTTCACATCTGTCAGATTCCTGAGGCTTTTTCCTGTTGATTTCTCTTGAAGTACCAGATCCTAGACGACTTCTTTTTTTTTTTTTTTAATTGGTCATGGGGCTTGAACTCTGGGCCTAGATGCTGTCCTCCAGAGCTCTACAGCTCAAGGTGAGCATACTACCACTTGAGCCAAAGCACCACTTCTGGTTTTCTGAATGGTTTATTGGAGACACAGTCTCATGGACTTTCACAAGCTGGCTTTGAACCTCAATCCTCAGATCTCAGCCTCCTGAGTAGCTAGGATGACAGGAATGACCCACCAGCACCAGGCTCAGATCCTAGACTTTTTTTTTGAGGGGGGGGGAGGGTGCGGCCGTGGGATCTGAACTCTGGGCCTGGGCGCTGTCCCTCAGCTCTTCAGCTCAAGGCTAGCGCTCTACCACTTGAGCCACAGCGCAACTTCTGGCTTTTTTCTTTTTTCTTATGTGGTGCTGAGGAATCGAACCCAGGGCCTCAGACATGCAAGGCAAGCGCTCTACCACTGAGCCACCTTCCCAGCCCAGAACCTAGACTTTTATACAATGGCTCATGTGAGTAAACTACGGTGTCTAACTAGTCTCTTGTAACACCTAAGCTTAGGAAATTAATACTTAGGTTTATGGAGTCCCCTCTTGAAAAAAACATGTAACTTCCAAATGGTTGTCCTAGAGTAGAGGACAGCAGCTTGACTTCATATATCTTGGCTATTGCTTGCAATTGTGAATGATTCTGTGGTCTTATATAAGCACACCAAACGGAGTCATAGTGAGCATTGTGTAAAAGTTTGGATCTAACACATCTAGCTCAGCCATCCAAAAGTATACACTTTTTATTCCTCATTTAAAAAGTTAATATTTACCATAAGACAAGTCATCCCCAAATTCAGTGACTTAATGCAACAACTATGTACAGTTAGTCCTTTTATAGAATGCTGCAACTGGATAGGTGAGCAATAGGGATGGACTCAGCCAAGTAGTACTTCTAATCCCATTGGGGGCACATTCACATTCCTGAAATCAAATGCTGGGTTGGTTAGGATCAGTGACCTGAGAACAAGCAATTATCCACTATGTCACTATAACAACTAAACATCCATCCACCATGGTTGCATTTATGGCCAAAGCAAGACAAAAAACATCACAGTGCAAGGGATGTGGACAAGGCAGACAGAGAGGACTGGCTCAAGGCAAAGATGGAGAATTGCATCAACGTTGTAAGCTATGTGTGATACTTACTAATGAACACTATGTACTAGCAGGAAGTTTGGGCTAGATGTAATATTCTATTTTATTCCTACTTGGAAAATGATGAAATACCTTCTAGCAACAGTTATTATAGTCAATTGAATAAACTGAAAATTTGCATACCACAAATTCAGGAAATATCCAAATGAAAAATGAGGTTCGATATTTGGAAACTTAATATTCTGATTACTGCATGATAGAAAGTAATATTTTTACCAGAGTAAATCAATTAGGTTTGATCTGATTGGAAAGATAATTGGGGACTATCACTACTCACACAAATGTGAGCAAATGCCAACTCTCTTTCTCACAGAAGATAGTCATAGTACCAGTCCTGGTGAGAAGTATCTCCCATAGGAATCAGCTACAGATACCCAATTACTTGATGATGATTGTAAAAATAGACTATTAAATAATAAACGTACAGCAATACAAAAATCCTCATTTCAAAAACAAATCCAAAACTAACTATTACATTCATTTTCCAGCTCCCTGCGTGTGTCTTTTGAAGACTTCATGGTAGGGATTTCATTTGAAAATGCCAAAGAAGACAACACATATTCAGCCCTTCTCCCACTCAAGATATTTGAAAATAAAAATAAAATGGAATGAGAACAAATACCCACAGATACCTAAGGGAATGGGAGGACAGTCCAGAGAAGGTGACGTGGAGGGAGAGGCAGAGTTGCTGCAGGCAAGATTGCTGAGGCTCTCACTGTGGGTACCAGCTTTTCATGTCATGATTCACCTGGAATGTGGGATTATTATGTTTCACTGGAGAAGTGGAGAAAGTGCTCCAAGTGTCTTAGGCCTCTAGCTGCTCAGAGACCACCCAGAAAGTCATTGACTTCTCAGCATCCCTGTGATTCAGAGGACCCCAGACAGGGGTAATTTTATCTACCACTGTCCATCTGGAGAATGTCTGAAGATGCTTTTGACCATCACAACTAAGGGAGGGATATCCTACTGGCATCAAATAATAGGTATGGGATCCTGCCAAATATCTTAAAAAACACAGGTCTACCTCCCCCTACAAAACATTACTTGGCCTCAATTCCAGGCAATAATGGGGAGCCCAAGATACCCTGTTGTGCCCATCCATCGTTTGCCAATGAATTAAAGCATAGACATATAAACACTTAAATTACTTTCAGAGGGACCTATAATGGGAAGGACTGGTAATCAAACTTGCAGAATAACAGAAAATGACACTCAAAAATGCCAGGTACAAAATTTGAGTGGTAAAAGTCATGGACTAAAAACAGAAAGGATGTAAGACATATATTTACATATGAAATGAAACACTGCATCTATTCCATCATACACAAGGGTACACAGCTAATATTTTCCAGAAGAATATTATGAGACTCTTCCCTGTTTGTAAAAAGAAATGGAATTAATCTGAGGAGATCTAAAGCAAAATGTGGAGGTTATTGGTGACTCATATTGAAGACTACAGTGAAATAGTTGACTCTTTACTACTTAATATAAAGCACAGCTGTCAAAATGCCCAGTTCACAGAGCTGCCTTGGAGCATAAGAATCTTCCAGACGATCTTATTAAAAATGGAGATTCTGATTCTGTAGGATTGGAGAGGCCTGTGGTTCTGAATCTTTAAGAAGCTGCAGGGAATGCTAATGCTCCTAGTGTGTGGACTTCAAATAGCAAAAGTCTAAGAGGTTGACAAATTACACTTGTGCTAGATCCAGTTGGAGTCTGTTATGTAAATAAAGTTTTATTGGCAAAAAGCCACGCCCACTGTTTACAAATTGACTGTGTCTGCTTTCAAACTATAGGGCAGAGTTCAGAAGTATTGACAAAGATCCTAGGTCCTGCAAATACTATAATTCCAAGTGCTACAATCTGAGGATAATAATGCCAAACTTGATTTTAAGGCCTACTTTCCATGAATTTAATTATTACTCAAATAATTCAAGTACTGCAGCTGATTAGTAAGAATGTAAATTAGTCCAGCTACTATAGAAATCAGTATGGTGGTTCCTCAACATTCTGAAAAATAGAACTACTCTATGATTGTTATATAACTACCAAACATATAGCCAAAAGAATAGGTCAACATATATTGCATACATATATATAAATATTTATAGCAGGACTACTTACAATAGCCAAAATATGGAATAAGCCTAGCTGTCCATTCGCTGATGAATGAAGAAAATATGGTACACATATACAATAGAGTATTATTCAGCCAAAAAGAAGAATGACATTATGTTATTTGCAGGAAAATAGATTAAACTAGAGATTATCATGCTAAATGAAATAGTCCAGACTCAGAAATTCTAACAGCACATATCTAGCTGGAGCTAGATCTAAAGAAAAAATGGACATGAATTATAAATGGAGGCTATTGGGAGTAGAAAGAAGGGGATGAGAAGGACATATAATCAAAATATACTGTATGTGTATATAAAAAGGTCATAATCAAACCCATTTAATAAGCAATATAAAATAATTACACCTGGGCATGATTAATTAAACAGCAATCTAAGCATTCACACAGTGAGACCAAAGGAGGATATTCTTAGGAAAGGATCACAAAGGCTCAATAGCTATGTGCATAAGTTCATATAAAATGATGCTTATCAAAATGAACTCCAAGAAATGGAAGTAAGAGTTTTTTCCTGTGGATCTTTCTTTTTTATTGTGAAAATACTGTACAGAGGGGTTACAATTACATGGGCAAGATAATGAGTACATTTCTTATGAAGCATTGTTGCCTCCTACTTTGTTTCCCCTTCCCATCCCTTCCCATCCCCCTGAATCTTTCTTTTTCTTTTCTTTTTTTTTTCTTTGGTTTATTCCCTTCTGTCACTGTTTTTGGTTTCTGTACCCTTTGTCTTGTATATAAGTTTATCTGATTTGGGAATGGAAAGTGGAAGCACAGAAACAGTGTGACAAAGGGTGAACCAATTCAGCAATGAAACCCACTAGACAATATGTTGGAAATGATCTATACAACTTGGTGGGGGGAGCAGGGGAGCAGGAAGGAAAAACTGGGAATGAATGAGGTAGGAGATGACGCTGCTCAAAAAGAAATATACTCATTTCCTGACTTATGTAACTATAAACCCTCTGTACATCCTCTTTACAATGTGGCTTAGTGGTAGAGTGCTTGCCTAGCATGCAAGAAGCCCTGGGTTCAATTCCTTAGTACCACATAAATAGAAAAAGCAGGAAGTGGTGCTGTGGCTCAAGTGGTAGAGTGCTAGCCTTGAGCAAAACAAGCTCAGGGACAGTGCCCAGGCTCTGAGTTCAAGCCCTAGGACTGGCAAAATATAAATAAATAAAATAAATAAATAAATAAATAAATAAATAATAAAAGTAATGAAGTGAATAGGATCACAGTGTAGTATGTTAATTATGGAACTAACACAATGAAAGCCCCATATTGTTCAATTAATATGACAGCAAAAATGTGAAGCCTCCACAAACAGTAGTGCCAGATAAAATTATTTGTAAGAGACTACATGGTAAGTTTATTACTTTCATTTTCTTAATTTTCTTTTTTTCCTTCTTCTGTTTTGTTTTCCATGTCAAGATATCTATCAGCTCTCCTTTTGATGTTAAAACTGTCTCTTAATGTAACTGAGTTACTCAGCTTAGCTTTCAAATTCCAAACTTTATAACGATGTAAGCTATCTTCATTATTCCTTCAACATTTTCCAAATGATGCATTACAGATGAGTCCAATATAAAACATTTAAATAGTATATGAAAGTGTTTCATATGTTATTTTACAACAAAGTATTTTTCAATGATAGGAACAGTAAATTACATTGAGTTCATTTAAAACACTTTCCTCTTCTGGTATATTTTAATTTGTGTTTGGGGTGAGGGAAGCATCCTAAAAATGAAAGCAAACCCAATGGATATTACATTAAAGTGTTTCTATCTTTGACAAACATCAAACAAAATTTCATTTAATCCTCATAGAATTCATTAAATCAGTACAATATTTCTTGTCATGTTAGCATTAAAATATCACAAAACATCAGCTTTTGCTTGATAAAGTTGATTATATACCCATTAGCTTATTAATAAACAAATGTATTAGTAATAAGAAAGAAAAGTTTAGTAATTTGAGTCCATCAATACATGTTTATGAGTATACTCTCATGTCAGTCTAAATATAAATGAAATAGTCTAGAAATTTCTTATTTGTGAGCCTAAAACTTTCTGTCATGAAAAAGCTAAAACAAGGAAAATTAGAAAAACTTCCTTATAGCATGTTATTTTCCAGGTGCTTTTCAGTTAATTGGTAGGGTTTATCATTATAATACATTAAAATAATGTTAAAATATCCAAATTGTTATCCTTCAAAACAATCAATAAATAAGTAAATGTGTCAGGTTTTCAAACTCAACAAATGCCTTTTGATGTTAAAAGCCCACACAGGAGGGCAGAAGCTAAGAGTTGAATATAGAATTAGACAAAAAACAAATTATCACATGCTAATTTAGTGGTCCTTGGCAGCCTTCAGCGATTTGATTAATTTTAGTCATAATCTGCTAGCAATTAATAGAGGGCATATTCTGGAGTGTATGTGTTGGCTAATGATACATTATGACTAAGTTCAATTCCTTGGGAAAATGTTATGCAACTTCAAATGGGCATCATCAGACTGTCCACATACGAGAAATGGAAACAGAGTTTTAGCAGGGCCACTTTGGGGAGGGAAAGAAATACCCAGCTCTACTTCAAAGTTTTGAGAAAGATTCTTGTGTTTTTCTATTTGTTGGTTCACCTAATACAATCACTTATCTGCTTTTCACTTATTTCCATCCTTGTAGGATGAGATGTCGTAAACACCAAGAATCCCATCATAACCTCCCTCTTCTTCCCTATACCAATGGCACTGCCTAGAAGCTCAGTCTTGCTCCACAGGAATTATATTCAGGTTTAGATAAATGGAATCACACAAACTCAATCCAACACTCTGGGACTCCAGGCCCTGCCCCAGTTGCTATTAGATTCCTGACCCAACTTTGTCCAAAAGGCCCAGTCTGCTCACCTGAGCACCCCAGAGCAGACTCATATGGGCTCTCTCCCTGGGAACATTCGCCCAAAGCAATCCCTTCTGAAGAGGTAATGAAGACTACAGTGAAAAGAAGTGGTGAGCTGGTAAAATTATAGGTCTGGTTAAAAAAAAAGGTCACAGCAGTAATTCTAATAAGAAAGTGTTCTCTGGAAGCTGTCCCCCATGCTCATGCCAACCTGGATACCTCATGCTAGTCTGTAGACCTGAGCCTTGTTCTTTCTACTGCAGTCCTTGGTCACCATTCCAGTACCCAAAGCCATTGAAGGCAGAGGTTTTGTTCCTGCTAGTTTACCCAATCAAAACAATGTGCAGTGAAGAGTCTAGGCCAGATTGGAGGCATACAATTTCAGGTAATATTCTGCCTTCCCTAGGCTATTCCAACCTTGTGATCCTTAACTAGGGCTCTGGATGTAAAAGATTCACTGTGAGCCAAAGTCAGAAATAAGCATCACATAGCAACCCACTTGGCCCATGAATATATAAAACATCTGTGCTATTGTCACAAATCTTAGATGCCACTGGTTATAAGACCATCCTTGACTTTAGGAGAGCTACAAAAATAGGAAAAATATGCAATGTAATATTTACCAACAAAAGTTTCATTACAGATAATCATCTAAGAGCCCTTATTACTATAGAACAATGCAATCGTTGCTGTCCTACTTTACGTCATTCTTTAAAAAGAAATATTTCTTGTGACCAGTTCATATGATTTATTATTCACTTCATGGCTCAGTGCTTTAATTTGAAAATCCAGGTCACTCAGCCTTAGAGGAAAACACAGTCTTCTATCACTCTTCAGATAGATTCTCAACTCAAACAACAACTTATAAGCCCTTAAGTGACCTAGCTCCTACACCCTTCCAAACTTGCCCAGCCACCTTCCTTTTCTCCCAGGAAGCTCTGGCAATGTCATTTGGCTTGGCATATCTGGGTCTTGTGCTCTACCACATGGCGTCCCATCTTGACTCCTTCTCCTTAGTATTCCTAGGACGAGTTTCCCTTTCTCTTTCCTAAATCAGCTCTGAAGTCAGTGTCTCATTCCTCTTCATTTACTTGTCATCTTATCACCTTATTCCATTGAGGGAGAAAATCCAGATGTCTCTGCTTCTCTTCTGAGTCAAGGATACTGGAAGCTTTATACAAGATGTCTGAACAGCAAACAGTATTGGAAGCTAGAGATAGTATAATCTTGGCTCACAGATTTGTTTCCTGTCCAGGACAGAAAAGATAGAAGTTTCTCCCGTCACACTCCCCTATCTACTGTCCTGAGACATTAAAGGATAAGAAAATTTCCCCTCCTCTCTCTAGAGCAGAGCTGTTTACATGCCAGGCTAATAAAGAGACCTCATTGGGCAGATTGCTGGACAGACTGGCTAGAAAGCCCTGTAGAGTATAAACTCAATGTGGCCAGGCCTCTTCCACATAACCCTATGGAGCTTCTGGGTAAAGGGCATTGATGTGAACTTGCTAGGCTTTGAATTAAAATTTTGTAAACCTCATGGCACTGTGATTCTTTCCACTGAATCCATGCAAGTATGCAAAGCCAGCCCATCAGATGAACTGCCTCTTAAGGACTATTTGATACTTGTTTCAAATATTCACCACATCTGTACTTATTTAATTGATGTTCTATTTCCAGACTCCAACTAAGCCTTGTAATAACCAAGATCAAGTAATAGTAAAGTCACAATTAACATAAGCATATACTGCTATCCACTAGTTATATAATTTAGAAATTGTACAATTTACTTCTTTATCCTGATATGATTTTACTGTGCCATCTCAAGTGAGCAAATCTCATTTTATAATTTTTTTTTCTCCAGAACATATGCCAGAAGTCTTCATGTATTTCAAGTGCCCAAACAATAAACTCAAGTCAGAATTTTTATGAATATATATATATATATATATAGTTTAATCAAGGCTATGGAATATTTTCTACAATATAGAAATGAATCCTGCTGCCTTAGAAAATATAGAGAGAGAAATGAATTTTGTTTGAGAATTGACTGTCTTGCTTTTGCTCAGCTGAGGGTCATTGTCAAAAGGATTCCACATGATTAATACACAGGTTCTCTGCCAGTACTTAGTTTGGAAGTCAAATTTTTAAATAAACTCTTAAGAGTTCTTTAACCCTAGTTATTTTTAGCCAGGTAGAGTTGATAAGGTTGGGTACATTTCAGTTTTCTTGCGTCTTAGCTAGTCCACGTTTGATAGTACTTTAAAAAGCCCTTTAAATTAAATAAATAACACAATCTCATGCAACACCATAACACACACACACACACACACACACACACACACACACACACACACACACACACAGAAGAGCTAGGAAGGTGGCTCAGTGGTAGAGGACTTGCCTCGCCTGCTTGAGGCTCTGGGTTCGATTCCTCAGTCCCATATAAACAGAAACAACCGGAAGTGGTGCTATGGCTCAAGTGGTAGAGCAAAAGAAGCTCAGGGACAGCACCCAGGACCTGAGTTTAAGCCCCAGGACCTGCAAACACACACACTCACACACACACACACACACACACACACACACACACACACACACACACACACACACAAGTGGAATTCATTTCCAACTACTCTGTGGAGGATGCTACCTACCAGAAGTCCCAGCTTAATTTTAAAAAAGCAAAATGCCTATTTCTCAATGGATCTATTTGCATTTTTGCCATTTCAAGCAAAAATATAATAATAAAACGTGAAGACATTTTCCTCAAGGAAGGAATAACAAGTTGGTTATGTGTTTTACTTCAGTAATAGTCAGAGGGTTCCACATCCAGGGAGGACTTGGACCAACAGGATCCTGGGAGTAAGCTTAGTTGTGGCCCAGTAGAGGAAAGTATTAGCCTGGAAAGCCCGAACCTTGAGGTCTGCTTCTCAATTGCCCCTTCTGTACTATTTAGCCCTAATGAAGCCCCTTGTCCTCTCTGAACTCATTTCCCTCATTTGTAAAATGAAAAAAAGGAACAGTACCTGGCTGTGTGAATTAACTAATCAATCATTTTAAATGGCTGAGATAAAAGTGCTTTAGATTCAAAAGTCATTTTATAGGATGTAAACTGCTATCTTCCAAATCCTCCATATGTGCCGACTCTATTAAGCTAAAAAAAACACCAGTGGTTTCACAGCAAATTATACTAAGTGCTTTATAAATTCCAGAGGCAAATGCTGATAAAGGTTCTATAAACAATGTTTACAGCGACAGCCTTGCACAGAGCTGTAAAATAACACTATGTACCAGATTTTCAGAAATAGGATTATTGCTGAAATAATCCTCGGCTCCTCAGCCTGCATGCAGGAAAAGAAATGCACCAACCATGGCCAAGCTTCTAGAACTTTTGGATCATCTTTCATTGACATTTCAATGGTAGATAACTACCAGGACTATTGCCAATAGATTTTTATTGTTTGGAGATAAAAATAGGCACCAGGGAGCCAAGAAAGGCACTGAAAACAGACAATGGAAGTCCTTGGGTTTTACATTTTACCTAAATCTGAGGAATGTGTTTTAAAATTACATTACCGGGGGTCTTCCTGGTCTAGCTCTGAGGAAGTGGAAGGGAATGGAAGGGTTGACAATGAGCTATTATTACTAAGCCTGTATGCTTTCCACTAAATCTGGGGTCAGCATTCCTTAAATATCTTTTAGCCAGAACATACAGGCAAGAAGAGTTCTATGGCACTCCTTGGAGACAGCTCCTACCTCTAAGATGATACTAATCTTCCCTTATGAAGGTACACAGAACCTTGAACTCATCCCATGCTAATTATATCAGAATCCCTGAAGCTGAGTCCAGGTACCAGCCTAAAATAAACCTCTTTAGACAATGACGATGTACAGCTGCCATATAAGAACCAGCATAAAGGCTCTTTGTCAAACACTGGCTGCATGAGAGACAGGGCAGGTCACTCCCTTCCTTCCCACTGCTGCCATACTAACATATACCAAGGTTCAGGAAACTTTATTTATAAAAGAACAGAGAGGAAATACTTTTCAGCTTTTGGAACCTTATGATCTCTGTCACAACTATTCACCATTGCATTTAAAGCATGAAATAAATTATCCACAATATGTGAATAGAGAGGAGGACAGGGCAATAGTTTAGCCACCCCTGATCTAGACGGTGCTAAATTATCTACCTGTTTTCCTATGCCAATATGTTATGCACATTACAAAAATGCACAAATTAAAACATCCAATGGATGAAACACATACCTTTATGTAAGTCTTTCATTATTTTATGTGTTATTAGCAATACAAGATGTGATCCTGTGAAAATATTCCTATTAATATTTTATGTGGAATATATTTTTCAAGATGCTCAAGTCTGAAAATCTTAGTTTCCTACTCTAGGACACCACTTGACACCGACTTCATTGCAAACTTGGACATGTGGCTCTCAGATTCAAAGAACAGTGTGATGGAGACACACTAACCCACAAGCTGGCTGGCTGAATTTTCCAACACATCAACCTCACTTTTCAACCCATGCCCATTAATCAACCATCATTTAGGGTTCTGAACTATTGAACTAAGTAAATGTCCATCTTTCCTAGTAAAAATTGGTTGTCCTGGAAACCAACTGGGATTTGTTAATTTTCGTGTTTTTAAAATACATGGGTTCAGAATCTACCAAACTTTAAGTCTAGAAGCTTTTGAAATAGGGAAACAAATTCTATTTCCAAGGAATCCAAACATGTAACTCATGAGAGTTTTGACAGGTAACACCTATCATTTTCATCAACATTGTATTTATTATAGAATATATAATAAGGGAAATGCTGACAAACATCTATTTTCAAAATGGTCTAGAATTTGAAAACATGTTTCTCTTGAAAAGAAGTAAAGTCTTATTTATCATTTAAAACTTTATCTTAAGATAACAAATAAAAGAATAACTGCCAAAATCATCTGCTGTAATACTAACATCTGCCTTTAATACTAACCTGAAAAAAGTAATATTTTCAAATTCTAACACATTTTAAGTGTTTGGCTATGAGACAAAGAGCAAGTCTCTACATAAAGCAAAATATTTTCATACTCATATCCTATCTTGCTATAAAACACTTTGGATTTTCTACTATTTAAAGCCTAAATTAAAATAGGTATATACTGATATCCTACAGGATGTAAATGACAACATTTGTGATTGTGAAACGCTAAAAGAAAGAAAAAGGGATGATTGCATCATGATCATTTCCCATATTTTTCTGGATACATGCTTGGACCTGCATTGTGACCACATAGCAGAGAAATACATAAATGCAAAACAAACCTCCCAGCATGAATTCATCTATGATATTTTTAAATTTTTAATTTTGTTCTTTTTAATATCTAAAGCAAATATAAAGCTGATGCTGAAGCAACACATTTAACTTGCACGTCTGAGTTCACTAAGGGCAGAGTTAGAAGACCCACTACCTACTGAGAAGTCTAGCACACTCTCCTTCTTGCAGATGAGGCTGGTACTGCTTACCAATCAGAATGCTTCTCAGCCTCTAGGACTTTAAGGTAGCCTCTATAAGGTAGGTCAATCAGTCATATTATGAGGCATATCCAGATTTCCCTTTGCCTCTTACCCAAGTAGACATACTTTAAGCTTTGGGGAAAAATTACAAACACATTTAGAAAGTTAATTGAACAAGCAGAATCATCACATGTCCTCCCAAAATAATCAGACTCTTCTAGAGAAGACAATCCAAAGACAAACATACACACAAAATTACAACTTGCAAATTGCCTGTCATTATGGCAAAACAGTCTTGACACTCTTCACTATGTTCTTATTCGAACAAAATAAAAGAAAGGAAAGCTGGCTCTTAATAGTGGTAGTGAATATATATATACATATATATGTATATATGTATGTATATAGATATATATATAGATATATATATATACCTATACCTCTTTGCCATTTACTTGAAATTCAAATTGTGTAGTCATCAAAGACCTGGAAATTCAAATGGCTTTAGTATTCTCATCTTAAAATGGCAATGAGAACTTCATTAATTCAGAACTAAACATTCTTCAGTGAATATAAATGTTAACGATTTTAGTAACGTTAAAAATGCTAAACTGTGCATGCCATTTTCAATGATTATCACTAGAACTATAAAAGAATTCTCCTTCTATACCAGACAGTATGATCAGTATATTCTAGCAGCTATGTGCCAGCCATTCAACCCATCTTTGTAATATATAGGATACCAAAGAACCCTGAAGGCTTTCTATGGGGCTCTTCATAATGCTATTACCAAGCATATCCCACAGTAGATTTACTTGGCTACCTTTGTCTCCATCTACATGTCAGAAGTGTATGTAAAATAATGAAATGAAATGGGGCATGTGAAAAGTATCAACAAATCGTATTTGATTTTAAAAAAACATGAAAGAAGCAAGCTTTCAGTTGAAGTTAATAAAATTGTTATGTTTTATAATGGTTGAAAATAGTTTTAATTTTACATGTCTCTTCAGAATTCAGATCATACAATTACCATCTAAGTTGCTGCTTTTGAAGAAATCTGGAAATGAACACAAATTGTAGCAATTCGCACAGCTTACTAAACTTAACAGATGTCATATGTGGTCTATGCTTTCCTCCCATCAGCTCCTTGGCTAAGGAAAAATATTTCTCATCCTGAGCATACTTATAATTGGAGACCAGATAGTTCTTCATTGTGGGGCTGCTCTGATCAATGTGTGTAGTGGGGGTAGGGGAGCATGCAAAATGATTTCCCAAAGATCAGAAGCAGTCCTCAAAGCAAGCATGTTTCTCATTCTTTCTTGCTCTCATGACTCTCATCCTCACCCCTGTCCTAACACCGGCTATAGAAAGCAGAATCCACTGTCTCCAAGGCTGCCCACAGAAACTCCAAGCCCTTTCCCAAACCAGTTATAAAACCTAAAAATACTATTCTAAGTTTTTCTTACCTTTCTGCCATGGAGCTGACCTTAAAGAAATCCTCTGGTCTATCTTGGTCAATCAGAGACTATAAGGCTTTCATGTCAGCCTTTCAGTCATTCTCTTGCATTTCTTCAATCCCCACTCACCAGCTCAATTTAGTTCCATTTGCACCTATGTACACTGAATATTATGACTATATTTGCCCACATTTCTGATTCCTTTCTCCATTCATTTGCATCATATTTGCAAACTGACATGTTAAATCAAAACAGCTTTCTAAAACTACTAAAGGATAATTAAAAGAAAGAGGCTGATTTGGGTGATGGTGGCTCACACCTATAAACTCTAGCCACTCAGGAGGCTAATAGCTAAAGATTGCAGTTTGAAGCCATCCGGGGGAAGGAAAGTCTTATCTCTAATTAACCACCAGAAATAAGCTAGAAGTGGAGCTGTGGCTCAAGCCGTAGAGTACTAGCCTGGAGCAATAAAGCTCAGGGACAACACTCAGGTCCTGAGGTCAAGCTTCAGGTCCAGCACACACACACACACACACACACACACACACACACACACACACACACACACACACACACACACACACACACACACACACACACACACACACACACACACACACACACACACACACACACACACACACACACACACACACACACACACACACACACACAAAGAGGCTGAACTTCCCTCTAGAAAACGATTCACATTCCGAAAGGGAAGGATCAGCTGCACAGAGAAGCCAAGAAGAATCTGGCTTGTCCTTGTGCCCACCCCTGAGATGAACTGCTTTGAGCCCATACCCTTTCTGTCTAATCCTGTTTCTACATAGCTACCCATACTTTGTCAAATCTGAGAATAAAAATGGAAAGTTCACCTTCAATCTTTGAGTTTTCAATCTGAAGACTTTCTTGCCATGCAAAGCTATAATCAAATAAATTTCTTACACATTTCTTTCATTAAGCTGTCTTGAGTTAAGATCGCGTGGAGTGGACTCTGATTTCTTTGTGACGGTCAGGAATCACCCCTTTCAGCTCTTGCAAATGTAAGAGGGCCTCTACTCACTCAATGCTGGCTGTATGGCTCAACTGTGACCACCGAAAATGCCTCCATTCATTGCCAAATGTCCCCTGAGGCACAACAATCACCCTTGGTTGACAACTAATTTCTTTAGTCTAAGGGAGGTAAAAATCTTTGGTCAAACTTTGTTTCAATGTAAACTTCACAAAACAGCCTTCTGTTTGCAGGCACACAGCTGGCATTCTCATCTGTCATGTGAATTCTGCCTTGTGCTTTGTTCTAGCCTTGGGCAATAAGATCACTGATGCATGTTGCCTACTTTCCCTTGGAAATCTGCATAGTTTGAACTCATGCCTTCCCCCATCTTATCGTCAAGCACCTATGTACCACCTACCAGTACCAGCTGGCTTGCCCATGATGATCAACTCCTCTGGTTTTTGTTTTGTCCTCCCCCATAAACCTCCCCAGCAAATTCAATACATGAAAGGACATGGTACTACCATGGAAACAGGTCCTATAATTCCTATTTGGACATAGCTGGGGAACTAAATGGAGGATCAGTGAATAATCCTCAGCCTACTTCTCCCAAGATCACAAAATGGAAAATTAACACAATATTCATTTTACAAGAAAAAAAATCATTTGTTTGGAATTTCAAATAAAAATGAGGATTCCGGATTTCTATTCTAAAGAAAATGAAACTCATTTGAATAGTCTTTAGCCAAATTTTCTGGCAAGCATACGCAAAACTTAATCACACAAGACATTAAATAGTATATTAGTCACTCGGCACAAGTTAAATTTATAACTGTTAAATCTAGAAAGCCATAATCAGAGAAACTACCGAATTCCTAATGTATAAGTAGTAACACTAGCTAATAAATATGACATGCGAAATGTTAGCTATAGAAATCGCTGATCCATGGTATTTACTCAAATGCCTGCATGTTAAAGATAAAGCTGTGTTTTTTTTTTCCTTTTGGTCCTTTAAGAATGCATTAATTGTGGTGCATTTATATTTCTTTAGGCAACCCAGCAGCTGTGGCTCCAAACATGAGCCTTTGAGAAATACATTTAAATGAATATTTATAAACTTTTCTCTAGCAATTATATTTAGCAACTCTAGCAGATGCCTCTACTTTCACAGTGTTAGCTGTGTCCCTAATTAGAGTCCCTCTTTAATCATGCTGTCCTCCAGTCTCTTCTCCCTTGAGTAGACCACCTAAACATGCAAGAAAGAGACATACATACAGGTCTAACAGGTCTATTACCAGGTTGAAAAGAAAAGTCCCCAAAACATACAGAAACCATAGGCATTCAATGTTTATAACCTAAGATTTTCCCAAAGCAACTACAGGCATGTTTGAAATTGAGAATTTTATGTACTGTGCATCTGAATGAGATTTTATCTGTATTAAGTTTGGATAATTTCTTTTTTTTTTTTTTTTGTTCAGTCGTGGGGCTTGAACTCTGGGCCTGAGCGCTGTCCCTCAGCTCTTCAGCTCAAGGCGAGCGCTCTACCACTTGAGCTACAGCGCCACTTCCGGTTTTCTGGTGGTTTATTGGAGATAGGAGTCTCACAGTCTCTCCTGCCCGGGCTGGCTTTGAACCACGATCCTCAGATCTCAGCCTCCTGAGTAGCTAGGGTTACAGGCGTGAGCCACCAGCACCCGGAAAGGTTGGATAATTTCTAAGCATCATTTACAGGCCCTTTGCTTGGGGTACATCCACAACCACCAGACGTCCTGCACAGTGTCCTCAGCCTACTCCTAAAACAGCTTGAGAAGCTATGGAAGGACTATTTTGGAAATAAATATTATTTACAATATCTCCAAGTAAGTTTTAGGAACCATAAAGTGTGAATAGCAGAGCCTTAAGATAATTAATGCCTACTTCCTCCAGGAAGCCTGCCTACTAACTCTGAGGTGGCTTCAATGCCCATCTTCTGTGTTTCCAAGGTACAGCAAGTTCTCTTATATCATTCTTCTCATTACCTGTAATAGAGTTCACTAATTTATTTCCTTTTTACTATGAACTACTTATATAAGTAGTAGTGTCCTCAACTGACACATTTCCTATGCCTAATTGATAAAAAGCAGTCAATTGTTAGTTGATTACATAAATATTGTCTGTTTTCTGATCATTAGCGTTTGATATTTTAGGGTTTTTTTGGTTGGTTTGTTTGTTTTTGCCAGTAGTGAGATCTGAACTCTGGCCTCACATTTGCTAGACAGGTACTTTATCACTTGAACCACACTTCCAGCCCTTTTTTGCTTTAGTTATTTTTGAGATTGGGTCTCATGTTTTGGCCCGGGCCATCCTGGATTGTAATCCTCCTTCTTGAGTTTCCCATATAGCTGGGATGGCAGGCTCAAAGCTCCAGTGATTGACTGAAATACAGATTTCACTGACTTGTTCAGAGCTGACCTCCTAAGTTGCTGGGGAAAAGTTTTATAGCTTATATTTTACCTTGAGTTCGAGAAATATTCACAAAGTTGAAACCAAGAGGAGCTTTAACACCACTTACAGATAACAAGCCATTCATTTATTCCATTTTTAGCTTAATAATTTAATTATATTAACTTATGGAGAATTCAGTTTAACTCTTGAAAATGGAAGGAAGTTTGATAAGATCTTGGAGAATGAGGCATCACTGTTAATGAGAGAAAACCCCCAAAATTAAAAATAGTAGGAAGCCCAAATCAGAAATGGGATTTTTGTTGTTACTTTTATTTTATTTTATTTTTTAAAGAGGTAAAAATGACTATTTTCTGCTTCCACAAGCACATCCAAAACACCCATGAGATAATGTTGATTCCAATAAGACAAAGTGGGTTGACTAGTTGTTTTTTAAAAAAATCAGAACAGCTCAATTATTAATTTTGCAATTAAAGGTAACTTTAAAGTTGTAATACTGTCCCTGAAGAAAGTAGGTAATTCAATTAAGAAATGAGAAATTCTCACAAATAAAAGATTTTGTGCTAAGATGAAACAATCTCTTACATTCACAACAAAGGTACTTCTCCCACAAATGCGAGAAATAACTGGTCTTCCTATAGTTTTGAGCTAAAGCCAAGCAACTATTTTATTGTGTTATTTGTTGCCAAATCCCAACATA
The DNA here is from genome assembly GCF_024711535.1 of Dipodomys merriami. Taxonomy (NCBI): domain Eukaryota; kingdom Metazoa; phylum Chordata; class Mammalia; order Rodentia; family Heteromyidae; genus Dipodomys; species Dipodomys merriami. The sequence goes on from NW_027204492.1 coordinate 115,199,343, forward strand.
GTTCTTTTTGTCCATTCAGGATTCTGTATCACAATTCATAAACTGGATGCCTTATAGGCACCAGCAAGTTATTTCTCAGTTCTGGTGCCTGTGAAGTTCAAGGTCAATGTGAGGCCCCTAGTAAAGGCTGCAGAGCACCAACTTCTCACTGCGTCCTCAAAGAATGGAAGACTGGGATTCCTTGAGTCTCTTTTATAAGAACACTGATCCCATAGGTGAGAAGTCTTGAATCATAACTTCATTGCCTTAAAGGTGAGAGATGTGAATGATGTGAATTAACGGAAGGGCAGAGAAAGCAATAAATATGTTGTAGGCATCTATAAACCCACACTGACCATATGAAACTTGTCTTACACTATGAGATAAGTTAAAATATTCAATAATAATAATAGCATACTTTTATGGGGGAAAAGGTAAATGAAGCACAATTAACTTTTTTATTCCATAGGAGAACAAAAGATAGCAACTTTGCATTCTGATAACTAACAGTTCACATTTTGTATTCCGTGGTAATACCTGGACATAGAGAATGCTGCTGAGGCAGGCAGTTCTGAAAATGGATGCCCCTTGAGTATCACATCCATATGCAGTTATCATTGGCAGTAGATACACAAGATGGATGGAAACAGAAAAGTCCTCACCGTGGCAATCCTAATTTCTGCCTACTCTCAGCCTACTCAGGCAATCAAAAATCAATAGACAAGGAATATGGAACCATCAAGAGAAATCTAACATCTGAAAAAGAGAGTAGACAAACCTATATATGTTTATATTAAAAGTGATGTGAATGTTCAAGTTAAGATAAAATCAGACAATTTAAGAAATTCCATCTTTATGCTGTTTGCATAAGATATATAAAATTTAAGGAAAGAAAATAAAAAGATAAAGCATAAGAAAATGGAGAACAAAAAAAACCCTACCTGGCAGTAGAAATAGAAAATTTAAACAAATTATTGATCTGCTTGTCTGCTGAGCAGATAAAGGCTTCTGGTTATATTAGGGAGTGATTCAGGTTGAAAACAGATCCCCAATATGATCACCACCTCAGACTATGCTCACCTGGCTACACTAGACTAGGGATACAATAGCTTTATAAGCAGCTGCTCATTCTTTGCTGCTTAAGAATGCTCTTTGATTGTGATTATATCTCAAGGAAAACCATTGATTTCAGTTTATGACACTGGTATTTATTCACTGCGGGGAAGGAGAAAAACTGAACTGGAAAAGCTTTCTGAATTTTCTTGTAATGGTTTCCTTTTACTGAGAGAACTGGCTAGGACCAGGATCAGTAAGGAATTAGGTTGACATTGTTCAGCTCATTAGGTTGGAAGGACAGTGAACGCAAACGAGCAGAAGCCAATCTGCGGGGACCCGTTAGCTTTGCTTCTGCACAAGCACAGATGTCCTTTCTGATCCAATCAGCAGCTCTTCCACCAAGGGGATCAGTGAGACTGTGTCAATAGAGCAAGGCAAATCTGGAACACCAGGAAGCAGTGTGTGAATGCCCTGCTGGAAGGCTGCTCCCAGGCATCCAATAAGGAGGACAGCATGGCTCGTGCACTGGAATTATACCGCAGTGATCTGTTTCTGAAACGAATACTCTCAGATAGCAGGCTATGGTATCTGTGGGCTCCATTCCTTCATTTATTCAAGAAATATTTATTGTACACTTAGGCCTAGGAGGTCTGTATACAATTGCTAGCCAAGGAGATAGTTTCCACTATCATGATATATACAGCCTAGTGCATGACCAAATGAGCTTATTTTTACATGCCAATAGTAAAGTTGTTGACAACGTATGAATGTGATATATAAAAATGGCTCATTTTCCCATTCACCTATGAGTATGTGTACTACTAAGTAGTACAAACAAAAGTTCAAAGGATTTTATGCAAGTGGGTGGCACTCTTCTAAAAGCCATTAGGCCTCAAGATTTTCTAGGCATTATTTATAGCTGTTGATATAAATAAAGGTTTATTGGAAAACAGCCACTTTTATGTATCATCTATAGTATAGATCATGCAAAGTCATACTATTGCACCAGAGTTGCGTAGCAATGACAAAGATCCAATATATCAATATATTTACTATTTGATCTTCTCCAAGAGAAATTTGGGGAGGTCTCTCATCCTAATTGTAAGTAAAATGAGTCTAATCTCTACACATATACAAATGTTGATAGCCAATAAGTGCTTTCACTATTTGCTGGACACTAAGCGAATAGAAACTTTTGTTAAGACAAAACGTGTATCTTGATATGATTAAGCCATTTGTACTTTTCTTCCTCAGCAAATGTTAACACCACTCCTAGGCCACCTGCACGCTCTTGGTGAGCCAGGAACAGCACATTGCTCTAAAGAGAGTTGTCTCCTGAAAAGCCTACTGCCTTCCTGTACAAGCCTGGTCTTTGTCATCTACCCCAACACTTTCTGTCCCTGTAACTCTCCTGGTGCATCAAGATGCCTCAGTCTACTGCCATTGTAGCCACTCCTGCAAAGACTCATACTTTGATCCAAAAGCCCAGGTACTGAGCATAGAGTAAGGTGGGAGATATCCAAATGCTTTTCTCCGGTACATAGCTGTTCACAGAAATACAAAGACAGGCACAGTCAACCTGCTTCTCTATCTACAGATTTCACATTCACAATCAACCATCAGCAGATTGAATTTATTCAGAAAAAAATGCATCCTTACTGAACATGTAAAGGTGTCTTTCTTGTGATTGGTCCTTCAACAATACAGCATAATAATTATTTATACAGCATTTACATTGCATTGGATATTTAATGTGTACAGGAAGATTTGCTTAGATTATATGCAAATGCCACCTGTTTTATATAAGGGATTTGTGCATCCGTGGATTTTTGTATCCACAGAAGGTCTGCAACCAGTCCCCTGAAGACACTAAGTGACAACAGGAGTCGTAATCTCTTTGTGTGGTCACAGTAATAGAATCCAATATCCTTTGAAAATTAGCTATCAATTTAAAAAATTCTCCCATCAAAATGATTCTCAAATGACAAAACCAAGCTTCCTCTAACTGCAAACTTCAAAATCTTCTGGGCACAGGATGGAGTTTGTGTGAGCTCTACAATGACCTTGGAGAGAATGTATTTAACGTTCTCAGATTGAAGTGTAGCTCTATACAGAATATAAGGTGAATGCTAATGAGATCTAGAGGATCATGGGATACAGGGCATAGGCAATGAGTCTTTGTATTTCTGGAGGCATGAACAAAGGAAACAGAAGTACTAGGACATCATAGCTGACATAGTCTGCCATGGTTTGGGTGTCCCTGAAAATCAAATGGCCATCCTAATTATATGGTACCCAACACACTGTGACCATCCCCTTGCTTTTGTCACTATAGCAACACACACACACACACACACACACACACACACACACACACACACACACACACACACATACACATACTAAGCACTTGAAATCTCAGACTTTTTGTTTGATTCCTCCTCTTCCCCTATTTCCTCAGCCAATGTTTGCCAAGGTCCGAATTCATCAAATCCTATGTGCTGTTACATCTGTGTCTTGCTTACAATCATTGGTCTTGAGTGCTGAACCTCTTCCCTGACACAGAATTATTGCAATGCTTGATTTATTTTATTTCTGATTTTTTTTTTTGCTTTCACTTTTTTTATTTGCCCTCTACTCTGGTTGCTTTAGTTATATTTTTACTAGAATCTTGCCATTTTTTGCTCGAGTCTGGGCAGCAATCTTCCTACTTATACCTGTAGCATAGCAAGAATTACAGATGCTCAACTTATTTGTTGCGATGGAGGTCTCCTGAACTTGATTGTGTTGGCTGGCTTCAAATGACAATCCTACCAGTCTCTGTCTCCTGAGCAGCTAAAATTACATGCCTGAGCAAACATGCCCAGGGTCTGTTTTCATTTTATTTTTGTGTCGGTGCTGGGGCTTGAACAGAGAGTCTGGGCACTATTCCTTTGGTTTTTCACTCATGGCTAGCACGCTTGAACTTGAGGCATAGAACCACTCCCAGCATTTTGGTGGTTAGTTGGAGATAAGAGAATAATGAACATTCTTGCCCTGGCTGGCCTTGAACCTCAATCCTTAGATCTCAGTTTCCTAAGTGGCTAGACTACAAGTGAGAGCCACCAGTGCCCAGCTTGTTTTCATTTTCTTAATCCCACTTTTTTATTGCACTACATTCACACAGCAGAATGCATTATTCTTAAATGCAGTTAAATCAACTCTTTTGTGTGTGTATTCTGGACCTGGGACTTGAACTCAGGGCCTGGATACTGTCCCTGAGTTTTTTGTCTCGAGGCTATTGCTCTACCACTTGAGCCACAGCTCTACATCTGGTTTTTGGGTAGTTTTTATTGGAGATAAGATTCTCATGGACTTTCATGCCGAGGTTGGCTTTGAACCACAATCGTCTTGTCTCAGACTCCTGAGTTTCTAGGATTATAGGTGTGAGCCACCAGTGCCTGGCAAACTTTTACATATGGATACATCCATGTATTCAGACTTCTTCTGGCACCTGACTAGGTTTCTCAGGCCTGTTCTGAGCCAGTAATCTCACAACTCTGATAACTAGCTCTGTTGAGTAGCTTTGCCTATTTTTTAACTTGATACAAACGGGTCAAGTCTTGCTGAACTTGTGTTCAGTTTTTGTGGAATTTATCCAAGTTTCATTACATGAAGTAATGAGACATTCATTTTTATTGACCTTTATTCATAAATGGAATACTATACAGAAATGTATTATCTATCTTACCACTGATGTCCATTCAAGGTTTTGGGCTGTGTTGGATAAAGTATAGGTCTGATTTCCACCCCTTCCCCATCACTACTTTCTGCACAATTCACCAAACTACTATTTCCATGGCAAAGATCCTATTATATGATTCCACTGCTTACAGAGTCCCAATAGATTCTCATTGGCTTTCTAAACAAAACTAGTTTCCTAGTTCTAACATTAAATAGTTTCATCTACTCTGTGTGTGTGTGTGTGTGTGTGTATGTGTGTGTGTGTGTGTGTGTGTGTGTGTGTGTGTGTGTGTGTGTGTGTGTTAAATACTATGGTAAAACTCCTTTGAATAATTAGGATATAGTTAAAAATGAATGACAGAAACATTAAACAGTTCCGGTTTGGGATGTGGGTACTAGTGGCTGTGTGAGGATTGAATAAAGAGGGTAAAATAGGTAAATATTGTCAAAAATCCTTTATGTACACATGTGAAACCTGAAAAATGAAGCTTGCTGAGAAGGGAAAAGGTGGTTAAGGGAGAGTGATAAGGTGGTGATTCTGATAAAGGCACATTTTATGCATTTATGTACATGTAATAATGAGCACCCTGTGTACAAGTAATTGTTGATAATTAAAAATTTAAGGGAAATCTAGGTGCTGGTGGCTCACACCTATAATCCTAAATACTCAGGAGGCTGAGATCTGAAGATCATGGTTCAAAGCCAGCCTGGGCAGGAAAGTCCATGAGACTCTTATCTCCAATGAACCACCAGAAATCTGGAAGTGTGCTCATGCTCAAGTAGTAGAGTGTTTGCCTTGGGCTGAAGAGCTCAGGGACAGTGCCAGGCCCAGAGTTCAGGCCCCATGACCAACACCACCCCCCCCAAAAGTAAGACAAAGAGTTTCAACTACTGCATTTAATTTATCATCAAGACTTAAATCTCTCATGCACCCTCTCATGTTCACATTCGTTCAGCCAAAGTTGTTCTATTATCACTTTGACCCTTACTGCTCACTTTCAGGGCCTTTGTTTTAGGACAGGCTAGTTTCCTGTTTGCCCCACCTATATCACAATCATTTAGGTTTGTGGAAAGCTCTCTTCAACCAGGCTTATGCAGAAATGGCAAATTTTCCAGGAAGTTTTGAAGATCACCCAAATTTAAGATTTCACTGCTATTCTGCACTGTAGTGCTGATCACTCTGCCTTCTTTATAATAAAAATCACACGAGGAAGTGACTGCAAGGAAGAGTTGGCTTAAACTACTTTTCCTTATACTATGTTTCTAAGGTACTCATTTTTTGGTTACTGAAATTCTACTTGGGAAGTAAACATGCTCTTTGATTAGTCATTTAATCACTTCAGCAGTAGGATATTTGGGCAAATTAAGGACAAGTAAATTAGTTGGATGATTTTCAGTTTGAGGTTGATTTTAATAAAACAGGGATTTAAAAGACATTGACTTTGGAGAGCTTAATAAAAGAAGGAAAAGAACTAATAAGAAAGGATCACTGGGTATAGTTGCATGTCTTCTCATTACAAATAATAAGTCACTTTGTTCTTTTCCTACATTTTGGTATCTGAGGTCTTGCCCTAAGAGCTGTGAGGTGTAAGTATCAAGAACTTACACATCTCACCCTGAAATATAGTCTACTGGAGAAAATTTATATATAAAAGAATAGAAGCCAGGCATGGCAGTGCATGCTTGTAATCTAAGCATTTTGGAGACTGAGGTAGCAAGATAACAAGTTCAAGCCCAGCCTGTTCTGCACAGTCAGACTTTGTTTCAAAAAAATTCCAAAAATCGAAAGGATAGAAAAAGGACATAAATTGAATAATCAGTGTAAACAATGCTTTGAGCAACATGAAGAGAGCTCTCGGAGAAGAATAAAGAATGCAGTCAGTATTTTTGATTGTGGAAAGCTTTTCTGTACAAATAGCTTCTGTTAGTTTAGAACTTAGGGCAATGCATTATTAGCTAACGTCTGTTGGATTGAGCTTTATCTTGGATTACCTGAAACACTGAGTAAGTTTGTAAAGTTAATGACTAAAACCTCTTGTGAAAATATAAAGTGGAGATCCAGCTGAGGTTGTCCTTGGGGGTCTTAAGTGGGCATCTAGACCCTGGGAATTTCATATAATTGCCCATGAGATACAGGTGCCTCTATTTTGCATAGTAGTCAACTATGTACAGGAATTGGTTTACATGAATCTAGAAGGAACTATGGAAAAAAAACTTATCATGAAATTATTCCAGTATTTACTGCTTAGAATACTTTAGCATATGTGTGATGCTTTGCACAGGTGAATTTTGGCTATCAGCCTTCAAGGGACAATTTTAGGATTTCTTCTAATTCTTCCCTGGTCATTATTTCTCCTGGGCCACTAGCCTATGGCCTGTTCTTTACTCATTCATTGATAGTTACAGGAACTTACAATGCCATTCACATAGTCTTTCCAGACCATTGCCAATTCAGAGGAATATTTTGAGTTTACCTCCCTTTCTGCAAATTGTGTGTGAAGTTGGGAAGCAGAGTTCCTGGGTTTATGTAAATCATCAAGATCCATCCTCTTCTACCTCCCTACATTTTAGTACTTGGAGCTGAATTTTGGGCAGTTGTGCATATGATGTTACATCTGTGCTAAAAGTCAAGGGAAAAATCAACAGAACTGTTTTTCTGTTGAGTAATTCTATAACAATCAAACTCCACAATCCTTCTCCATAAGTCATGCTTCTTCATATCCAATCATTCCTACCCATAATTTTACACTGAGCTGCTACTAATTGGTAAAATGGCAGAGGAAGATCTGACCTACAATGTTCATATTTTATTGATAAGCACCCAATTAGTAAGGTCCTCTGTGGCATATTGTTCTACAATAGATTATATCATGTCTTCATCATGAATAATTCATTTCATTCAATGCACAGCAAGTCAAAATTCAAAATCATGCACCGGGCATCTATATTTTATATGAGATTTTAAAATTAAAAATTTCCCAGGGTGCCTACTGCCCCAAATGAATGAACACGTGACAGGAGACGATGCTTACCTGGATGGAAGCAGGCAATGGGCTGTTCATACAATTAATGTAGTGACATGAAATCTACAACTCTATGTCCCCATCACTGACTTACTTTTTGTGAGAGAATGAATTAGTTCCATTGTTCTCCATGGTGCATATTTCTGCCCATCTGAGCTTCTACCATGGGATATTGCAGCAAAAAGACCCTCGCCATATGTACCCATGTACAATGTTCAATCTTGGACTTCCCATCCTCCAGGTACATAAGCCAAATAAATGTCTCTTCCTTATGAATTACCCAGCCTTGGTTATTGTCTTACAGCAACATAAAAGGGACCAAGACAAATACTAAGATGTCCTAGGAGATTGTTGAGATAGAAGTATGTTTGAGAGTACATGATTTTGTTGTATTAAGTCAGAGGAAAATAATGTACAGGGTGTATCAGAACCAAAAAATTCTGGGCTTGCAATATCCTAGTCTTCACCTTCATACCCTCCCTTTTTAGATGAACAAATGTTACAAAACAAGAATTCAAAGCATTCATCAAATTGTTTAGGGAAACTAACATAAACATCCGATCTTTCTTTTTTCTTTTAAAATTTTTTTTATTGTAAAGATACTGTACAGAGAGGTTACAGTTACACAAGTAAGGTAATGAGTACATTTCCTATCAAATCAGGTCTTTCATTCATTTTTCCTAGGATAACATTTTTTAATCAAGGGAAATGAATAAACTGACTTGGTTACAGAACTTAACTTTGATAAATTAAGTGGTGAAACTTTTTGAAGGTTATACTCCTAAAATATAAATTAGAATAACTGTTAAATAATCATTGAAACTTTTATATAAAAGAGACAGTTTCCAAGATCATCATGAGCTTAATAAAAATGTTTTGTTAAAAATTGTTCTTTTCTCTGTGCTCCTTCCAGCTCAATACTGTGAATGCTCCCACTGCCTGCAACTCAGAAATGGAATCAAGGTGAAAAGGGGAGAGGAGGGAATTAATATCATAAAATCATTATTATTGGATGTGTTAGTTCACTGTTCTCTTCTTCAATTCCCTGTTGAGTGCCACAATTCTTAGTTATGGCCCACATTCCCCTATTCACTACTACAATTATTTTTTTGTTCCATATTTTTCCTTCCAGTATTCATTTCTCTCACAATTCTTTTCAATCCCACAATTCCTTATTATTTCCCACAATTCTGTTTTTTTTCAATTTTATTTTATTGTAAAGGAGATGTACAGAGGGGTTACAGTAATATAACTAAGGCAATGAGTACATTTCTTTTCAAACATTGTTACTCCCTCCTTTGAATTCTCCCACTCCTCCCCCATCGGTCCCCTGCCCCCAAGTTATACAGTTCATTTCTAACATAGTGTATTGGTAGTAAGCTGTTGCATTGGTTTCACCCTTTGTCCTTTGTCCCAACATTTTGTTATTCCCCTTCCCTTCCCCAAATCAGATAAATGTACATACAAGACACAGGATATCAAGATCAAAAACAATGACATCAGGGGATAAGCCAAAGGGGTTGGGGGGATGAAAGAAAAAAGAAATAACTATACACAGTACATTAAAAAACAAAAACAAAATAAAAACCTCGTTTCCATATCTTGGAGTTCACTTATATTAGCTTCATTTTATATGGTCATATGTACATAGCTATTGAGCTATTGTGATCCTCTGCTACGACTATTCTAAACATATACTAATTATTACAAATGAGGGAAACCACAGAACCTATATTTCTTTGAGTATGGCTTACTTAATATGATTTTTCTAAGTCTTTCCATTTCCTTATGAATGGGGCGATGCCATTCTTTCTGATAGAATCATATAATTCCATTGTATATATATAACACATTTTCTTGATCCATTCATTTGCTGAGGGGCATCTGGGTTACTTCCATGTCTTAGCTATGGCAACTAATGCAATGAACATCGTTATGCTGGTAGCTTTAGTGGGGACTTGTTTGTGCTCATTTAGGTAAATGCCCAGGAATGGGATTGCTGGATCATAGATTGCTCTATGTGTAGTCTTTCGAAGAATCTCCATAATTCTTTCCAGAGTGGTTGAACCAGCTTACATTCCCACCAACAGTATAGGAGCATTCCCTTTTGACCACATTCCCACCAGCATCTGTTATTATTTGTTTTCTTCATAATGGCTGTTCTAACTGGGGTGAGGTGGAATCTCAATGTAGTTTTGGTTTGCATTTCTTTTATGGCCAGAGATGTTGAACATTTCTTCATGTGTCTATTGGAAAGACTACCTCTTCAACAAATGATGCTGGCAGAATTGATTGTATATGTATAGAAAACTGAAGCTAGATCCTTATATATCACCCTGCACCAGAATCAACTCCAAATGGATCAAAGACCCCGAGATAAGAGTAGATACCTTGAAAATATTACAGAAAAGGATAGAAGACACACTAGGGATCCTTGGCAGAGGTTGAAACTTCCTAAAGACCAAGAAACGCAACAAATCAAAGAAAGACTGGATACATGGGATTGTATTAAACTGCAGAGCTTCTATATGGCAATATAAATAGAAAACCCACAGATTGGGAGACAATCTTCACTAGTCAAACAACAGTCAAGGGCCTTGTATCAAAAATATACCTAGACCTCAAAAAATTAACTCCCCTCCCAATGACAAATCCTTAAAGAAACAATCACCCCATTAGTAAGTGGGCTAAAGAATGAAAAAGAGACTTCTCTGGAGAGGAAATAAGAATGGCCAATAGACACGAGTCTGTTTTCTACCACAGTTCCTAATCTTTTTCATAATTCCTAACTCATTGCTCTTTCTTCTCTACCTCAATACTACCTTCTTTTATAAAATTTCTCTTCTTTTCCCTGAATTTGGATAATAGAGGCATGATAGCTGCGGTTCTTTGAAGCATCCAGAGCAAAATCTGATTGCTTTTAAGTTAGTAGATAATGCTTAATATTATGATGGGCTATTACTTCCTGTTTGAAAATTTGAAAACTACATGGCAATACGAGAGAGCTACACACCACTCAAGAGCAATATTTTGAGTGTAGTTGTGGAAGTGGAAGGGACAGGATTGTAAGGGGAGAACAAAGGAGGAGGCAATAATAAAAAAAGAGCAATATTTTGCTATGAGGCCAATAAGGCCCCCCCTCTCAGGTGACATGTGGCCATATCTGGAAATGTTTTTGATTGTTACAACTAAAATGGAGTCATGCTACTCTCAGCCAATAGATAGGGACTAGAGATACTGTTAAGTACCCTACAGGGCACACTAGTCCCATAACAAAGAATTTTCCAGCTCTTCAATATGAGCCATTCTCAAAGGGTATTTAACTGTTAGAATTCATTCAACCTATATTTATTTTCTACCTGATGCCAGGCAGCTATCAGGCACTGGACGCTGCCAGATCTATTAGCAGATGATGGAATTGCTATCTGTCTACATGCTAAAAGAATATTCACCCCAATCTTCAAAATCTTAGAAATGAAGAACATTGACACTCGAAAATTAAACTCTGAGGTACAAAAATAATGAGTTAGATGAGAAAAATGCAAAACTCTTCTCAAAGAAGCAAAAAGTTGCCTAGACTGAAGGGAACGAGTCAACCCATATAGAGAAAGAGAATGTCTTGGGAAAGAAGAGCAAGTTATCCAAAGTAGATATGAAAAGAGATGTTTGACAAGGAAATGGGAAAATAAGTGAATGAAAGAGAAGAAAAAACAGATACATTATTTAAGCAATAAATGTTTTGAATTCTCATTTAATTACTTGCAGAGTTTATATCATTTGAGCTTATCAAAAGTGTTAGTTGTTTTTCACAGCTTTGTCAAAGGTAGACCACACCAGAATCCACAGACATATTGGCTAGAAGAATTGGGTTCCCTTTAAACAAACTAAGAGCTCCTTTTCTGATCATGATATATACAAACTTAGTGCAATTCAATAGTCAGCCAACATTACATAGAATATACCTTCTTCTTATTCCAGGTTCATTAAATCCTTTATGATAATATGGTTTCTCCTGTAGGCTCTCTACAGGGAGCAGTGAGCAAGTCAAGCTGATATGAACCTTCAGTTGATTTGAGAGTTTTCATTATATTTTTATAAATGGAAAGTCTGATTATTATTTAGCTTATCACATAGCCTATAGGGAAAATAGATATTGATATAAAAAAGTGAGAATCCAAGTTTTTTTGGAGGTGGTATTATGTATATGTGTGTGAGTGAGAGAGAGAGACAGAGGGAGAGAGAGAGAGAGAGAGAGAGAGAGAGAGAGAGAGAGAGAGAGAGAGGGAGAGAGAGAGAGAGAGAGAGAGAGGGAGAGAATGGGAGAGAGAGAGAGGGAGGGAGGGAGAGAGGGACAGAGAGGGGAGAGGGAGAGAGAAGGGGGGATAGAGAATGATAGAGGGGCACTTCAATAGCCACCACTGGAAAGTTTCTGCATGCTTATGTAAATAAATGAGATATGTAAATTTATACTACAGTTCCATGAACTTGATTAATAGGATTCCATTTTTGGAAGGCCAGTTTTCCCTCAGTCTGAAAACAAACTAATTCTTACATTTTGCACTTGAAAATTAATTCATTGTTCAGGCCTTTCACTTGGCCTTTAGTATTTAGTTATTAATTAAGGAAATGCTTACCAGGGGCTGCACTGGGGAGTGAGGATCCAGAAATATCTAGGGTGACATGGTCCTTTCTCTGGAAGACGCATACACTCCCATGGGAGGAATCATCCATCTTTTCCTCCGTCTTTGCAAATTAGACACAAGAGAAAGGCAATTCTCCATGCAGTGAAATCCTTGAGACATATATACTTCATAAAAGCTGTGACATCTTTTAACTGATGCATAATAGACAGAAGGAAAAGCTATTGCAAACCTCCATGTACACACATGTGCATATGAGTTGGCAGTTATGAATATATGGTCATATAATGCTTTAAATTATGTAGAGCCATAGTTCATTTCCTAACTCTCATGAAGCCATTAGCATTTCCAAAGGGTATGTTATTTCATAATGAGGAGTAATGGACTTCACATAGTTCTCTAAGAAACCCACAGTCCTAAGGATACTCTTTCAAGGCTACCTGGGCAAACCAAGTGCCTTCTTGATACCCATCACCACACCATCTTGCAAGAGCATTTGGATAATAGCCTGTTTGAATAACAGCCTGAAGAGAAGAAGAAATAGAGGTAAGGGATTTACCAAAGTACAATACAAACTTTGAGTTTAATGGACTATGTCTTATGTTCTCTTTCCACACTTAATCACCACCTTAGATGAGTGAATGTTTAATAAACACTTCCTGATGCATTAGTCTATTCTATCCATAAGTACAATGCCCTGCTCTAGGGACTTCTGACAAATACATAAAATAGTTCATCAACATTATGGATGGAAAACAACGTTTTTGTGAATTAATCCCTATGTTTTATATGATATGAAATAAGATGATAGAAAAAAGTATAGATATTTAATTCCCAACAAAGTACCAGAATGGTACACAAATTCTAAAAGCATCACCACATGAATTCTAAAAGAAAAAGTACTTCTTAAAGCAAAATGGTTGGCTTGCCCTAAGTCCAAACAAAATCACTTAATATTAATTCCAAAGTCAGCAGCTTTAGCTTATGCAATCTAAGGCAGTCAGTGTTAATTTATTACTATTTCATGTCACACAATGGTGGCCACCCACGACACCAAGAGTAATTTAAAGAAAGACAAGGAATAAATTCAATAGAGAAAGAATCCAAGGTTTCTCTGAGTATTAAAATGGACAGTGGCACCAGAAGTGAATTAATATAGAATTCTTTTCTGCTATTCCAAAGAATGGGACAATTTACATATTTATTCTCTGATGTCGAAGACAAGTTGGATTTCAAAATGTTTCTTCTCTCCAGGCAATAATTTACCTTGGATACAAGTTATGACATTGAAAATGAACTACCCTGAAATAAATGTATTTGCCAGATCTATTTCTTCTACATAAATCTTAGTACTTTTCCCTAGCCATGTTTTTCATTCTTATTGTTAAAAGCTGCTTGCTTAGCATGCTTGCCACAAAGTTGTGGGAGTAAACATTCAGATAAGCCAAAAATAGTTGAATTTTTCTTAACAGTACATCAGAGTCACTAGGTATTAACAACCTGGAGGGTGATGGATAGAGAAAATGAAATAACAGATACTATCAAATTTTCATTTTAAAATCCATAGTCTCTATTCCATAGCAGAATATTAGGATGTGTATGGAAACCTGTGTACATTCACAATCAAACTATCTTTTTACCTTTGGACTAGATTCATTAGAAAGATTTAAATTTTGCTGAGTTTTCTCAATTATACTCCAGCATACTAAATTGCAACCAATCAACTGTTTTCTCTAATGTATGTCAAAAGACTTAACAACATGGGAAGCATTGTTTTATATAACAATACATTGAAAAAATTATCATAAAAACTAGCATAATCAGCCAGATGCTGCTGTAATCCTAGATATTCAGGAGGTTGAGGTCTGAAGAATGAAGTGTTAAGCCAGCCCAGGGCAGCAAAGTCAGCCACACTCTTGTCTCCAATTAATCACCAAATGTTGGCAGGGGCACTGTGGCTCAAGTGGTAGAGTGCTAGCCCTGAACAAAAATGCTCAGAGACCGTGCCTAGGCCCCGAATTCAAGCTCTGGGATTAAGCACAAAAACAAAAACAACAAAACAAAAACTAACATCATCAGTTTGGAAAATACTACATCAGAGATCAGAGGACCCTGGTTTGAATTTTTATTTTTTTTAATGTGCCAATGGGCAAGTAGATTAGCCAATGACTTCATACTTGGTTCCTTAATTATAATCTGGGGATTACTATGTTGAAAATGAACTGCACAACTTGGAGGGGGAGTGAGGAGTTAGGGAGGTGGGGAGGGAAGGAATAGTGGGAGGGAAACAAAGGAGGAGGTAACAATGCTCGATAGGAAATATATTCATTGCCTTAGTCATGTAACTGTAACCCTTCTGTACAGTATCTTTACAATAAAAAATCCTTATTAAAATAAAAAATAAATAAAAGATTACTTTATAATGTAATACCAAGTAATAACACACAAATACTTCCAATTAAAACAAAATACAGAAATACACAATGTTTACTCTATATTTTATGGATCAGACACTAAAATTTCTTATTTACAGTTTAGATTGACATATTGAATTGAAAGCCCTCTGTACACAAAGATAATTTTTAAAAAAGAAATTTTGCAAATTATGTGATAACAATAAAAGGCAACAGTATCTTAAGGTATTAACTATCAACAGATGATATTTGCTATGTACTATGTCCTAGGCAATGTTCCAAATATGTATCAATATGTATTAACCCCTTATAGTAACACTTTGGAGTAGATACTACTATAGTTTCCAATATACAGATGAGAAAATTAAGGTAAATACAGTTTAAATAGCTTGCTCAAAGTTGTACAGCTAGCAGGCTAGACAATGAAAAAGGTCATAATATAGTGGATAATAAAAATATGGTGAAAGATAAAATGTGATATGATATGGCTATCAGCTTTCAGTGTAAATAAAAACATGGGACAAGCTGAACACTGTTGGCTCATACCTATAATCTATTTACTCAGGAGGCTGAGATCTGAGTTCACAGTTTAAAGTCAGCTTGGGCAGAGAAGTCCATGAGACTTATCTCTAATGAACCAGCAAAAAGCCAGAAGTGGAGGTATGGCTCAAAATGAAGAGAACAAACCTTGAGCAAAAAAGCCAGGTGAGAGCACAAGGCCTTGAGCTCAAGCCCCAGGAATGGCATACACAGAAGTTTCTAAGACAAAAGTCAGAAAAAAGTAGAAGGGAACAGGAAAATGTGTGTCAAGGGTAAAGTAGAAGGCACAAGGGATGAAGTGGAATCAGGTAGTAAAATGTGAGAAGAAAGAAGCCCCTGGCTACCAGGACCTATGGAATGTTTTCACCAAACATCAATGTAAGACACTACTCTGTTTCAACAATATATCAAGACAAAACCAAGAGCTTCCATAGTCATGTAGGAACACAGACAAAGCAAGACTATAATCCAATGATAATGACAATTTGCCTTGTGAAGGTTAAAATGTGTTTGTGACTTTAAGCATCACTATTCACAATACTGTGAAATAGGAGAAATTTATATAATCATCTAATCTCAATAAAAATATATAATAAAAATAAAAATAAAAGAATATAATCCAAGCAGCAAAACTTGCCAAATACCATTCTAGCTTGGCCATATTCAGTGATTACTATATCTTTGTTGAAGATTGTTGTCCATAATTCATTATTCCTCCTTGTAGATAAGATTTATAGATAAAATTTGTTAATCTTTTCTATAATTGTGGAATTACTTCTCCATTCGCTAAAGTGTCCAAATCAATGTGGAGTCCTGTGTCCATGACACAACACTAACTCACCCACTAGTACAATTTTATTGAAGCCCCTTAGGATTCTCCACAGTATGCAATCTCCCAGGTTGCAAAGGGACAATAAACTTAACTTATCCATCCGTAGGTATGTTCTTAGTGGTTGTCTAGAATACACTGAAAAACATCCCCCTTTTTTGTCAAGAAAAAAAACTGGGTTTTTAAACCAATACTATAGGGGGAGGGGAACAGATTTATAGACAGAGAGAAGTAAAATAACAAATGTCATTGCTAAGGAAAATAACTCTTGCAATGATGTGGGAATGATCTCAATTAGAAAGAAAGTGGTGTTGCTAAGCCTGAGTAGGAAAAAACTACTACTGGCAGAAAGAAAGTATATAAGAATAAGGACATTAGTGCCACTGGGAGCAAAGGGGACTGAACCTGTGATATATATCTAAAGCAGAACTAAATAGTGACTAGAAAGCAAGGGAAGGAGAAACTTGACAATGAGAATGATTGTGGTTTCTACTGAGAAAATTGGGTGAACTTTGCTATCACTGATTGAGTTTAGGAGTTCAAAACGTAAGAAGTGTTTTAGGAGAAAAGCTTGTTAATAAAAATTGACAATTAAAAAATTGACATTGCTATAGGATATTCATGTAAAAAATGTCCTGATTTTGGAAGTACAGATGTGGAGACTAAGAGAGACTTCAGTGCCGAAGATCCAAGAGCAATTAGCATATAAATGAAATTTGAAACCATGATGGATAAGATCATCCCAGGATAGAATGTACTGTGAGGCCCTAAAGGAAGCCAGAAACAATCCTTGAGGAATGAGGAATCATATCATTTGCTGGAAATGGAAACAGTAAGGAATGATAAAAGAAAGAGGCCAAAGGAAGATTAAGATAAAGTGAAGGACCAGAAAGGTAAAAGAGAGAAAGTTTTAAAGTTGAAGTGACAATTGAACAATATTATAACGCAGTTCCAAAAAGACCGAGATAAAACAACCTCTCACAAACACACACACACACACACACATACACACACACACACACACACACACAAAACTTCCTAGAAAAATCATTCAGAAGAGATATGGTTAGCAAGGGAGCCAGGAGAGTAGAAAGGACTTTTAATTTACTGTTTTAATTTACTGTTTGAGTATGTTAACTGACCATGGAAACTAGAAAGAATATGTTAAGTGAAAAGAGATTCCATACTCTAAGTTGTAAGAGAATTCAGAGTCCCGGAGGAATTATCATTGCAAAAAAGAAGCTCCATCTTCTTTCCAAACAAATGAATGAGCCCACTTGATATCCTTAATAGAACTTTTAAAATATTCTATTGTTTCTTGGATTATAATGTCATTTAAATGTATACTATGTCTAGTGAAAAATAAAATTTAGAATGGGAGTTGTAAGGAAATATTTTGCATTCTCAGGTTTCAAGTTCTGAGTTTCAGCACCAACCGTTAGGAGATATTAAGGAAATATTTCAAGTACCAGGATTATGAATAAAGAAGATGGTAGAGAGGCAATCTCAACATGCCAATAGGTTTATTGGACTCAATAAGAAGGGCAACCAATTCTTCAGACTAGCTGAAGAAGAAATGGCACAAATCCCTTACAGCTAAGATCTCCTTCATTACAAAGAGAGATTGAAATCAGGCATTTTCCATCAGAAGTGGCAAGCAAAGATTTCATGCTTGACACAGGCGGCTCATGCCTGTAATCACAGCTACTTAGGAGGCTGAGATGTAAGGATCCTGGTTCGAAGCCAATGAGGGCAGATAACTCTGAGAGATTTTTTTTTAATCTCCAACTTACCAGCAAAAAGCCAGACATAAGGATGTGGCTCAAGTAGTGTAGGGCCAGCGTTGATTGAAAAAGCGAAGGGAGAGCGAATGGCCCTGAGTTCAAATATCAGAACCAGTACAAAAATGAACAAAGTTATATATAGTTTCTCCTTCAATAAAATTCTCATGAGTTATTATCTGAATCAATTTTAGCACAAAAATCAGATTAAATCAGTCACTTCTGCTGTATAGGGTCATAAACAAATACTTGATACCTCAGTCTTGCTAATAATAACACAGAAATCCACTTGCTTTTTCAACTTGAAGGAAAACAGTCATACTGGATGGTTGGCTCTACAGAAAGTCCTTCTGTTTAAAAATACAATTGTCCCCTAAATGTGCACCAGCATTTACTCTGGCATCTTCCCAGTGGAGTATCCACATTAAGGCAAGTCTTCTCTAACAAGGTCCTGGGGTGTATCGTATTCTTCTTTCTGGAAATACTATGTGTATACGGATGTCATGGCTGGGTCTTTGCCAAATGTTCCCAAGAATGCCTGGGCCTTGCTTAGTGTTTACCTGAGTCTTCCCAACTGCTGAGGACTTTCTATACCAACATTCAACCCCATGAGCTCTAGGCCTGAAAACTACAGGGCATGGGAACTACTATAGCCATAGCCCTTCACCTCTTCCACTTTTCATCTAGAGCAATCTGAAGACTCTTCCTAGCCTGTATATTCCAAACATTCCAAAGGAATTTTGAAAAGGCAAGTCTGGCAAGCAACTAGATCAACAACTTTCAAGAAAACTGTCCTAGAGGAGAAAAATATTCAACCTGTATTATCCAGTATGGTATGCTGGCCACTAGCTACATGTGGGTCTCTAGCACTGAGATGTGGTTAGTGCACAGAGGAACAGGATTTGAAATTTTACTTACTGTTGTTAATTATAATTTATGTCAATGGCTACATGTGAGCTAAGGCTTACTGAACAATAGATCAGAATACAATGTAAACCTCAATAGATGTGATTTCAATAATGTATAAGGGAAGACAGAGCAAAGGAAGTGAGAAGGCAGAAAGCAGAACAAACCTAACACTGATGTATTTTTAAACCTTCCTGGTGATGTTGGCATTTATAAATAAGATTGACAGTAGATGAGAGACGTGAAAAGTTATTGGACAAGTCCAAGCCACTGAATCCTTATGAGGTAAGGAAGCGAAGAAAGACTCCAAAAAAGAAAAGAACAAGGTAAAAACCCCTGACTCTTACCCAACTGGTCTACTCAAGAAACTATGGGAATAAATAGACAGTATAAAAATCCTCATTATTTTTTGAGCTTTTCCAAACACCGTGCTAATCAGCTCCTCTCCTGATGGACCTGCCCTGCAGCGTCTGTCATTATCCCCACTGGATGCAGGGCTAGACCTGTATAGCAAAGTCAGAAATCCTGTGCTATATCAGCCAATGTTCATGTGCTCAGGCCCTAAACAAGACCCTCTTCAGACCCAGCCAAAATCCAATGTATGTATAAAATTATTTAATAAAATCAATTAGCAAAGCACTTTTTTAAAACAACACATCACATAACCTTATAAGAAATGATAAAATAGGAAGTGGCGCTGTAGCTCAAGTGGTAGAGCGCTAGCCTTGAGCTGAAGAGCTGAGGGACAGCGCCCAGGCCCAGAGTTCAAGCCCCACGACCGAAAAAAAAAAATTCCACCAAGAAATGATAAAATAGAAAAAATATATCTATGATTATATCCCATTTCTTGTAAAGACAAAAGTGCTTTGTAATAAGCTAGAGATGCTACATCTTGGCAGAGAAATGTGATAAAGAAACAAGGCAGGGACGTTCTGAACACAACTGAAATCTAAGAAGTACAGTTTGTACAATAGGAAGTACAATTTTTTTCGGGCCAGTGGATCATTCTCATTTCTTCCTTTGGGTACCACACAACTCAAAGTGCACATCTTTGTAATGCTACAGTCCTCTGAGACAGGTAAACCAAAATTCTAGCTGCAATACTCAAATGATAGAATTATGAGAAATGAACTTAGATTGAGACATTTGTTGCTCTAGAGAAGAACAAGCAACATTTTCACTTGTGAAATTTTCAGTATGAACTCCATTTGAAGCCACTCCCATTTTCCTGATTGAGAGCTAATAGCGTTGAGGGAATGATCGATAACCTGGATCTCTTCCTTCAACCATTAGTTTCACTTGGATTGTGTTCTGATCAACAGTCTACAAAGTAACAAATTAATTTCCTCAACTCTCATAAAATAATTTTCAGCAAAGGTATAACAAAATGAAATCCCTCAAAAGAGAAAAAAAATGCAGAGGTTTAAAGTATATCCCAACATGGTGTGATAATAAAATGTCAGTATAATACATAAACCTTACTCGGTAAGTTAAGTGTATGTTTCATAAATTCATTGAAGTCTCAGACACATTACAGAGTTCAAAGAGATTTTTCATATTGTGTAATTCAATGCTTCATTTTGGTGGTGAATTATGCACTGGCCCAAACCATGACAATCACAGTGGGGAGTCCTATTCAGATTATAGATGAAAAATAAACTGTGATTCATTTGCCATAAGTAGTTTATATACTCTGAGAGGGTCAAAAATTCAAAGAAGAAATGATGCAGATTTTTCACAAAAGAAACAGAATGTCTCTAGATTGAAAATAATCACCCCAAAGTTATGCCAGAGTGTTAAATGTCTTGATATCTGATATCTAGATGCACCCCCTTCTCTGCTTCTCTCTCTCTTTCTCAAGCACCTTTTACAGTACATTAAATCTTATATATATATATATATATATATATATATATGTATATGTATATATATACAAATCTTATATATGTATATATAAATTTTAAAGAAAAGAACTATTGATTTAAAAAAGGCCATTCTTTCTTCTGATGTTCAGTCTAGTAGAA
>NW_027204492.1:117097757-117105257 GCF_024711535.1 Dipodomys merriami
TGACCTGGGCACCGTCCGGGCTCCACAGGAAGCGGAGGTCACGCAGGGTCGCGGGTTTCACTGTGGGGGTCACGGGGGGTCATGGGGGGCACAGGTCATGCAGGGTCCTGGGTTTGGTGCATGGGGGTCATGGGGGGTGGTCGGGGGTCATGGGGTCATGGGGGTCACAGGGGGGTCATGGGGGTCACGGGGGGTCATGGAGGTCACAGGGGGTCATGGGGGTCACAGCGGGTTGTGGAGGTCAAGGATATCACAGGGGGATCATAGGGGTCACAGGAGGTCATGGGGGTCACAGGGGGTCATGGAGGTCACAGGGGGTCATGGGGGTCACAGGGGGTCATGGAGGTCACAGGGGGTCACGGGGGTCACAGGGGGTCATGGGGGTCACAGCGGGTTGTGGAGGTCAAGGATATCACAGGGGGATCATAGGGGTCACAGGAGGTCATGGGGGTCACAGGAGGTCATGGGGGTCACAGAGGGTCATGAGAGGTCACAGGGGGTCATGGGGGTCACAGAGGGTCATGGGGGTCACAGGGGGTCATGGGGGTCACAGGGGGTCATGGAGGTCACAGGGGGTCATTGGGGTCACAGCGGGTTGTGGAGGTCAAGGATATCACAGGGGGATCATAGGGGTCACAGGAGGTCATGGGGGTCACAGGGGGTCATGGAGGTCACAGGGAGTCATGGAGGTCACAGGGGGTCATGGGGGTCACAGGGGGTCATAGGGGTCACAGGGTATCATGGGGTTATGGGGGTCACAGGGGTTCATAGTGGGTCACAGAGGTCATGGGGGGGTCACAGGGGGTCATAGGGTATCATGGGGGTTATGGGGGTCACAGGGGTTCATGAGGGGGTCACAGGGGTTCAAGAAGGGGTCATGGGGGGTCACAGGAGGTCATGGGGGGTCACGGGGGGGTCACCAGGCCCCGGAGCTCACGGAAGTCAGCGACGTAGCGGCTGAGGTTGAGGAGGGCCCGGCCCCCGTCCCGCAGGGTCAGGTGCAGGATGTCGCCCCGAACCCCCAGCGCGCAGCCCGCCGTGAGCCCGGCCCGCACCGCGTACGCCCCACACGGGCCCCAGGCCACTTCCTCGTCGAACCTGCCGGAGATGGGGGAGCACTCAGCACAGCACCCAGGAGCACTGAGCACAGCACCCAGGAGGTGGATGGATGGGTGGATGGATGGGTGGATGGATGGGTGGATGGATGGGTGGATGGGTGGATGGATGGATGGATGAGTGGGTGGATGGATGGGTGGATGGATGGGTGGATGGATGGGTGGATGGGTGGATGGATGGATGGGTGGATGGGTGGATGGATGGATGGGTGGATGGATGGATGGATGGGTGGATGGATGGATGGGTGGATGGATGGATGGATGGGTGGATGGATGGGTGGATGGATGGGTGGATGGATGGATGGATGGGTGGATGGATGAGTGGGTGGATGGATTGGTGGATGGATGGATGGATGGGTGGATGGATGGATGGATGAGTGGGTGGATGGATTGGTGGATGGATGGGTGGATGGATGGGTGGATGGATGGATGGATGGATGGATGGATGGATGGGTGGATGGATGGGTGGATGGATGGGTGGATGGATGGATGGATGGGTGGATGGATGGATGGATGGGTGGATGGATGGATGGGTGGATGGGTGGATGGATGGATGGGTGGATGGATGGATGGATGGGTGGATGGATGGATGGGTGGATGGATGGATGGATGGATGGATGGATGGGTGGATGGATGGGTGGATGGGTGGATGGATGGGTGGGTGGATGGATGGATGGATGGATGGATGGATGGGTGGATGGATGGATGGATGGGTGGATGGATGGATGGATGGGTGGATGGATGGATGGATGGATGGATGGGTGGATGGGTGGATGGATGGATGGATGGGTGGATGGGTGGGTGGATGGGTGGGTGGATGGATGGATGGGTGGATGGATGGATGGATGGATGGATGGATGGATTCATGGGTGGGTGGATGGGTGGGTGGATGGATGGATGGGTGGATGGATGGATGGGTGGGTGGATGGATGGATGGGTGGGTACACAGACGCCGCCCTTCCCTTCCCTCGTTCCTGCCCCCCCCCCCGGCCGCACCTGTAGTGGAGGCTGAGGTTGGCATGGCCGCCGTGGTCCCAGGTCACCAGCACCGTGTGGAGGTCAAGGCAGAGCAGACACAGGCCTGGCGCGGGTTCGAGGCCCCAGGGAGTGGGAGGGGGGGAATGACGGGTGGGCATGCGGCCTCTGACCCCCCCCCGGCCTCTGACCCCCAGGCCTTCCCCAGTCCTCCCTGGCCCAGTCCCCCCAGGGCGTTGGGAGTTCCAGACGTTTCGGGAAGGTTCTGGGAGTTTCCGGGAGGGGATTTTGGGGGAGGCCGGGGTGACGCACGTCCTGTGCCATTATCAGATCTCAAGCCCACGCCACCCGGGGGGAGAAAAGGGGAAGTAGAGGCCTGGGCGGGGGATGGTGTTGACTGTTGATAGAGGAAGAGGAGGGGGAGGAAGGTTCTGGAAAGGACGGTGGGGAGGGGGAGGGGAGGGCCGAGGCATCTGAAGGGAGGAGAGAGATTGGGGGGCGCAGGAGTGGGGCGGGGGGGCGTGAGACGGACGGACGGACGGACGGACGGACGGACGGATGCCCACCGGCACCGGGAATGCCTTCGAGAGAGATACAGATGGACAGACAGACTCCAGGGAGACAGACAGACACCAGGGACACAGACACACAGACAGACAGACATCAGGGAGACAGACACACAGACAGACAAACAGACAGACCGATAGATGCTAGGGGGACAGACAGACAGACACTAGAGACACAGACAGACAGACACCAGGGACACAGACACACAGACAGACAGACACCAGGGAGACGGACAGACAGACAGACAAACATCAGGGAGACAGACAGAGAGACAGACAGACAGATAGATACTAGGGAGACAGACAGACAGACACCAGAGACACAGACAGACAGACACCAGGGAAACAGACAGACAGACACCAGAGACACAGACAGACAGACAGGAGGGAGATAGACAGACCCCAGGGAGATGGACAGACAGACACCAGGGAGATAGACAGACAGAGAGACAGACACCAGAGACACAGACAGACAGATAGATACTAGGGAGACAGACAGACAGACACCAGAGACACAGACAGACAGACAGGAGGGAGATAGACAGACTCCAGGGAGATGGACAGACAGACAGACATCAGGGAGACAGACAGACAGACACCAGGGAGATGGATAGACACACACCAGGGAAACAGATGGACAGACAGACATCAGGGAGACAGACAGACAGACAGACAGACAGACAGACAGATAGATACTAGGGAGACAGACAGACAGACACCAGAGACACAGACAGACAGACATACACGAGGGAGATAGTAGACACCAGGAAGATGGACAGACAGACACACAGACAGAGACCAGGGAGACGGACAGACAGACAGACTCCAGGGAGACAGACAGACAGACAGACAGACACCAGGGACACAGACACACAGACAGACAGACAGACACCAGGGACACAGACACACAGACAGACATCAGGGAGACAGACACACAGACAGACAAACAGACAGACAGATAGATACTAGGGGGACAGACAGACAGACACCAGAGACACAGACAGACAGACACCAGGGAGACGGACAGACAGACAGACAAACATCAGGGAGACAGACAGACAGAGAGACAGACAGACAGATAGATACTAGGGAGACAGACAGACAGACACCAGAGACACAGACACACAGACAGACATCAGGGAGACAGACAGACAGACACACACACAGACAGAGACCAGGGAGACAGACAGACATGAGGGTGACAGACAGACAGACACCAGGGATATGGACAGACAGACAGACTCCAGGGAGACAGACAGACAGACAGACATCAGGGAGGGAGACAGACACACAGACAGACAGACAGGCAGACACCAGAGACACAGACAGACAGACAGACAGACAGACAGACACCAGGGACACAGACACACAGACAGACATCAGGGAGACAGACAGACAGACACACACACAGACAGAGACCAGGGAGACAGACAGACATGAGGGTGACAGACAGACAGACACCAGGGATATGTACAGACAGACAGACTCCAGGGAGATAGACAGACAGACAGACAGACATCAGAGAGGGAGACAGACAGACAGACAGATACCAGGGACACAGACACACAGACACACAGACAGACAGACACCAGGGACACAGACACACACACAGACACCAGGGACACAGACACACAGACATCAGGGAGACAGACAGACAGACAAACAGACAGACAGATAGATACTAGGGAGACAGAAAGACAGACACCAGAGACACAGACAGACAGACACCAGGGAGATGGACAGACAGACACACACACACAGAGACAGACACACACACAGAGAGACAGACAGACACACACACAGAGAGACAGACACACAGACAGTGACCAGGGACACAGACACACAGACAGACAGACAGACAGACACCAGGGAGATGGACCGACAGACACACACACAGAGAGACAGACAGACACACAGACAGAGACCAGGGAGACAGACAGACACCAGGGAGATGGACAGACAGACACACACACACAGAAACAGACACACAGAGACCAGGGAGACAGACAGACATGAGGGTGACAGACAGACAGAGAGACAGACACCAGGGAGATGGACAGACAGACAGACTCCAGGGAGACAGACAGACAGACAGACACCAGGGACACAGACACAGACACAGATGGACAGAGAAACAGACACAGACAGACAGACACCCTGGCCCTCCCTCCTTACCTCTGTGTTCCTCCCATGCACTGTTGGGAGGAGCATCAGGGTGAAGGCCAGGGCGGCCCAGGGCCCCGGCCGCCAGCCCTGGAGGCTCATGGACGGACGGACGGACAGACAGACGGATGGATGGATGGGTGGATGGATGGATGGATGGATGGGTGGATGGGTGGATGGATGAGTGGGTGGATGGATTGGTGGATGGATGGATGGATGGATGGATGGATGGGTGGATGGATGGATGGATGAGTGGGTGGATGGATTGGTGGATGGATGGGTGGATGGATGGGTGGATGGATGGATGGATGGGTGGATGGATGGATGGATGGATGGATGGGTGGGTGGGTGGATGGGTGGATGGGTGGATGGATGGATGGATGGATGAGTGGGTGGATGGATGGATGGGTGGATGGATGGATGGGTGGGTGGGTGGGTGGGTGGATGGATGGGTGGATGGATGGATGGATGGATGGATGGATGGATGGGTGGATGGATGGATGGGTGGGTGGATGGGTGGGTGGATGGATGGATGGATGGGTGGATGGATGGATGGGTGGGTGGGTGGGTGGGTGGATGGATGGGTGGATGGATGGATGGATGAGTGGGTGGATGGATGGATGGGTGGATGGATGGGTGGGTGGGTGGATGGATGGATGGATGGATGGGTGGATGGATGGATGGATGGATGGATGGATGGATGGATGGATGGATGAGTGGATGGATGAGTGGGTGGGTGGATGGATGGATGGATGGATGGGTGGATGGATGGATGGATGAGTGGATGGATGAGTGGGTGGGTGGATGGATGGATGGATGGATGGATGGATGGATGGGTGAGTGGATGGGTGGCTGGATGGGGGGACAGGGCTGGCGGGACCAGGTCGGGGCCCAGGCCGCCGTCTGTCCGTCCGTCCGTCCGTGTGTCTGGCTGTCCTGCATGGGAGGAGGAAGCGGGGGAGGGAAGGGGAAACACAGACGCAGGAAACCGAGTCAGCGATGCCGGGCGGCTGATATGGAGGAGGCCGTTGGGGAGGGGGGGTATGGGCCCCGCCGCGTGACACAGACGGACGGACGGATGTGGAGAGACAGACAGACAGAGAGAGACAGACAGACAGATAAACAGATGGACAGACAGGGAGAAAGACGGATGGACAGACAGAGAGACGGATAGACAGAAAGACAGAGAGACTCAGAGACAGACAGAGGGACACCAGGGTGACAGACAGACAGACAGACACAGGCAGACAGACACAGACAGACAGACAGGGAGAAACACAGATAGACGGATGGACAGAGAGACAGACAGACAGAGGGACAGACAGACAGACATGGAGAGAGAGACGGACAGAGGGACAGACGCAGAGACAGACAGACACACACACACACATGGACCCTGAGAAAGACGGACACACGGACGGACGGACGGACAGATGGAGTTTTGGGGCGCGGCCAGCAGGTGGCAGCGCAGGTCAGAGGTCGCCAGAGTGACATCACATGCAACCGAGTCACAGACACCGGCCCGCTGTCCCTCTGTCTGTCCTTCTGTCCATCCGTCTGTCTGTCCCTGTCCATCCCTCTGTGAGTCTGTCTGTCTGTCCCTCTCTCTGTCCATCTGTCCCTCTGTCTGTCTAACTGTCCTTCTGTCTGTCTGTCTGTCCCTGTCTGTCTGTCCCTCTGTCTGTCTGTCCCTCTGTCTGTCCATCCATCTGTCTGTCTGTGTGTCCCCCCATCAGTCCCTCTGTCCCTCTGTCTGTCTGTCCCTCTGTCTGTCCATCCATCTGTCTGTCTGTGGGTCCCCCCATCAGTCCCTCTGTCCCTCTGTCTGTCCCTCTGTCCCTCTGTCTGTCTGTCCCTTCTTTCTGTCTGTCCATCCATCTGTCTGTCTGTCTGTCAGTCCCTCTGTCCCTCTGTCCATCTGTCTATCTGTCCTTCTGTGTGTCTGTCTGTCCCTCTGTCTGTCTGTCCCTCCATCCCTCTGTCTGTCCTTCTGTCTGTCTGTCTATCCGTGTCCATCCCTCTGTGTGTCTGTCTGTCCCTCCATCGGTCTCTCTGTCCTTCTGTCTGTCAGTCCGTCTGTCTGTCTGTCCATCGGTCTGTCCCTCTGTCTGTCCGTCTGTCTGTCCCTCTGTCTGTCTGTCCCTCTGTCTGTCCGTCCCTCTGTGTGTCTGTCTGTCAGTCCGTCTGTCTGTCTGTCCCTCTGTCTGTCCCTCTGTCCCTGTCTATCTGTCCTTCTGTCTGTCCGCCTGTCCCTCTGTCTGTCCGTCCCTCTGTGTGTCTGTCTGTCTGTCTGTCAGTCCCTCTGTCCCTCTGTCCCTCTGTCCCTCTGGCTGACCGTCCATCTGTCAGTCTGTCCTTCTGTCTGTCAGTCTGTCTGTCCATCGGTCTGTCCCTGTCTGTCCGTCCCTCTGTCTGTCCGTCCCTCTGTGTGTCTGTGTGTGCCCCCATCAGTCCCTCTGTCCCTCTGTCTGTCCCTCTGTCCCTCTGTCTGTCCCTCTGTCCTTCTGTCTGTCCCTCTGTCTGTCTGTCCATCCATCTGTCGGTCTGTCGGTCTGTCTGTAAGTCACTCGGTCCCTCTGTCCATCTGTCTATCTGTCCTTCTGCCTGTCTGTCTGTCCCTCTGTCTGTCCGTCCCTCTGTCCGTCCCTCTGTGTGTCTGTCTGTCCCTCTGGCTGACCATC
>NW_027204492.1:117110257-117135257 GCF_024711535.1 Dipodomys merriami
CAGGGCCTCTTCTGGGACCTCCCTTGACCCTCTACCACCTTTGACCTGTGCCCCCTCCAACCCCACCCACAGGTCCCCCTGTGTTACTGCCAGTTCACACTTCTACCTCTCCACCGAAGCCCCAGGTTCGAGGTCTTCATGGCGGAGGCCGAGAAGACGGTGATCGGAGGCCTGGTGTACGCCAACCCTGGTGAGGCTGGGCCTACAATCCCCACCCTCCTCCTCCTCCAATCTACGCCTTGATGGACCTGCTACTTATATATGTCAGCCAGCCAGCCATCCATCCATCCACCCATCCATCCATCCATCCACCCACCCATCCATCCATCCATCCATCCATCCACCCATCCACCCACCCATCCATCCACCCATCCACCCATCCACCCATCCATCCACCCATCCATCCACCCACCCATCCATCCATCCATCCATCCATCCATCCATCCATCCATCCACCCATCCATCCACCCACCCATCCATCCATCCACCCATCCATCCATCCATCCATCCACCCATCCATCCATCCACCCATCCATCCATCCACCCATCCATCCATCCATACATCCACCCACCCATCCATCCATCCATCCATCCATCCATCCATCCATCCATCCATCCATCCATCCATCCATCCATCCATCCATCCACCCATCCATCCATCCATCCATCCATCCATCCATCCATCCATCCATCCATCCACCCATCCATCCATCCACCCATCGCTCGCTCACGTAACCATACCTTCCTTGTTCTAGTGTGACCGTCGCCCTGGGACCCCGGATCTTTCCGTGAGTCCTCCCCTCCCCTCTTCCCCGTCCAGTATGTCGGCCCCTGAGTCTCGAACTCACTCCTGCCTCTTCTGGATCTTTCTGTTCTGGATCTTTCTCTTTCTGTGGTCTTCGACCGCTTGGTCCATGTCCCGATCCCCTCCATCCTGATGTTGGTAGTGTTGGTTGCTGGTTGATCTCTTGTGACTCAGTTTCCCCTCTTGGTCTCTATCACGCACAGATTAAAGTTTCTGGAACCTTCTCCAATGCCTACACCCTGCCCAGCCCGGAGCCCCGGCCCCGTCAGGTCTTACGTATCCGGGCTGGGGACGTCCGGGTGGGCAGTTGGGGGGTCTGGAGTCGACCCTTGGGGTTCGGTGCGTTGTTGTGCCTCAGTTTACCTTCTGGGATTTCCTTGTTCCTGGGGCCAGGGGGAGGGTGGAAGGGGGTTGGGTGGTGGGTGGTGCCTCAGTTTCCCTTCCTGTGTCCCCCCCCCAGGGTCAGAGGTCACACCGGGTCCCCACCTAGGCCGGGTCGTGACCCCGCTGCTGGCCGGCCTGGGGTCGCTGCTGAGCGCGTTGGGCCTGGGCTGGGCCTGCAGGAGGTGAGGGTCGGATTTGAACCCGTGACCCTGGGGGTGGGGGGTGGGGAAAGAGCTGGGGAATCCCAGAGGGGAAACTGAGGCACGGGGGCTCCTCCTCCTCCCCCCAGGCTCCTCCGCCAGGCCGGGCTGTGCCGCCCCGTCCCCCGAATCCGGGACAAGGTCAGCGACCCACAGCAGGTGGGTGCAGACGGACGGACACAGAGGGACAGACAGACACAGAGACAGACAGACGGACATACACAGACAGACACAGACAGACACAGACACAGACAGACAGACACAGACAGACACAGACACAGACAGACACACACACAGACAGACAGACACAGACAGACAGACACAGACAGACACAGACAGACACAGACAGACAGACACAGACACAGAGAGACAGACACAGACAGACACGACACAGACAGACAGACAGACCGACACAGACAGACAGACACAGACAGACAGACACAGACAGACAGACACAGACAGACAGACACATAGACAGACAGACAGACACAGACAGACAGACACAGACAGACACAGACAGACAGACAGACAGACAGACACAGACAGACACAGACAGACACAGACAGACACAGACAGACACAGACAGACAGACAGACAGACACAGACAGACAGACACAGACAGACAGACAGACACAGACAGACAGACACAGACAGACACAGACACAGACAGACACAGACAGACAGACAGACACAGACAGACACAGACAGACAGACACAGACAGACAGACACAGACAGACAGACAGAGACAGACACAGACACAGACAGACACAGACAGACACAGACAGACAGACACAGACAGACAGACAGACACAGACAGACAGACAGACAGACACAGACAGACACAGACAGAGAGACACAGACAGACAGACACAGACTGACAGACAAACAGACACAGACAGACAGACAGACACAGACAGACAGACAGACACAGACAGACACAGACAGACAGACACAGACAGACAAACACAGACAGACAGACACAGACAGACACAGACAGACAGACACAGACAGACACAGACAGACAGACACAGACAGACACAGACAGACAGACAGACAGACACAGACAGACAGACAGACACAGACAGACACAG
The DNA here is from genome assembly GCF_024711535.1 of Dipodomys merriami. NCBI lineage: Eukaryota > Metazoa > Chordata > Mammalia > Rodentia > Heteromyidae > Dipodomys > Dipodomys merriami. The sequence continues at coordinate 117,112,739 of NW_027204492.1, forward strand.
ACAGACACAGACAGACAGACACAGACAGACAGACAGACACAGACAGACAGACACAGACAGACACAGACACAGACAGACACAGACAGACAGACAGACACAGACAGACACAGACAGACAGACACAGACAGACAGACACAGACAGACAGACAGAGACAGACACAGACACAGACAGACACAGACAGACACAGACAGACAGACACAGACAGACAGACAGACACAGACAGACAGACAGACAGACACAGACAGACACAGACAGAGAGACACAGACAGACAGACACAGACTGACAGACAAACAGACACAGACAGACAGACAGACACAGACAGACAGACAGACACAGACAGACACAGACAGACAGACACAGACAGACAAACACAGACAGACAGACAGACAGACACAGACAGACAGACACAGACAGACACAGACACAGACAGACACAGACAGACAGACACAGACAGACACAGACAGACAGACACAGACAGACAGACAGACACAGACAGACACAGACAGACAGACGGCCAGACTGAGTGGAGACGGACGGACAGACGGACAGACAGCGACCCCCTGCTCCACGGTTCACGCCCTCTGACCCCGTCCTCCCCCACTAGGTCATCTGGGCTGTGGTGTTGGCGCCCGGCCAGGCCGAGCAAGAGGAACTCAGCACCCAGCACCCTGATACTGAGCACCCTGCACTCAGCACCGAGTACCCAGCACCAAGCACCGAGTACCCAGCACCAAGCACCGAGGACCCAGCACCCTGATACCTAGCACTCACTACCCAGCACTGAGCACCCAGCACCCTGGTACTGAGCACTCACTACCCAGCACTGAGCACCCAGCACCCTGATACTGAGCACTCACTACCCAGCACTGAGGACCCAGCACCCAGCATCCTGATACTGAGCACCCAGCACCCAGCACTGAGGACGCAGGACCAAGCACTGAGCCCTGAGCACCCAGCAATGAACACTGAGCACCCAGCACTCTGATACTGAGCACCCAGTACCCAGCACTGAGCACCCAGCAGTGAGGACCCAGCACTGAGCACCCAGCACCCAACAGTGAGCACTGAGCACCCAGCAATGAACACTGAGGACCCAGTACCCTGATCTTGAGCACTGAGTATTCAGCACCCAGCAGCCAGCCTGTAGCATTGAGCCTCAAGCATCCAGCACCTGGATACTGAGCACCCAGCACCCAGCCATAAACACTGAGCACCCAGCACCCTGATATTGAGCACTGAGCACTCAGCACCCAGCACCCAGCAATGAACACTGAGCATCCAGCACCCTGATATTGAGCACTCAGCACCCAGCACCCAGCAGCAGGCAGGTGCTGGGGCCTTGGTCTCTGTCTGGGGCCTGGGTTGGGGGGGTGCTGGGCCCAGCTCGCTCGCTCTGTCTCGTTCCTGCCCTCCTCCCCCCTCCCCCTGGGCAGGAAGCGTTGCCGTGGTGACGGGGAGGAAGCCCAGGCCGCAGGCCTGACCCTGGCCGACCCCGCCCAGAGCCACTTCCTGCCCAGCTGGGGCCAGAGAGGCCTGGGGGGAGGGGACAGACGGACGGACACAGAGACAGAGAGACAGAGAGACACAGAAGGATAGACACAGGACAGACAGACAGACACAGACAGACACAGACACAGACACAGGACAGACAGACACAGACACAGACAGACAGACAGACACAGATAGACACAGACAGACAGACAGACACAGACAGACAGACAGACACAGACAGACAGACAGACACAGATAGACACAGACAGACAGACAGACACAGACAGACAGACAGACACAGATAGACAGACACAGATAGACACAGACAGACAGACAGACACAGACAGACAGACAAAGATAGACACAGACAGACAGACACAGACAGACACAGACAGACAGACAGACAGACAGACAGACAGACAGACAGACAGACACAGACAGACACAAACAGACAGACACAGACAGACAGACACACAGACAGACAGACACAGACAGACACAAACAGACAGACACAGACAGACAGACACACAGACACAGACAGACACACAGACAGACAGACACAGACAGACAGACAGACACAGACAGACACAGACACAGGACACACAGACACAGAAAGACACAGACAGACAGACACAGACAGACACAAACAGACAGACACAGACAGACAGACACAGACAGACAGACACACAGACACAGACAGACACAGACAGACACAGACAGACACAGACAGACAGACAGACAGACACAGGACAGACAGACACAGGACACACAGACACAGGACACACAGACACAGGACAGACGGACACAGGACAGACAGACACAGACAGACACAGGACACACAGACACAGGACAGACGGACACAGGACACACAGAAACAGGACAGACAGACAGACACAGACAGACACAGACACAGACAGACACAGACACAGGACAGACAGACACAGACACAGACAGACAGACACAGACAGACAGACAGACACAGACAGACAGACAGACACAGATAGACAGACACAGACAGACACAGACAGACAGACAGACACAGACAGACAGACAGACACAGATAGACACAGACAGACAGACAGACACAGACAGACAGACAGACACAGACAGACAGACAAAGATAGACACAGACAGACAGACACAGACAGACAGACAGACACAGACAGACAGACACAGACACAGGACACACGGACACAGGACACACAGACACAGGACACACAGACACAGGACAGACACAGGACACACAGACACAGGACAGACGGACACAGGACACACAGACACAGACAGACAGACACAGACAGACACAGACAGAAACAGACAGACAGACAGACAGACAGATACAGACAGACAGACACAGACAGACAGATAGACAGACAGACACAGACACAGACAGACACAGACAGACACAGACAGACAGACAGACACAGACAGACACAGACAGACAGACACACAGACACAGACAGACAGACAGACACAGACAGACACAGACAGACAGACAGACACAGACAGACACAGACAGACAGACACACAGACACAGACAGACAGACAGACAGACACAGACAGACAGACAGACAGACACAGGACAGACGGACACAGGACACACAGACACAGACAGACAGACACAGGACACACAGACACAGGACAGACGGACACAGGACAGACAGACACAGGACAGACGGACACAGGACACACAGACACAGGACAGACGGACACAGGACACACAGACACAGACAGACACAGGACACACAGACACAGGACAGACGGACACAGGACAGACAGACACAGGACAGACAGACACAGGACACACAGACATAGGACAGACGGACACAGGACACACAGACACAGAGTGTTCTGGAATGTTCTGTAGTACCCTATCATATTCTGTACTGTGTTCTGGAGTACACTACAGCTTCCTGGAGTATTCTGGAATATTCTATAGTGTTCTGGCGTGTTCTGGACTGTTCTATGGTGTTCTGGCGTGTTCTATACTATTCTGGAGTGTTCTGGAATGTTCTGTAGTACCCTATCGTTTTCTGTACTGTGTTCTGGAGAACAGTACAGCACCCTGGAGTATTCTGGAATATTCTATAGTATTCTGGAGTCTTCTGGAATGTTCTGGAATGTTCTGTAGTACCCTATCATATTCTGTACTGTGTTCTGTAGTACACTACAGCTTCCTGGAGTATTCTGGAATATTCTATAGTGTTCTGGCGTGTTCTATCGTATTCTGGAGTGTTCTATAGTGTTCTGGAGTGTTCTGGAATGTTCTATAGTGTTCTGGAGTGTTCTGTAGTACCCTATCGTTTTCTGTACTGTGTTCTGGAGAACAGTACAGTATTCTGGAGTGTTCTGGAATCTTCTATAGTGTCCTGGAATCTTCTAGAACGTTCTGGAGAGTTCTGGACTTGACTGGCTTCTCCTCTCCTGCGACAATCCCCGCCCTGTTGTGGCATCTTCCAGAACCTTCCAGGAATCCCCCTCCAGAAGGTTCTGGAACCCCGCCCTAGCACATTCTGGAGGGAGGGGAGGGGCCTGAGGCGCTGTGATTGACAGGGGGGCGGGACTCACTCAGGGAGCCGCCCTGGGATTGGTGGAGAGGTTCAGGCCTGATTCAGGGCCTGTCCTGTGATTGACAGGGGGGCGGGACTCACTCAGGGAGCCGCCCTGGGATTGGTGGAGAGGTTCAGGCCTGCTTCAGGGCCTGTCCTGTGATTGACAGGGGGGCGGGACTCACTCAGGGAGCCGCCCTGGGATTGGTGGAGAGGTTCAGGCCTGCTTCAGGGCCTGTCCTGTGATTGACAGGGGGGCGGGACTCACTCAGGGAGCCGCCCTGGGATTGGTGGAGAGGTTCAGGCCTGCTTCAGGGCCTGTCCTGTGATTGACAAGGGGGGCGGGACTCACTCAGGGAGCCGCCCTGGGATTGGTGGAGAGGTTCAGGCCTGATTCAGGGCCTGTCCTGTGATTGACAAGGGGGGCGGGACTCACTCAGGGAGCCGCCCTGGGATTGGTGGAGGGGCGGGGCCAGCCCTCCCTCGCTCTCTCTTCCCCCCCCTCCTCGGGCCTCTGGCACCGGAAGTCGCCCCGCCCCGAGCAGGCCTGGCTTCCTGTGTGCCCGCCCGCAGCCATCCGGGGCGGGGCCGACGCTGCTCATAAAAGGCCCCGGGCGAGTGCGGGGCGCCTGCGCAGTGTGGGGGGGACCCCGAGGCCCTGCGCATGCGCACGCGCGCCATGGACACCCCAGGCCTCCCGCTGCTGCTGCTGCTGCTGTGGCCTGTGCGCGCGACCCCGACGCTGACCCCGACCCCGACGCTGACCCCGACCCCGATGGGGGACGCAGGTGAGTGCGGGGCGGGTCCTCCCAACCGGAAGTGGGAGCTGGGGTGCGTGTTCCGACCGGAAGTGGGTGCTGAGATGAGTGTTCCGACCGGAAGTGGGTGCTGAGATGAGTGTTCCGACCGGAAGTGGGTGCTGTGGTGAGTATTGCGACCGGAAGTGGGTGCTGGGGTGAGTGTTCCGACCGGAAGTGGATGCTGGGGTGAGTGTTGCGACCGGAAGTGGATGCTGGGGTGAGTGTTCCGACCGGAAGTGGGTGTTGTGGTGCGTGTTCCGACCGGAAGTGGGTGCTGGGGTGTGTTCTGACCGGAAGTGGGTGCTGGGTGAGTGTTCTGACCGGAAGTGGGTGCTGTGGTGCGTGTTCCGACCGGAAGTGGGTGCTGGGGTGAGTTGTCTGACCGGAAGTGGGTGCTGGGGTGAGTGATCCGACCGGAAGTGGGTGCTGGGGTGAGTTGTCTGACCGGAAGTGGGTGCTGTGGTGAGTGTTCCGACCGGAAGTGGGTGCTGTGGTGAGTGTTCTGACCGGAAGTGGGTGCTGGGGTGAGTCCTCGCACCGGAAGTGGGTGCTGTGGTGAGTGTTCTGACCGGAAGTAGGTGCTGGGGTGCGTGTTCTGACCGGAAGTGGGTGCTGTGGTGAGTGTTCTGACCGGAAGTGGGTGCTGTGGTGAGTGTTCCGACCGGAAGTGGGTGCTGTGGTGAGTGTTCCGACCGGAAGTGGGTGCTGGGGTGAGGTGTCTGACCGGAAGTGGGTGCTGGGGTGAGGTGTCTGACCGGAAGTGGGTGCTGGGGTGAGTGTTCCGACCGGAAGTGGGTGCTGGGGTGAGTCCTCGCACCGGAAGTGGGTGCTGTGGTGAGTGTTCTGACCGGAAGTGGGCGCTGGGGCGAGTGTTCCGACCGGAAGTGGGTGCTGTACTGACCGGAAGTGGGTGCTGTACTGACCGGAAGTGGGTGACGCGGTGACCGGAAGTGGGTGCTGTGCTGTCCTCCCACCGGAAGTGGGTGCTGGGATGCGTTCTCACCGGAAGTGGGTGCTGTACTGACCGGAAGTGGGTGCCGTGCTGTCCTCCCACCGGAAGTGGATGCTGTGCGGACTGGAAGTGACTGATGTGACCGGAAGTGGGTGCTGTACTGACCGGAAGTGGGTGCTGTGCTGCCCGGAAGTGGGTGCTGTGCTGTCCTCCCACCGGAAGTGGATGCTGTGCTGCCCGGAAGTGGGTGCTGCGGTGACCGGAAGTGTCCTCCCACCGGAAGTCGCTGCGGGGACCCGCCGGAAGTGGGTGCCCCGCCCCCTGACTTCCGGCCCCGCCCTCCTCTTCCCCCCCCCCACCCCACAGGCGCCGTCGTGTTCCGGAACCTGCGCGTGGACCCCGCGTCGCGGCTGCTGACGTGGGACGGGCCGGCGGGGTGCGCGCGCTGCCTGCGCGGGGACGGGTACCAGCAGACGGTGAGCGAGGCCACGCCCACAGCCATAAGCCACGCCCACAGCCCGGGGCCACGCCCACAAGGGCTTCACTGAGAGGCTAGGCCACGCCCACAGTCCCAGGCCACGCCCACAAGGGCTTCACTGAGAGGCTAGGCCACGCCCACAGTCCCAGGCCACGCCCACCCCCTCAGGCCACGCCCACAGCCTCGTGACAGGCCCACAACGGCGTCAGAGGCGGCCTAGGCCACGCCCAGAAGCATAGGCCACGCCCACAGCCCCGGGCCACGCCCACAACGGCGTCAGAGGCGGCCTTGGCCACGCCCACCCCCTCAGGTCACGCCCACAGCCCCGTGACAGGCCCACAAGGGCTTCACAGAGAAGCTAGGCCACGCCCACAGCCATAAGCCACGCCCACAGTCTTAGGCCACGCCCACAACGGCTTCAGAGGCGGCCTAGGCCACGCCCACAGCCATAAGCCACGCCCACAGCCCGGGCCACGCCCACAAGGGCTTCACAGAGAGGCTAGGCCACGCCCACAGCCATAAGCCACGCCCACAGCCTCGGGCCACGCCCACGACGGCGTCAGAGGCGGCCTAGGCCACGCCCAGAAGCATAGGCCACGCCCACAGCCCGGGGCCACGCCCACAAGGGCTTCACAGAGAGGCTAGGCCACGCCCACAGTGTCAGGCCACGCCCACAGGCTCGTGACAGGCCCACAAGGGCTTCACAGAGAGGCTAGGCCACGCCCACAGCCATAAGCCACGCCCACAGGCTCGTGACAGGCCCAGAAGGGCTTCGGAAATGGCCTAGGCCACGCCCACAGTCTTAGGCCACGCCCACAGGCTCGTGACAGGCCCCTAACGGCCTCACAGAGAGGCTAGGCCACGCCCACAGTCTTAGGCCACGCCCACAGGCTCGTGACAGGCCCCTAACGGCCTCACAGAGAGGCTAGGCCACGCCCACAGTCTTAGGCCACGCCCACAGGCTCGTGACAGGCCCACAAGGGCTTCACAGAGAGGCTAGGCCACGCCCAGAACCTCAGGCCACGCCCACAGGCTCGTGACAGGCCCACAAGGGCTTCACAGAGAGGCTAGGCCACGCCCACAGTGTCAGGCCACGCCTACAGGCTCGTGACAGGCCGCTAACGGCTTCACTGAGAGGCTAGGCCACGCCCACAGCCCCGGGCCACGCCCACAACGGCGTCAGAGGCGGCCTAGGCCACGCCCACCCCCTCAGGCCACGCCCACAGCCCCGTGACAGGCCCACAAGGGCTTCACAGAGAGGCTAGGCCACGCCCACCCCCTCAGGCCATGCCCACAGACTCGTGACAGGCCCCTAACGGCCTCACAGAGAGGCTAGGCCACGCCCACAGTCTTAGGCCACGCCCACAGCCTCGTGACAGGCCCGTAACGGCTTCACAGAGAGGCTAGGCCACGCCCAGAACCTCAGGCCACGCCCACCGCCTCGTGACAGGCCCACAAGGGCTTCGGAAATGGCCTAGGCCACGCCCACAGCCATAAGCCACGCCCACAGGCTCGTGACAGGCCCACAAGGGCTTCACAGAGAGGCTAGGCCACGCCCAGGGCCCCAGGCCACGCCCCAGGATCTCGTGCTTTCCCTCACTAGGCCACGCCCCCTCTCGTCCCTCTCGCGTCCTCTAGGCCACGCCCCGGCCCCTCGTGCTTCCCCTCACTAGGCCACGCCCCCTCTCGCCCCTCTCGCGTCCTCTAGGCCCCGCCCCCGGCCCCCGCTCGCTTCCCATTGGCCACCCGAGGCCCCGCCCCGTCCCTACTCATAGCCACGCCCCCTCTAGGCCCCGCCCTCGCCCTCCCCGCGCTCCCATTGGCCTTCCCCGGCCCCGCCCCTACTCATAGCCACGCCCCCTCTCGCCCCTCTCGCGTCCTCTAGGCCCCGCCCTCGCCCTCCCCGCGCTCCCATTGGCCTTCCCCGGCCCCGCCCCGTCCCTACTCATAGCCACGCCCCCTCTCGCGTCCTCTAGGCCCCGCCCCTAGTATCTCGTGCTTTCCCTCACTAGGCCACGCCCCCTCTCACCCCTCTCGCGTCCTCTTGACCCCGCCCTCGCCCTCCCATTGGTCGCCCGAGGCCCCGCCCCGTCCCTACTCATAGCCACGCCCCCTCTCGCCCCTCTCGCGTCCTCTAGGCCCCGCCTTCGCCCTCCCCGCGCTCCCATTGGCCGCCCGAGGCCCCGCCCCGTCCCTACTCATAGCCACGCCCCCTCTCGTGTCCTCTAGGCCCCGCCCTCGCCCTCCCATTGGCCGCCCGAGGCCCCGCCCCGTCCCTACTCATAGCCACGCCCCCTCTCGCGTCCTCTAGGCCCCGCCCCCGCCCTCCCCGCGCTCCCATTGGTCGCCCGAGGCCTCGCCCCGCCCCCTCTTAGCCACGCCCCCCGGCCCCGCCCCCTGACGCCCCCCCCCGCGCCCCGCGCAGGCGCACAGCGGCCGCCGCTGCTCCTTCCGCTTCGTGTCGCGCTGCGCCGCCGCCAACTACACGGTGCGCGCATGCGCGGGACGCGCCGCCGCCGCCTCGCTGCTGTTCCCGCCGCCAGGTCAGCGCGGGGGGGAGGGGAGGGGTCATCCCGGGGTCACGGGGGTCACGGGGGGTCGCGGTGACGTCACGGCGCGCGCGCGCAGACGCCCCGCCCGGCGCCGCCGCCCGCCTGCGCTGCTGGGTGCACGACGCCGCCCGCCTCACCTGCGAATGGAGCCCCGCCCCCGACGCCCCGCCCGGCAGCCAGGACTTCCTGCACTGGACGGACGACCGGTAACGCGGGGACGGCACTTCCGGTCACGGGGAGGGCACTTCCGGTCGGGGACGGGGCACTTCCGGTCACGGGGAGGATCACTTCCGGTCACGGGGAGGGGCACTTCCGGTCGGGGACAGGGCTCTTCCGGTCGGGGACTGGGCACTTCCGGTCGGGGACTGGGCACTTCCGGTCGGGGACTGGGCACTTCCGGTCCGGGACTGCACTTCCGGTCACGGGGAGGGGCTCTTCCGGTCGGGGACTGGGCTCTTCCGGTCAGGGACTGGGCACTTCCGGTTCGGGACGGCACTTCCGGTCGGGGACAGGTCTCTTCCGGCCGCCGGGAGGACGGGGGAACTTCCGGTGGGGGTGGGAGGGTGTCCACTTCCGGTCTGACCCATTTGCAACCCCACTTCCGGTCTGACCCATTTCCCCATCCCCACTTCCGGTCTGACCCATTCTCTATCCCCACTTCCGGTCTGACCCATTCTCTATCCCCACTTCCGGTCTCACCCATTCTCTATCCCCACTTCCGGTCTGACCCAGTCCCCACCCCCACTTCCGGTCTGACCCATTTCCCCATCCCCACTTCCGGTCTGACTCATCCCCACCCCCACTTCCGGTTCTATCAATGTTGGCACTACACTTCCGGTCTCACCCATTTCCCATCCCCACTTCCGGTCTGTCCCATTCCCCACCCCCACTTCCGGTCTGACCCACCCCCACTTCCGGTCTAGACCCATTCCCCACCCCCACTTCCGGTCTGACCCATCCCCACCCCCACTTCCGGTTCTATCAATGTTGGCACTACACTTCCGGTCTGACCCATTTCTCATCCCCACTTCCGGTCTGACTCCTTCACATCCCCACTTCCGGTCTGACCCATTCCCCATCCCCACTTCCGGTCTGACCCATTCCCCATCCCCACTTCCGGTCTGACTCCTTCACATCCCCACTTCCGGTCTCACCCATTTCCCATCCCCACTTCCGGTTCTATCAATGTTGGCACTACACTTCCGGTCTCACCCATTTCCCATCCCCACTTCCGGTCTCACCCATTTCCCATCCCCACTTCCGGTCTGTCCCATTCCCCCATCCCCACTTCCGGTCTGACCCATTCCCCACCCCCACTTCCGGTCGTGCACCCCTGGTCCCGCCCTTCCGCCCCGCACCCCCACTTCCGGCCCCCGCATCCCCACTTCCGGCGCCGCAGGTCCCCCCGGCGCGGCGCGTGCCCGGCGTACGTGGCGGACGCGCTGGGGCGTCACACGCGCTGCGTCTTCGCGGACGTCACGGCGCTGCCGCAGCACTTCGTGGTCACCGTCGTCACTTCCGCCGCGGGAGCCCCGCCCCCGGAGCCCGGCGCGCATGCGCGGCCCTGCGCCGACGTGCACGTCACCCCGAGTCGCTTGGGTCAGCTTCCGGTCCGGGGAGGGGCGGGGCCGCGGGGGGGGGGGAAAGCCCTGACACCCAGACCGGAAGTCCCACCCCCACGCTCCTACGCACGCAGAGACGCCGAGCCTGCCCCGCGTCAACGTGTCCTGCAACGTCACCGACGCCGTGCTGGCCTGGACCCTGCACAGCGCCTTCCCAGGGCGCTTCCTGTTCCGTCTGCGCACGCGCAAGGTGCGGGGCCACGCCCCCGGGACGGCCAGGCCACGCCCATGCTGTCCAGGCCACGCCCACCGCGGGCTGGGCTCGCCAGGCCACGCCCACTAGTAACAGACTAGACCACGCCCACAATGAGCTCCCCATTCAATAGGCCACGCCCACAACGCGCTCGTATAGGTGCTAAGCCACGCCCACAATGTGCTCGCCCCTGTACTAAGCCACGCCCACAACGCGCTCATCCATCTGCTAAGCCACGCCCACAATGAGCTTGTATATGTGCTAAGCCACGCCCACAATGCGCACGCCAATGTACTAAGCCACGCCCACAATGCGCTCACCCATGTAATAAGCCACGCCCACAACGCGCCCATCCATCTTCTAAGCCACGCCCACCCCGTGCCTGCCTTCCTAAGCCACGCCCACCACGCGCTCCATGCTCCCAGCACTCTCCCACGCCTCCTAGGCCACGCCCACCCCGTGCCTGACCCGCGAAGCCACGCCCACCACGCGCTCCACGCTCCCAGCACCCGCCCACGCCTCCTAGGCCACGCCCACTCCGTGCCTGACACGCTAAGCCACGCCCACCCGCTCTGGGAGGCCCGAGGCCACACGCCCTGCGAAGCCACGCCCACCGTGACTCAGCGTTGCTCTGCGCCGGTGGGCGTGGCCTCGGGCCTGTGTGCGGTGGGCGTGGCCTGGGCGCTCTGGGCGTGGCCTGGGCGGGTGGGCGTGGCCTGGGCAGCTGGGGGCGTGGCCTGGGCGCTCTGGGCGTGGCCTGGGCAGCTGGGGGCGTGGCCTGGGCGGGCTGGGCGTGGCCTGGGCGCTCTGGGCGTGGCCTGGGCAGCTGGGGGCGTGGCCTGGGCGCTCTGGGCGTGGCCTGGGCAGCTGGGGGCGTGGCCTGGGCGCCCTGGGCGTGGCCTGGGCGCTCTGGGCGTGGCCTGGGCAGCTGGGGGCGTGGCCTGGGCGGGTGCATCCGGGTCACCCCGCGCTTCCTGTCCTCCCAGGAGCCCGCCGAAGCGTCTGAGGATCTCCAGGTAACGAGGGAGGGTGGTGATGACGTCACCTGTGACGTCACGAGGGGGAGGGGGACCCCGCCCACCCCCATCCCTTAATAGACGGATACATCCCATCATAGACACACCCTAGCGCCGTGCGCCTACATCCCATAATATACAGACACATCCCATCATACTTCACCTACATCCCATAATATACAGACACATCCCATCATAGTGCACCTACATCCCATAATATACAGACACATCCCATCATAGTTCATATAGTAATTATACATCCCATAATATACAGATACATCCCATCATACTTCACCTACATCCCATAATATACAGATACATCCCATCATAGTTCACCTACATCCCATAATATACAGACACATCCCATCATTCTTCACCTACATCCCATAATATACGGATACATCCCATCATACTTCACCTACATCCCATAATATACAGACACATCCCATCATAGTTCATATAGTAATTATACATCCCATAATATACAGATACATCCCATCATAGTTCACCTACATCCCATAATATACAGACACATCCCATCATTCTTCACCTACATCCCATAATATACGGATACATCCCATCATACTTCACCTACATCCCATAATATACAGACACATCCCATCATAGTTCATATAGTAATTATACATCCCATAATATACAGATACATCCCATCATAGTGCACCTACATCCCATAATATACAGACACATCCCATCATAGTGCACCTACATCCCATAATATACACGTACATCTCATCATAGTGCACCTACATCCCATAATATACGGATACATCCCATCATACTTCACCTACATCCCATAATATACACATCCCATCATAGTTCATATAGTGATTTATTATTATACATCCCATAATAGACATTGCCATAGTCTGCATCCCATAATATTCCATATAGTGATTATCCATCCCATAATATACAGACACATCCCATCGTAGTGCACCTACATCCCATAATATACACCGACACATCCCATCAAAGTTCACCTAGTGATTATCCATCCCATAATATGCGCTAATACATCCCATCATACCTACTGATTCTGCATCCCATAATATACACGGATACATCCCATCATAGTTCATATAGTGATTTATTATCCATCCCATAATAGACATTGACATACTCTGCATCCCATAATATTCCATATAGTGATTATACATCCCATAATAGACATTGACATAGTCTGCATCCCATAATATTCCATATAGTGGTTATACATCCCATAATATACAGACACATCCCATCATAGTTCACCTACATCCCATAATATACAGACACATCCCATCATACTTCACCTACATCCCATAATATACACATCCCATCATAGTTCATATAGTGATTTATTATCCATCCCATAATAGACATTGACATACTCTGCATCCCATAATATTCCATACAGTGATTATACATCCCATAATAGACATTGGCATAGTCTGCATCCCATAATATTACATACAGTGATTATACATCCCATAATAGACATTGGCATAGTCTGCATCCCATAATATTCCATATAGTGATTATACATCCCATAATAGACATTGACGTAGTCTGCATCCCATAATATTCCATATAGTGGTTATACATCCCATAATATACAGACCCATCCCATCATACTTCACCTACATCCCATAATATACGGATACATCCCATCATACTTCACCTACATCCCATAATATACACATCCCATCATAGTTCATATAGTGATTTATTATTATACATCCCATAATAGACATTGCCATAGTCTGCATCCCATAATATTCCATATAGTGATTATCCATCCCATAATATACAGACACATCCCATCGTAGTGCACCTACATCCCATAATATACACCGACACATCCCATCAAAGTTCACCTAGTGATTATCCATCCCATAATATGCGCTAATACATCCCATCATATCTACTGATTCTGCATCCCATAATATACACGGATACATCCCATCATAGTTCATATAGTGATTTATTATCCATCCCATAATAGACATTGACATACTCTGCATCCCATAATATTCCATATAGTGATTATCCATCCCATAATAGACATTGACGTAGTCTGCATCCCATAATATTCCATATAGTGGTTATACATCCCATAATATACAGACACATCCCATCATACTGCACCTACATCCCATAATATACACATCCCATCATACTGCACCTACATCCCATAATATACACATCCCATCATAGCTCATATAGTGATTTATTATTATACATCCCATAATAGACATTGCCATAGGATGCATCCCATAATACTTCAGGTGCTTATCCATCCCATAATAGACATTGACATAGTCTGCATCCCGTAATATTCCATACAGTGATTATACATCCCATAATAGACACGGATACATCCCATCATAGTTCACCTAGTGATTATCCATCCCATAATATACGCTAATACATCCCATAATACTTCATATAGTGATTTTTTTACTATACATCCCATAATAGACATTGACATAGTCTACACCCCATAATATGCCATGTAGTGTTTATACATCCCATAATATATACACAGCCCATCGGAGTTCACCTACATCCCATAATATACAGACACATCCCTTCGTACATCTACATCCCATAATATACACCGATACATCCCATCATAGTTCGTATAGTGATTTAGCGTGATACATCCCATAATAGACATTGACATACTCCGCATCCCATAATATTCCATCTAGTGATTCTACATCCCATAATAGACACGGATACATCCCATCATATTCCATCTAGTGATTTTTTACATCCCATAATATACACTGATATGGTCTACATCCCATAATATTCCATACACGGATTCTACATCCCATAATATCATGTATTGACATTGCCTACATCCCATAATGGGTCATATACTGATTTCACATCCCATAATAGGTCCTGCACCTGGCCTCCATCCCATAATAGGTCCTCAGCATGGGCTGCATCCCATAATAGGTCCTGGACGTGGCCTCCATCCCATAATAAGTCCTGGACATGGGTGCCATCCCATAATAGGTCCTGCACCTGCCCTCCATCCCATAATAAGTTCTGGACCTGCCTTCCATCCCATAATAGGTCTTGCACCTGGCCTCCATCCCATAATAGGTCCTGGCCTCCATCCCATAATAGGTCCTGCACCTGGCCTCCATCCCATAATAGGTCCTGCACCTGGCCTCCATCCCATAATAGGTCCTGGCCTCCATCCCATAATAGGTCCTGCACCTGGCCTCCATCCCATAATAGGTCCTGGCCTCCTACCTATAATAGGTCCTGACCTCCATCCCATAATAAGTTCTGGACCTGCCCTCCATCCCATAATAGGTCTTGCACCTGGCCTCCATCCCATAATAGGTCCTGCACCTGCCGTCCATCCCATAATAGGTCCTGGCCTCCATCCCATAATAGGTCCTGGCCTCCATCCCATAATAGGTCCTGGCCCCCATCCCATAATAGGTCCTGCACCTGCCCTCCATCCCATAATAGGTCCTGGCCTCCATCCCATAATAGGTCCTGCACCTGGCCTCCATCCCATAATAGGTCCTGGCCTCCATCCCATAATAGGTCCTGCACCTGGCCTCCATCCCATAATAGGTCCTGGCCTCCATCCCATAATAGGTCCTGCACCTGGCCTCCATCCCATAATAGGTCCTGGCCTCCATCCCATAATAGGTCCTGCACCTGGCCTCCATCCCATAATAGGTCCTGGCCTCCATCCCATAATAGGTCCTGCACCTGGCCTCCATCCCATAATAGGTCCTGCACCTGGCCTCCATCCCATAATAGGTCCTGCACCTGGCCTCCATCCCATAATAGGTCCTGGCCTCCTACCTATAATAGGTCCTGACCTCCATCCCATAATAAGTTCTGGACCTGCCCTCCATCCCATAATAGGTCTTGCACCTGGCCTCCATCCCATAATAGGTCCTGCACCTGCCGTCCATCCCATAATAGGTCCTGGCCTCCATCCCATAATAGGTCCTGGCCTCCATCCCATAATAGGTCCTGGACTCCATCCCATAATAGGTCCTGCACCTGGCCTCCATCCCATAATAGGTCCTGGCCTCCATCCCATAATAGGTCCTGCACCTGCCCTCCATCCCATAATAGGTCCTGCCCTCCATCCCATAATAGGTCCTGGCCTCCATCCCATAATAGGTCCTGGCCTCCATCCCATAATAGGTCCTGCACCTGGCCTCCATCCCATAATAGGTCCTGCACCTGGCCTCCATCCCATAATAGGTCCTGGCCTCCATCCCATAATAGGTCCTGCACCTGGCCTCCATCCCATAATAGGTCCTGGCCTCCTACCTATAATAGGTCCTGACCTCCATCCCATAATAAGTTCTGGACCTGCCCTCCATCCCATAATAAGTTCTGGACCTGCCCTCCATCCCATAATAGGTCTTGCACCTGGCCTCCATCCCATAATAGGTCCTGCACCTGCCGTCCATCCCATAATAGGTCCTGGCCTCCATCCCATAATAGGTCCTGGCCTCCATCCCATAATAGGTCCTGGCCCCCATCCCATAATAGGTCCTGCACCTGCCCTCCATCCCATAATAGGTCCTGGCCTCCATCCCATAATAGGTCCTGGCCTCCATCCCATAATAGGTCCTGGACTCCATCCCATAATAGGTCCTGCACCTGGCCTCCATCCCATAATAGGTCCTGGCCTCCATCCCATAATAGGTCCTGCACCTGCCCTCCATCCCATAATAGGTCCTGCCCTCCATCCCATAATAGGTCCTGGCCTCCATCCCATAATAGGTCTTGCACCTGCCCTCCATCCCATAATAAGTTCTGGACCTGCCCTCCATCCCATAATAGGTCTTGCACCTGGCCTCCATCCCATAATAGGTCCTGGCCTCCATCCCATAATAGGTCCTGCACCTGGCCTCCATCCCATAATAGGTCCTGCACCTGGCCTCCATCCCATAATAGGTCCTGGCCTCCATCCCATAATAGGTCCTGCACCTGGCCTCCATCCCATAATAGGTCCTGGCCTCCATCCCATAATAGGTCCTGGCCCCCATCCCATAATAGGTCCTGCACCTGCCCTCCATCCCATAATAGGTCCTGGCCTCCATCCCATAATAGGTCCTGCACCTGGCCTCCATCCCATAATAGGTCCTGCACCTGGCCTCCATCCCATAATAGGTCCTGCACCTGGCCTCCATCCCATAATAGGTCCTGCACCTGGCCTCCATCCCATAATAGTTCCTGGCCTCCATCCCATAATAGGTCTTGGCCTCCATCCCATAATAGGTCCTGTCCTCCATCCCATAATATGTCCTGCACCTGCCCTCCATCCCATAATAGGTCCTGCCCTCCATCCCATAATAAGTTTTGGACCTGCCCTCCATCCCATAATAAGTTCTGGACCTGCCCTCCATCCCATAATAGGTCTTGCACCTGGCCTCCATCCCATAATAGGTCTTGCACCTGGCCTCCATCCCATAATAGGTCTTGGCCTCCATCCCATAATAGGTCCTGGACCCGGCCCCGGGGTCAGGGGTCACGTTTGGGGTGAGGGGGGGTTGACCCCTGACCCCCGTGACCCCGCTCTCCCCCGCCCCTTGGTGTCTTCCAGGAGGTCGACGATGTGAGCGCGTGCCTCAGTTTCCCCACCTGTCATCGGCGTCTCCCGGGGGGGGTCTGGGGTGGGGGGTAGAGGTCAAGGGTCAGGGGGGGGTGGACACAGTGTGGGGGTGCTGACCCCTGACCCCTGACCTCTCCCCCCCCCGACCCCGGGTTGTCCCAGTTGACCGCGAACTCCTACACCATCCGCAACCCCCCGCGCGCCTTCTCCGTGCAGCTGGGCATGCGCAGAGCGCTGGAGGCCTGGGGCGCCTGGGGCCCCGCGCAGCGCGTCGGTGAGCACCGCGCATGCGCACGATCGGGGGGGGCGTGGCCAGCGGCCCGGGGTGTGCTGACCACGCCCCCCTGACGTCCCCACGCAGCGTGCGTCACCACGTCGCCGCCCGCGCTGCCGCCGTGGCTGCCGCCCGCGCTGGGGGCGCTGGGAGCCGTGCTGGCCGCGCTGGCGGCGCTGCGCTTCCGCCGGAAGTACGTCACCGGGGGGGGGGAAGGGTGGTCCCGCCCCTTCCTTCCTTGGCTACCATGGGCCGGAAGTCCCGCCCCAGCGCGCTTTTCCCCGCCCCCCCCTCCCCAGGCTCTGCCCGCCGGTGCCTGAACCCCGACCTCTGACCTCTGACCCCGACGTCACCCCGACGCTGGCAGAGGAGGAGGACTGCCCCGTGACCCCGCTGCGCGAGGAGGAGCAGGCGTGACCCCGGAAGTGGATGGGAGGGTCAATACACACACAGCTGTCACTCACATGTCTGACTTCCGGCCGGGGGAGGGGCTCCAGGGCGCGGGAAGGAAGTGCGCATGCGCCGGGCAGCGCCAAGTCCCGCCCCCCCTGGCTGCCATCCGGGTTCTCGCGCGCTCATTGGCTGAGCCTGGAGTCCAGGCCACGCCCACCGCCCCTGCAGGCTCCAATGTATCTGTTAGGCCACGCCCCTGAGTCTTCCCCTGCGTTCATTGGCTGAGGCTGCAGCCCAGGCCACGCCCACTTCAACTGCAGGCTCCAGTCTATTCCTTAGGCCACGCCCATAGGGTTTGCCACACGCTCATTGGCTGACCTTGGAGTCCAGGCCACGCCCACTTCAACTGCAGGCTCCAGGGTATCTGTTAGGCCACGCCCACGACTCTTCCCCTGCGCTCATTGGCTGAGCATGGACTCCAGGCCACGCCCATGTCCCCTGCAGGCTCCAGTGTATCCCTTAGGCCACGCCCATAGGGCTTCCCGCACGGTCATTGGCTGACCTTGGACTCCAGGCCACGCCCACTTCAACTGCAGGCCCCAGTGTATCTGTTAGGCCACGCCCCTAAGTGTTCCCCTGCTCTCATTGGCTGAGGCTGGAGTCCAGGCCACGCCCACTTCAACTGCAGGCCCCAGTGAGTCTGTTAGGCCACGCCCACGACTCTTCCCCTGCGCTCATTGGCTGAGCATGGACTCCAGGCCACGCTCATGTCCCCTGCAGGCTCCAGTGTATCCTTAGGCCACGCCCATAGGGTTTCCCGCACGCTCATTGGCTGACCTTGGAGTCCAAGCCACGCCCACTTCAACTACAGGCTCCAGTGACTCTGTTGGCCACGCCCATAGGGTTTCCCGCACGCTCATTGGCTGAGGCTGGACTCCTGGCCACGCCCATGTCCCCTGCAGGCTCCAGTGTATCCTTAGGCCACGCCCATAGGGTTTCCCGCACGCTCATTGGCTGACCTTGGAGTCCAGGCCACGCCCACTTCAACTGCAGGCTCCAGGGTATCTGTTAGGCCACGCCCACGACTCTTCCCCTGCGCTCATTGGCTGAGCATGGACTCCAGGCCACGCCCACCGCCCCTGCAGGCTCCAGTGTATCCTTAGGCCACGCCCATAGGGTTTCCCGCACGCTCATTGGCTGACCTTGGAGTCCAGGCCACGCCCTCCGCCCCTGCAGGCTCCAGTGTATCTGTTGGCCACGCCCATTGGGCTTCCCGCACGCTCATTGGCTGACTATGGACTCCAGGCCACGCCCACCGCCCCTGCAGGCTCCAGTGTATCTGTTGGCCACGCCCATTGGGTTTCCCACACGCTCATTGGCTGAGCATGGACTCCTGGCCACGCCCACTTCAACTGCAGGGTTCAGTGTATCTGTTGGCCACGCCCATTGGGTTTCCTGCACGCTCATTGGCTGAGCATGGAGTCCAGGCCACGCCCACCGCCCCTGCAGGCACCAGTGTATCCTTAGGCCACGCCCATAGGGTTTCCCGCACGCTCATTGGCTGACCTTGGAGTCCAGGCCACGCCCACTTCAACTGCAGGCTCCAGGGTATCTGTTAGGCCACGCCCACGACTCTTCCCCTGCGCTCATTGGCTGAGCATGGACTCCAGGCCACGCCCATGTCCCCTGCAGGCTCCAGTGTATCCCTTAGGCCACGCCCATAGGGTTTCCCGCACGCTCATTGGCTGACCTTGGAGTCCAGGCCACGCCCACTTCAACTACAGGCTCCAGTGACTCTGTTGGCCACACCCATGTAGTTTCCCACACGCTCATTGGCTGACTATGGACTCCAGGCCACGCCCACCGCCCCTGCAGGCTCCAGTGTATCTGTTGGCCACGCCCATAGGGTTTCCCGCACGCCCATTGGCTGAGGCTGCAGCCCAGGCCACGCCCACTTCAACTGTAGGCTCCAGTGAGTCTGTTGGCCACGCCCATAGGGTTTCCCGCACGCTCATTGGCTGACTATGGACTCCAGGCCACGCCCACCGCCCCTGCAGGCTCCAGTGTATCCCTTAGGCCACGCCCATAGGGTTTCCCGCACGCTCATTGGCTGACCTTGGAGTCCAGGCCACGCCCACTTCAACTGCAGGCTCCAGGGTATCTGTTAGGCCACGCCCACGACTCTTCCCCTGCGCTCATTGGCTGAGCATGGACTCCAGGCCACGCCCATGTCCCCTGCAGGCTCCAGTGTATCTGTTGGCCACGCCCATAGGGTTTCCCGCACGCTCATTGGCTGACTATGGACTCCAGGCCACGCCCACCGCCCCTGCAGGCTCCAGTGTATCTGTTGGCCACGCCCATCGGGTATCCCGCACGCTCATTGGCTGAGGCTGGACTCCTGGCCACGCCCATGTCCCCTGCAGGCTCCAGTGTATCCTTAGGCCACGCCCACCAGGTTACCTGCACGCCCATTGGCTGACCATGGACTCCAGGCCACGCCCACCGCCCCTGCAGGCTCCAGTGTATCCTTAGGCCACGCCCATCGGGTTTCCCGCACGCTCATTGGCTGACCTTGGAGTCCAGGCCACGCCCACTTCAACTGCAGGCTCCAGTGTATCTGTTAGGCCACGCCCCTGAGTCTTCCCCTGCGTTCATTGGCTGAGGCTGCAGCCCAGGCCACGCCCACTTCAACTGCAGGCTCTAGTCTATTCTTTAGGCCACGCCCACCAGGTTACCTGCACGCCCATTGGCTGACCATGGACTCCAGGCCACGCCCACTTCAACTACAGGCTCCAGTGACTCTGTTGGCCACGCCCATAGGGTTTCCCGCACGCTCATTGGCTGAGGATGGAGTCCAGGCCACGCCCACCACCCCTGCAGGCTCCAGTGTATCCCTTAGGCCACGCCCATCGGGTTTCCCGCACGCTCATTGGCTGAGGCTGGACTCCTGGCCACGCCCACTTCAACTGCAGGCTCCAGTGTATCCTTAGGCCACGCCCATTGGGTTTCCTGCACGCTCATTGGCTGAGCATGGACTCCAGGCCACGCCCATGTCCCCTGCAGGCTCCAGTGTATCCCTTAGGCCACGCCCATAGGGTTTCCTGCACGCTCATTGGCTGAGCGTCTCCAGGCCTTCCCTGGCAGGTCCCGCCCCATCCCCCTCTCCCGCCGTGCCTATTGGCTGTCCCGCCCGCCCGTCGGCCATTCCCGCTCTCTGATTGGCTGAGCGTGTCCCCGGGGTCCTGAGGGCGGCCCACGCATCCCACAGTCCCCCCCTCCCCCAGAATGGTGATTGGTGATGGGGACCTGCTCCACCCCCTTCCCCTTTAACCCTTGACCCCGCCTGATCCCCACAGCCCCACACCTTGAGGAGGTGGAAGTCCCAGAATGGAGGCCCAGGATTGGAGGCCCAGGGTTGGAGGTGCAGGATTAGAGGCCTAAAAACGGAGGCCCAGGATTGGAGGCCTGACAATGGAGGCCCAAGAATAGAGGCTCGAAAGTGGAGGCCGAGGATTGGAGGCTGAAAAAATGGAGGCCCAGAAGTGGAGGCCCTGGGTTGGAGGTCCAGCTTTAGAGGCCCAAACATGGAGGCCCATGATTAGAGGCTCGAAATTGGAGGCCCAGGATTGGAGAACCAAGAATGGAGGTCCAGAATCGGAGGCTCAGAAATGGAGGCCCAGGATTGAAGGCCCAAAAATGGAGGCCCAGGGTTGGAGGCCCAGGGTTGGAGGTGCAGGATTAGAGGCCTAAAAACGGAGGCTCAGGTTTGGAGGCCTGACAATGGAGGCCCAAGAATAGAGGCTCGAAAGTGGAGGCCTATGGTTCGAGGTCCAGCTTTAGAGGTCCAAAATTAGAGGCTGAAAAAATGGAGGCCCCAGAATAGAGGTCCAGGATTAGAGGCCAAGTATTGGAGGCCCAATAGTGGAGGCCCAAGAATGGAGGCTGAAAAATGGAGGCCCAGGTATAGAGGCTGAAAAATGGAGGCTCGAAAGTGGAGGCCGAGGATTGGAGGCTGAAAAAAATGGAGGCCCAGAAGTGGAGACCCAATAATTAGAGGCTCAAAAATGGAGGCCCAGGGTTCGAGGCTCAAAAATGGAGGCCGAATAGTGGAGATCCAAAAATGGAGGCCCAGGATTAGAGGCCCAGGATTAGAGGCTGGAAAAATGGAGGCCCAGAATCGGAGGCCCAATAGTGGAGGTCCAAAAATGGAGGCACAGGGCCCCGGATGCACAGGATGCACGGGGACCCGGATGCGGCGGCCGTCACTCAGCACAGCAGCGCGGGGCCCAGGATGTACAGCTCGGCGTCAGGGAGGGCGTCGCGCATGACGTCACCTGCGTGGGGAGGGTCGGGAGGGGGGCTGAGCGCGGGGCGCGCGTGCAAACCCGTGCAAATGCATGCACACGCCTGCAAATGCATGCACACGCCTGCAAATGCGTGCACACGCCTGCAAATGCATGCACACGCGTGCAAACCCGTGCAAATGCATGCACACGCCTGCAAATGCATGCACACGCGTGCAAACCCGTGCAAATGCATGCACACGCCTGCAAATGCATGCACACGCGTGCAAACCCGTGCAA
>NW_027204492.1:117140257-117160257 GCF_024711535.1 Dipodomys merriami
TAAATTTACAATTTACAATTTTTATTTAAATTTACAATTTTAAATTTTTATTTAAATTTGCAAATTTTAATTTTAATTTAAATTTACCATTTTAAATTTTAATTTAAATTCACAATTTGAAATTTTTATGTAAATTTACAATTTACAATTTTTATGTAAATTTACAATTTACAATTTTTATTTAAATTTACAATTTTAAATTTGTGCACCTGCTTGCATGCACCTGTTACCCACCTCTTTGGAAGCCAGGATTTCCTCCCCATCCTGCTGCACCTCCTCTTCTGTTTCCCAGCTCACCTGCTGTCAGGACAGACGGACACGTCCCTCTGTCCCTTTTGGGGGCTGGGGAGGATGATTCTCCCTGCAGGTGTTTCTTTTTCTGCGTGTGCTTCATGCTTCCATGCTGGGCTGCCTTTCCCCAGGTGTATCGCCTTCTCTGTGCAGGGCAGCTGGGCGTTTACAAACCAGACCAGAGACACCACAGAGGGGTTTCCTCACCCAGGAAAGCCCAGCCTCAGCTGCCCTCAGTTGGAGGGTGGAGAGGATCCCACAGAGATGGCCAGAAAACAGGTCAGTCTGTGTGTCTGTCTGTGTGTCTGTGTGTCTGTCTGTCTGTGTCTGTCTGTCTGTGTCTGTCTGTCTGTCTGGGTCTGTCTGTCTTTGTCTCTGTCTGTCTGTGTCTGTCTGTGTCTGTCTGTCTGTCTGTCTATCTGTCTGTCTGTCTGGGTCTGTCAGACTTTTTCGCTGTCTGTCTGTGTCTGTCTGTCTGTATGTCTGTCTGTCTGTGTCTGTCTGTCTGTGTCTGTCTTTGTCTCTGTCTGTCTGTGTCTGTCTGTCTATGTGCCTGTCTGTCTGTCTGTCTGTCTGTCTGTCTGTCTGTCTGTCTGTATATATGTATGTATGTATGTCTGTATGTCTGTCTGTGTCTGTCTGTCTGTCTATCTATCGGTCTGTCTGTCTGACTGTCTGTCTATCTGTCTGTCTATCTGTCTGTCTGTCTGTCTGTATGTATGTCTGTCTGTCTGTGTCTGTCTGTCTGTCTGTCTGTCTGTCTATCTGTGTATCTGTCTGTCTGTATGTCTGTCTGTCTGTCTGTCTGTCTGTCTGTCTGTCTGTGTCTGTCTGTTTGTCAGTTTGTCTGTGTCTGTCTGTGTCTGTCTGTCTGTCTGTCTGTCTGTCAGTCTGTCTGTCTATCATCTATTCATGTATTTTTATCTATTCTTCTTTTCATCCTGGGGCTTGATCTCAGGGCCTGGCTTCACTCCCTGAGCATTTTACCACCTGAGCCACAGCTCCACTTCTGGTTTTCTGGTGGTTACTTGGAGATAAGAGTCTCATGGACTTTCCTGCCTGGGCTGGCTTTGAACCATGATCCTCAGATCTCAGCCTCCTGAGTAGCTGGGATGACAGGCGTGAGCCACACACACACAGAAACACACATAGACACACACAGAAACACAAACACAAACAAACACACACACAGACATACACAGACACACAGACATACACAAATACAAACACACAGACACACAGAAACATAGACATACAGACACACGCATACACACAAATACACACACAAACACAAACACACACACAGACACACAGACACACACACACAAACTCAAACACACACATAGAGACCCACACAAAGTCAAACACACAGAAACACAAACAAACACACACAGACACACACACAAACACAAACACACACACAAAGAAACACAGACACACACACAAACACAAACACACACACAAAGAAACACAGACACACACACAAACACACACACACACACTCACAGACAAACACACACAGAGACACACACACAGACACAGACACAAACAAACACAAACACACACAAATACAGACACACACACACAGAAACACAAACACATGCACACACAAACACACACACAGACACACAAACACACACACAAACACACACACAGAGACCCACACAAAGTAAAACACACAGAAACACAAACAAACACACACAGACACACACACAAACACAAACACACACACAAAGAAACACAGACACACACACAAACACAAACACACACACAAAGAAACACAGACACACACACAAACACAAACACACACACAAAGAAACACAGACACACACACAAACACACACACACACACTCACAGACAAACACACACAGAGACACACACACAGACACAGACACAAACACACACAAATACAGACACACACACACACACAAACACAAACACACACACAAAGAAACACAGACACACACACAAACACACACACACACACTCACAGACAAACACACACAGAGACACACACAAAGACACAGACACAAACAAACACAAACACACACAAATACAGACACACACACACAGAAACACAAACACAAACACAAACACACACAGAAACACAAACACACACACAAACACACACACACGATTATAACAGTAAGCAGTATCTCATTAAAACAATTCACCCTCCTTCTTTCCTCTGTGATCCTGTGTTCACAGGATGGTGAACGTGGACAGTCCCATCATCCTCCAGTTACTGTTCACCTATCATCCCATTTGGGTATTCTTCATATATATATCGATATAGGATTGTAAAGATACTGTCCAGAGGGCTGACACTTCCACCAGCCAGGTCAGAGATGGGAACACACAAGTGTCTGGCGAGGGTATTACTCCTTCCCTCCTTCCTTCCTTCCTTCCTTCCTTCCTTCCCTCTTTCCTTCCTTCCTTCCCCTCAATCCTTCCTTCCCTCCTTCCTTCCTTCCTTCCTTCCCTCTTTCCTTCCTTCCTTCCTTCCCTCCTTCCTTCCTTCCTTCCTTCCTTCCTTCCTTCCTTCCCTCCTTCCTTCCTTCCTTCCCCTCAATCCTTCCTTCCTTCCTTCCTTCATTCCTTCCTTCCTTCCTTCCTTCATTCCTTCCTTTCTTCCTTCCTTCCCTCATTCCTTCCTTCCTTCCCTCCTTCCTTCCTTCCTTCCCTCCAATCCTTCCTTCCCTCCTTCCTTCCTTCCTTCCTTCCTTCCTTCCTTCCTTCCTTCCTTCCCTCCTTCCCTCCTTCCTTCCTTCCTTCCCTCCAATCCTTCCTTCCCTCCTTCCTTCCTTCCTTCCTTCCTTCCTTCCTTCATTCCTTCCTTTCTTCCTTCCTTCCCTCATTCCTTCCTTCCTTCCCTCCTTCCTTCCTTCCTTCCTTCCTTCCCTCCTTCCTTCCTTCCTTCCCTCCTTCCTTCCTTCCTTCCTTCCTTCATTCCTTCCTTCCTTCCCTCTTTCCTTCCTTCCCTCCTTCCTTCCCTCCTTCCCTCCTTCCTTCCTTCCTTCCCTCCTTCCTTCCTTCTTTCCTTCCTTCCTTCCCCTCAATCCTTCCCTCCTTCCTTCCCTCCTTCCTTCCCCTCAATCCTTCCTTCCCTCCTTCCTTCCTTCCTTCCTTCCTTCCTTCCTTCCTTCCTTCCTTCCTTCCTTCCTTCCTTCCTTCCTTCCCTCCTTCCTTCCTTCCTTCCTTCCTCTCCTTCCTTCCTCTCTTTCTTTCCCTTTCCTTCCTTCGTGTGTGTGTGTGTGTGTCCTGGGCTTTCAATGAAGGTCCTGGTCTCTGTCCCTGAAATTCTGTGCTTAATGCATACACTGGCAACCTGTTAGTCTCTCTGGTTTTGGAACATGAACTTTGCAATGAATTATTTTTTTATATGAATTTTTTTTATCAATGAATGATTTTCATCATGCATTCTTTTGCTGCCCCTTGATGATGAGAAATCTTCCCCTTTCTTTCCACCTTGATCACTCCAACATATTTTGCTCCAGGCTCTGGAGTCCTCCTCTTCTTGATAGATCGCCCAAGATGGGTATGGATGGGCTACATGGTGGATCTTGAATCATCAAGATGGAAAGGACAATGGTTGTTTGATCAGCTTCACTCAACCTTTCTCTTCAACACTTGAGTTGTTCATGCAATTGCATGTGTTGGGGTTGACTTTCTGCATGCATGTGTTTCATAGATATTTTCCCCTGCTACTGTGTGTGTCTGTGTGTGTGTGTGTGTGTTTGTGTTTGTGTGTGTGTTTGTGTTTCTGTGTGTGTGTGTTTGTGTTTGTGTGTGTTTGTGTGTGTTTGTGTGTGTGTGTCTGTGTGTGTGTGTTTCTGAGTGTGTGTTTGTGTTTCTGTGTCTGTGTGTGTTTCTGAGTGTGTGTGTTGTGTTAGTCTGTGTGTTTGTGTTTCTGTGGGTGTGTTTGTGTTTGTGTTTGTGTTTCTGTGTATGTGTGTGTTTGTGTGTATGTGTTTGTGTGTTTGTGTTTGTGTGTGAGTGTGTTTGTGTTTGTGTATGTATCTGTGTGTGTGTCTCTGTGTGTTTGTGTGTGTGTGTGTCTCTGTGTGTGTGTGTTTGTGTGTGTGTGCCTGTGTGTGTGTCTGTGAGTGTTTCTGTGTATGTGTGTGTTGTGTTAGTCTGTGTGTTTGTGTGTCTGTGTGTGTATTTGTGTGTGTGTCTGTGTGTGTTTGTGTATGTGTTTGTGTCTGTTTGTGAGTGTGTCTCTGTGTATTTGTGTGTGTGTGTCTGTGTGTCTCTTCACCTCCAGCTGAATGCAAAGGTGTGCTGGTACTTTGTGCGTGATACCCATGTATTTTAGAAGAAAAATAAAGATATGTGTCAAGATTTTATTTACTGTATGCTGTCACTTTTGCTACCTGATACCATTCGACCCCTCTTCTTACCCTAGGACCAACACACACACACACACACACACACACACACACAGACACACACAAACTCAAACACACACACACAAACACAAATACACACACAGAGACACACACACATACACACCCACAAACACACACATAGACACACACACACACATATACACACAAATACACACAGACACACAAACAGAAACACATACACACAAACACACACACACATACACAGAAACACACACAGAAACACAAACACACACAGACATACCCATAAACACACACACACAAACACAAACACACACAGACACACACACAGACACAAACAAACACACACAAACACAAACACACAGACAGAAACACACAGAAATAGAAACACACACACAGATACACACACACATACACACACAGACACACAGAAACACACAGACACACACACACACTAACACATATAGACACACACAAACACAGAGACATACACACAAACACACATACACACAAAGACACATACAAACACACACAGACACAGATACAAACACAGACACACACACAAACACACACACACACAAATACACACACACAGACACAAACACACAAACACAGACACACACACAAACTCAAACACACACACAGAGACACACACACACAAACAGACACATACACACATACACACCCACAAACACAGACACAAAGACAGACACACACACAAACACAGACACACACACAAACACACAGAGACACACACATAAACACAAACACACTCACACACACAAGTGAATCCAGGTGAATGCATACTTCATCTCTTTTACACATCATCCTACTCATTTCATAAAACCACAGGACATTTGCATGTGTTGTGCGACCACCCCAGGTGCTCTGCAAACCCCCCTGGATCACCGTGTTTCGCTGTCCTTCAGCTCCTCCCATCTTCCTACGTCCACGATCCCAGCTCCCAGCTGATCCTTGACTGTTCCAGTGCCAAGTTCCAAGTCGATCAGGGATCCACTCTGCATGGCGATCTATGAAGTATTCCCATGGGATAACTCGATGGTCTTCGCTCGTCCTCATCCTGTTCACCATTGGATCACAAATGGATTCCATGGGATCCAACATGTTGTTTTCCCATGCTTGTTGATGTTCTCATCCAACCAACACCCAATGCCACCCAGGAGGGAAGGAAGGAGGGAAGGAAGGAAGGAGGGAAGGATGGAAAGAAGGAAGGAAGGAAGGAAGGAAGGAAGGAAGGAGGGAAGGAAGGAAGGAGGGAAGGATGGAAAGAAGGAAGGAAGGAAGGAAGGAGGGAAGGAAGGAAGAAAGGAGGGAAGGATTGAGGGGAAGGAAGGAGGGAAGGAAGGAGGGAAGGAAGGAAGAAAGGAGGGAAGGATTGAGGGGAAGGAAGGAAGGAAGGAAGGAGGGAAGGAAGGAGGGAAGGAGGGAAGGAAGGAAGGAAGGAAGGAGGGAAGGAAGGAAGGAGGGAAGGAGGGAAGGAAGGAAGGAAGGAAGGGAGGAAGGAAGGAAGGAGGGAAGGAAGGAGGGAAGGAAGGAAGGAAGGAGGGAAGGAAGGAAGGAGGGAAGGAAGGAGGGAACGAGGGAAGGAAGGAGGGAACGAGGGAAGGAAGGAGGGAGGGAAGGAAGGAGGAAAGGAAGGAGGGAAGGAAGGAAGGAAGGAAGGAAGGGAGGAAGGAAGGAAGGAGGGAAGGAAGGAAGGAAGGAAGGAAGGAAGGAAGGAAGGAGGGAGGGAAGGAAGGAAGGAAGGAAGGAAGGAAGGAAGGAAGGAGGGAAGGAAGGAAGGAGGGAAGGAAGGAAGGAAGGAAGGAAGGAAGGAAGGAAGGAAGGAGGGAAGGAAGGAAGGGAGGAAGGAAGGAGGGAAGGAAGGAAGGAGGGAAGGAAGGAAGGAAGGAGGTAAGGAGGGAAGGAAGGAAGGAGGGAAGGAAGGAAGAAAGGAAGGATTGAGGGGAAGGAAGGAAGGAGGGAAGGAAGGGAGGAAGGAAGGAAGGAAGGGGGGAAGGATTGAGGGGAAGGAAGGAAGGAGGGAAGGAAGGAGGGAAGGAAGGAAGGAAGGAAGAAAGGAAGGAAGGATTGGAGGGAAGGAAAGAGGGAAGGAAGGAGGATGGAGGGAAGGATTGAGGGGGATTGAGGGGAAGGAAGGAGGGAAGGAGGGAAGGAAGGAAGGAAGGATTGGAGGGAAGGAAGGATTGGAGGGAAGGAAGGGAGGAGGGAGGGAAGGAAGGAAGGAAGGAAGGAGGGAAGGAAGGAAGGAAGAAAGGAAGGAAGGAAGGAGGGAAGGTCCACAGGATCCTTGTCCAACCCAAGGAAAAGGATCAGACTCCCTGGACGGTTGCTCTGATGGTATCTTAACAGATGTGAAGGCCAAAAAAAAATAATCAAAAGTTTTCCTACAATGCAATGCGAGTGTCTGTGTACCACATTTGCATATGTAGAGCAGGTAGGGCAGGATTATCCTCCTCCCAGCATCCTCCACATATACATACCACAAGGTTGGACTCAAGAGCTAATTTTCCCATCATGCCCAGCCCACAACCAGGTCTGAAGGATGCAGGGCTGCATGGGGCGGCACCCTAGAACTCACTTCCCACTTTTCACTGAGGGTGAGTTTTTGCTACGCCCTCCCACCTCCACGCGATGGTGCCTGGGAGCTCACTTCCCACAATGCCCAGGGGATGCGCAGTGGCCGTGCCTGCCCATCTCTGTAGGTTGGGGCTGAAGAACTTTTCCCACAATGCCCTGCTGACGACTGTGTGTGACATTTGCATATGCAGAAGTTCAAGGCCCAGATCCTGAATTCAAGGCCCTGAGTGCTAAAGGTCAGGTCCTGAGTTCAAGGCCCTGAGTTCAAAGGTCAGGTCCTGAGTTCAAGGCCCAGAGTTTAAAGGTCAGGTGCTGAGTTCAAGGCCCAGACTTTAAAGGTCAGGTGCTGAGTTCAAGGCCCAGAGTTCAAAGGTCAGGTCCTCAGTTCAAGGCCCTAAGGCCAAAGTTCAGGTCCTGAATTCAAGGCCCAGAGTTCAAAGGTCAGGTCCTGACTTCAAAGGTCAGGCCCTGAGTTCAAGGCCCTGACTTCAAAGTCCAGGTCCTGAATGGAAGGCTGAAGAACCTTTCCCACAAGGCACTATGGGCATCTGTCCTACATTTGCATATGTAGAAGGGGCGGGGCCAGAGCCCTCCCTTCCCACCCCACGCATCCGTGTCCTTACGCTCATCAGCAGGAGCATGCGCCCCAGGGAAAGCATGCACACCAGGAGCTTCCCACGCAGCTGCTGCAGCGCATGCAACAGGAACTGGCCTGCCCCAATTCCAACACACACACACACACACACACAGGCACCATCATGCATGCACCACACCCATGCTCCACCAGCATGCACACCCCTCCACACGCCTGCCCACCTGCACCAGGATGAGCTCACACCTGTGTACCTGCAGAACCACACCATGCTGGACATGGAAATGCCACACCCCTAAAAGGCTGACAGTGAGCCAATGCATGGGCACCTACCTGGACAGATCGCTGGGTTCAGCCAAGGCCAGACAGCATCTCCTGGGTCAAGAGCTTCTGTCTGTGATCCATGACAATCCCACAGTCCAATGAGATGACTTCTTCCCAACATGCCTAATGGCTGCAGAGTCCTCATGCGCAGAGGATTGAGAGCCAAAATGCAGCTCTCTCACAGCCACAGACATTATAAATGCATTTCTTTCCTTGTCTACTTGGGTGCTGGGCATTGCACCCAAAAATGCACCAGTGCAGATCCTAGGATCTACTAAGCTCTGCTGGGCACTGTAGGGAGTCAGCTTTCTGGCACCACCTTGAGGTGAGGGTGAGGGAATCCCATGAAACTCCCACTGGGAATTCTGGGAGATGCGCTCTCTGTCACCACCCCGTGGAGAAGTGTGGTCTGCATGCAAGGCATGGTGGGTAGTGAGGTCTCTGGGTGAGCAGGCAGCGCGGGGGTCACCCTCTGTGAATTGTGAGGCGTGAGTTCTAGGGTTCTGTGGAGAGAGATGTATGCAAATTATAGGCCTGCCAGTGGGGCATACTGGGAATTGAACACTCTCAGTGATTTCCCACATATAGTCACAGAGGATGCAGGCGCCCATCTCCATATGGTGTGAGTAAAGAATCATTCCCACAATGCATTGGTGATAGACTAGTGCTTTATTTGCATATGCATATGTTCAAGGCCCAGATCCTGAATTCAAAAGCTCTGAACTCAAGGGTGAAGTTCCCCCACAATGCAGTGCAACTGTCTGTGTACATTTGCATATGTAAAAGAGGTAGGAGCAAAGGATCCCTTCCCAACATGCTCAGCACACAGATCAACATAGGTGGGCACTATGAGAACTCATTTTCCCACCATGCACAGGGCAAAGCCAAATCTAATGCCTGCACTACTGCATGGGGCGGGACCCTAGAACTGACTTCCCACATTTCACTGAGGGTGAGTTTTGGTTATGCTCTCCCACAGTGAAGAACCATTCCCACAATGGGTTGGTGAGAGCTGTGTGCTATATTGGCATATGCAGATGTTCAAGGCCCAGATCCTGAATTTAAAGGTCCTGAGTTCTAAGGTCAGGTCCTGAAGTGAAGTATGAAGAAGTTTTCCCACAATGCACTGCAACTGTCTGTGTACTACATTTGCACATGTAGAAGAGGTAGGAGATCTCTGTTCCCAAGGTGGCAGTGGTGCATGCTGGGAATTGAACACTCATTGATTTCCTCCATGTACTCACAGTCCCAGTAATAGCCGTGCCTACTCATGTACATGTGGTATGAGTAAAGAACCACTCCCACAATGCACTGGTGATAAGTTGATACTATATTTGCATATGTAAAAGGAGTGATAATAAAGCACCACTTTCCCCCCATGGTAGGCTCGCACATCACAGAGAAAGCACTATAAGAGCTTATTTTCCCACCATGCCTAGCGCTGATGCCTGCACTGCTGCATGGGGCGGCACCCTAGAACTGACTTTCCACATTTCACTGAGGGTGAGTTTTGTTTATGCTCTCCCACAGTGAAGAACTACTCCCACAATGCATTGGTGATAACTGTTATATTTGCATATGCAGATGGTCAAGGCTTAGATCCTATATTCAAAGGCCCTGAGTTCTAAGGTCAGGTCCTGAATTCAAGGGTGAAGAAGTTTTCCCACAGTGCACTGTAACTGACCGTTTACTACATTTGCATATGTAAAAGAGGTGGAAGGTGTCTGCTTCAAAGCTGTCACTGGTGCATGCTGGGAATTAGGCAATCACAATGATTTTTTCAATGTACTCACACCCCCATTGGATGCTATTGCTGCCCATCTCCATGTGACATTATTACAGAACCATTCCCACAATGCACTAGATGTAGGTAGGTGCTTCATTTACATATGCAAAAGTTAGGGGCAGACCACACCCTTTCCACCATGCTCAGCACACACATAATCATAGGATAATAATATAAAGTCTTATTTTCCCACAATGGCTAGCAAACTGCCAGTTCTGATGTCTCTTTTGCATGGGGCGGCACCCTAGAACTGACTTCTTACATTTCACTGAGGGTGAGTTTTGTTTATGCGCTCCCACAATGAACCACTCCCACAATGCATTGGTGATAACTGTTATATTTGCATATGCAGATGGTCATGGCCCAGATCCTAAATTCAAAGGCCCTGAAGCTTTCCCACAATGCACTGCAACTGACTGTTTACTACATTTGCATATGTAAAAGTGGTGGAAGATGCCCGCTCCTAAGCTGTCACTGATGCATGCTGGGAATTAGACATTCACACTGAGTTTCTCAATGTACTCACACTCTCAGTGGATACTATTGCTGCCCACCTCCATGTGACATTATTACAGAACCATTCCCACAATGCACTAAAAGTAGGTAGGTGCTGCATTTACATATGCAAAACAGGAAGCAGAGCACATTTTTCCTACCGTGCTCAGCACACACACAATTATAGCATAATAATATAAAATCTTACTTTCCCACAATGCCTAGCAAACAGCCAAGTCCGATGTGTCTATTGCATGGGGCGGCACCCTAGAACTGACTTCCCACATTTCACTGAGGGTGAGTTTTTTCTATGCGCTCCAACCTCCACGCAATGATGCCTGGGACTTCACTTCCCACAATGCCCAGGGGCTGCTTGGATATAGTAACTGCCCATCCCCATGTGGTGTGAGTGAAGAACCATACCCACAATGCTCTGCTGGCAGCTGTGTGCTGTATTTGCATATGCAGAATTTCAAGGTCATGGATTCAAGGCCCTGAGTTGAAAGGTCAGGTCCTGAGTTCAAGGCCCTGAGGTCAAAGGTCAAGTCCTGAGTTCAAAGGTCAGGTCCTGAGTTCATAGGTCAGGTCCTGAGTTCAAGGCCCAGAGTTTAAAGGTCAGGTCCTGAGTTGAAAGGTCAGGTCCTGAGTTCAAGGCCCTGAGGTCAAAGGTCAGGTCCTGAGTTCAAAGGTCAGGTCCTGAGTTCAAAGTTTAGGTCCAGAATTCAAGGCTCTGCGTTCAAAGTTCAGGTCCTGAGTTCAAGGCCCAGAGTTCAAAGGTCAGGTCCTGAGTTCAAGGCCCTGAGTTCAAAGATTAGGTCCTGAGTTCAAGGCCCTGAAGTCAAAGTTCAGGTTCTGAGTTCAAGGCCCTGAGTTTAAAGGTCAGGTCCTGAGTTCAAAGGTCAGGTCCTGAGTTCAAGGCCCAGAGTTCAAAGGTCAGGTCCTGAGTTCAAAGATCAGGTCCCAAGTTCAAAGTTTAGGTCCAGAATTCAAGGCTCTGAGTTCAAAGTTCAGGTCCTGAGTTCAAGGCCCAGAGTTCAAAGGTCAGGTCCTGAGTTCAAGGCCCTGAGGTCAAAGTTAAGGTTCTGAGTTCAAGGCCCTGAGTTCAAAGGTCAGGGCCTGAGTTCAAGGCCCTGAGTTCAAAGATTAGGTCCTGAGTTCAAGGCCCTGAGGTCAAAGTTCAGGTTCTGAGTTCAAGGCCCTGAGTTCAAAGGTCAGGGCCTGAGTTCAAAGGTCAGGTCCTGAGTTCAAAGATCATGCTCTGAGTTCAAAGTTCAAGTCCCTGAGTTCAAAGGTCAGGTCCTGAGTTCAAGGCCCAGAGTTCAAAGGTCAGGTCCTGAGTTCAAAGTTCAG
The DNA here is from genome assembly GCF_024711535.1 of Dipodomys merriami. Taxonomy (NCBI): domain Eukaryota; kingdom Metazoa; phylum Chordata; class Mammalia; order Rodentia; family Heteromyidae; genus Dipodomys; species Dipodomys merriami. The sequence goes on from NW_027204492.1 coordinate 117,152,068, forward strand.
GCTCTGAGTTCAAAGGTCAGGTCCTGAATTCAAGGCCCTGAGTTCAAAGTTCATGTCCTGAGTTCAAGGCCCTGAGTTCAAAGTTCATGTCCTGAGTTCAAGGTCCAGAGTTCAAAGTTCAGGTCCTGAGTTCAAAGTTCAAGGCCCAGAGTTCAAAGTTCATGTCCTGAGTTCAAGGCCCAGAGTTCAAAGGTCAGGTCCTGAGTTCAAGGCCCTGAGTTCCAGGCTCAGGTCCTGAGTTCAAGGCCCAGACATCTCCCTGCTGCGCGCATTGGCTTTCCCTGCTGTCTATCAGGCCCCTCTGGACCAATGACAGCTCACCCTGCGTCCCTGAGCCCGCCTTCCTCTCTCTTCTGCGCTCATTGGTTACATCTGCTGTCTATCAGACCCCTCTGGGCCAATGAGAGCTCGTTCTTTGTCCCTGAGCCCGCCTTTGTCTCCCTATTGCGCTCATTGGCTGTCCCTGCTGTCTATCAGGCTCCTCTGGGCCAATGACAGCTCGTGCTGTGCCCCTGAGCCCGCCTTTGTCTCCTTGCTGTGCTCATTGGCTATCACTGATGTCTATGAGGCCGTTCTGGGCCAATCAAAGCTCGCAGTGCGTCCCTGAGCCCTCCTTCCTCTCCCTACTGCGCTCATTGGCTGTCCCTGCTGTCCTTCAGGCCGCTCTGGACCAATGAGCGCGCGCGCTGCGTCCCTGAGGGCTCCCCTCTGCGTCCTGAGGCCTCCCGCCTCCCCGTGCTGCGCGCATTGGTTTCTCCTGCTGTCAATCACCCTTCTCTCGACCAATAAGAGCTCTCACTCCGTCCCTGCGCTTCTCCCCGCCTCCCTGCTGCGCTTATTGGCTTGTCCTGCTGTCAGTGAAGCCTCTGTCGACCAATCACCGCTTTTGCTGCCTTCCAGCGCTTCTCCCCGCCTTCCTGCTGCTCTTATTTGCTCTTCCTGCTGTCAGTCAACCTTCTCTCGACCAATGAGCGCGTTCGTTGCCTCCCAGCGCTTCTCCCCGCCTCCCTGCTGCTGTGATTCGCTTTCTCCTGCTGTCAATCAACCTTCTCTCGACCAATCAGGGTTCGAGGTGGGTTTCCTCGCCTTTCCCCGCCTCCCTGCTGCTCTTATTCGCTTTCTCCTGCTGTCAATCAACGTTCTGTCGACCAATCACAGATCGAGCTCCGTTTTTTCGCTTCTGCCCGCCTCCCTGCTGCTCTTATTCGCTTTTTCTCTTGTCAATCAACGTTCTCTCGACCAATCAGCGTTCGAGCTCCGTTTTTTCGTTTCTCCCCGCCTCCCTGCTGCTGTTATTCGCTTTTTCTCTTGTCAATCAACGTTCTTTCGACCAATCAGCGTTCGAGCTCCGTTTTTTCGTTTCTCCCCGCCTCCCTGCTGCTCTTATTCGCTTTTGCTCCTGCCAATCCACCTCCTCTCGGCCAATCAGCGCCCGCGCTGCGTTTTCCCGGCCCCCGCGCCGCCATGGCGGGCCCCGCGCTGCTGTTTCCGTTGCTGCTGCTGCTGCTGCTGCCTCGGGCCCAGGCGGGGGGCGGCGTGGCCCGGGCCCGCTGCGCCGCGCGCTGCCTGGCGGGGACGGTGAGGACTTGTATTTGGGTGGGGGGATGACGGGGGGGGGGAACAGAGGAGGGGACTCTTAGGGAGGTGGGGGGATATTTCTAGAATCAAGGGCTTTTATGGAGGTGGGGGGACGGTGTCAGAATATGCAGGACTTTTATGGAGGTGGGGGGACGGTTCCCCAGCATGAAGGGCTTTGATGTGGGTGGGGGGACGGGGTCAGAATATGGAGGACTTGTATTTGGGTGGGGGGACGACGGGGGGAACAGAGGAGGGGACTCTTAGGGAGGTGGGGGGATGTTTCTAGAATCAAGGGCTTTTATATGGGTGGGGGGACGGGGTCAAAATATGCAGGACTTGTATTTGGGTGGGGGGACGACGGGGGGAACAGAAGAGGGGACTCTTAGGGAGGTGGGGGGATATTTCTAGAATCAAGGGCTTTTATGGAGGTGGGGGGATGTTTCCAACATGGAGGGGGCTTTTATGTGGGTGGGGGGACGGGGTCAGAATATAGAGGACTTGTGTTTGGGTGGGGGGACGACGGGGGGAGGAACAGAAGAGGGGACTCTTAGGGAGGTGGGGGGATGTTTCTAGAATTAAAGGGCTTTTATGGAGGTGGGGGGACGGGGTCAGAATATGGAGGACTCTTAGGGAGGTGGGGGATGTTTCTAGAATTAAAGGGCTCTTATGGAGGTGGAGGACGGGGCCAGAATATGCAGGACTTGTATTTGGGTGGGGGGACGACGGGGGGAACAGAGGAGGGGACTCTTAGGGAGGTGGGGGGATGTTTCTAGAATCAAGGGCTTTTATGGAGGTGGGGGGACGGGGTCAGAATATGCAGGACTCTTATGGAGGTGGGGGGATGTTTCTAGAATCAAGGGCTTTTATGGAGGTGGGGGGACGGGGTCAGAATATAGAGGACTTGTATTTGGGTGGGGGGACGACGGGGGGAACAGAGGAGGGGACTCTTAGGGAGGTGGGGGGATATTTCTAGAATTAAAGCGCTTTTATGAAAGTGGGGGGATGTTTCCAGAATATGGAGGGCTTTTATGGAGGTGGGGGGACGGTGTCAGAATATAGAGGACTTGTATTTGGGTGGGGGGACAGTTCCCCAGCATGAAGGGCTTTTATGTGGGTGGGGGGACGGGGCCAGAATAAAAGGGCTTTGATGGAGGTGGGGGGGAAATTGCTAAAATGGAGGACTTTTATTGAAGTGGGGGGACTGTTCCAGAATTGAGGGCTTTTATGGAGGTGGGGGGAAATTTCCAGAATAGAGGACTTTTATTTAGGTGGGGGGGACAGTTCCCCCAGCATGGAGGGCTTTTATGTGGGTGGGGGGACGCGGCCAGCATGGAAGGCTTTTATGTTGGTGCGGAGACACCCCATAATAATACACCCCATAATACTCTACACCCCATAATAATACCTGCACCCCATAATAATAGCATATACCCCATAATAACCCAATCCATCCCAGAATAACATCCTATGCCCCATAAAAACCCATGCACCCCATAATAACCTCATGCACCCCATAATAATACCGTACACCCCATAATAACCCCTGTACCCCATAATAACTCCATGCACCCCATAATAATACCGTACACCCCATAATAATCCTTGCGTCCCATAATGACACCCTACATCCCAGAATAACACCTACACCCCATAATAACCCCTGCACCCCATAATAACTCCATGCATCCCATAATAATACCGTACACCCCATAATAACTCCATGCACCCCATAATAACCCCATGCATCCCATAATAACTCCATGCATCCCATAATAACCCCTGCACCCCATAATAACTCCATGCATCCCATAATAATACCGTACACCCCATAATAACCCCTGCACCCCATAATAACTCCATGCATCCCATAATAACCCCTGCACCCCATAATAACTCCATGCATCCCATAATAACCCATGCACCCCATAATAACTCCATGCATCCCATAATAACCCATGCACCCCATAATAACCCCATGCATCCCATAATAATACCGTACACCCCATAATAATCCTTGCGTCCCATTATGACACCCTACATCCCAGAATAACACCTACACCCCATAATAACCCCTGCACCCCATAATAACTCCATGCATCCCATAATAATACCGTACACCCCATAATAACTCCATGCACCCCATAATAACCCCATGCATCCCATAATAACTCCATGCATCCCATAATAACCCCTGCACCCCATAATAACTCCATGCATCCCATAATAATACCGTACACCCCATAATAACCCCTGCACCCCATAATAACTCCATGCATCCCATAATAACCCCTGCACCCCATAATAACTCCATGCATCCCATAATAACCCATGCACCCCATAATAACTCCATGCATCCCATAATAACCCCTGCACCCCATAATAACTCCATGCATCCCATAATAACCCATGCACCCCATAATAACCCCATGCATCCCATAATAATACCGTACACCCCATAATAATCCTTGCGTCCCATAATGACACCCTACATCCCAGAATAACACCTACACCCCATAATAACATCATGCAGCCCATAATAATACCCGCATCCCATAATAACCCCATGCACCCCATAGTGACCCCATGCACCCCATAATAATACTCTACACCCCATAATAATACCTGCACCCCATAATAACCCCATGCACCCCATAATAATACCGTACACCCCATAATAATACCCTACATCCCATAATAATACCATGCATCCCATAATAATACAAGGCATCCCATAATAATACCATACATCCCATAATAACACCATGCATCCCATAACACTATGCAGCCCATAATACTATGAACCCCATAATAATAGCCTACACCCCATAATAACCCATGCACCCCATAATAACACCCTATATCCCATAATAACACCCTAAACCCCATAATAACCCCCTGCACCCCATAATAACCCCTACATCCCATCATAACCTCTGCACCGCATAATAGCACCCTACATCCCATAATAACACCCTACATCCCATAACTCGTACACACCATAATAACCCTGCACCCCATAAGACCATGCACCCCATAATCACACCATGCATCCCATAATAACACCCTGCACCACCATAATAGCACCCTACATCCCATAATAACACCCTATACCTATAATAGCCCCTACATCCCATAATAACACAATGCACCCCATAATAACCCTGCACCCCATAATAACCCTGCACCCCATAATAGCACCCTACATCTCATAATAACCTCTGCACCCCATAATAACCCTCTGCACCCCATAATAACACCATGCAACCCATAATAATACCCTACATCCCATAATAGTACTCTGCACCCCATAATAACACTCAACACCCCATAATAATCCTGCACCCCATAGTAACACCCTGCACCCCATAATAACACCCTACACCCCATAATAACACCATGTGCCCAATAATAACCCCATGCATCCCATAATACCCTACACCCCATAATAAAACTACACCCCATAATAATACCCTGCATCCCATAATAACACCCTGCATCCCATAATAACACCCTATACCCCATAATAACCCCTACATCCCATAATAACCCTACACCCCATAATAACACCCTACACCCCATAATAACACGCTACACCCCATAATAACATGCTACACCCCATAATAACACCCTACACCCCATAATAATATCCTACACCCCATAATAACACCCTACACCCCATAATAATATCCTACACCCCATAATAACACTATGCATCCCATAATCACACTGTGCATCCCATAATCACACCCTGCACCCCATAATAACACCCTACATCCCATAATAACACCCTGCACCCCATAATAACACCCTACACCCCATAATAACCCCTGCACCCCATAATAACCCTGCATCCCATAATAACACCCAACACCCCATAATAACACCATGCACCCCATTATAGCACCCTACACCCCATAACACCCTACACCCCATAATAACACCCTACACCCCATAATAACACCCTACACCCCATAATAACCCCTACATCCCATAATAACCCCTACATCCCATAATAACCCTGCACCCCATAATAACACCCTACACCCCATAATAACCCCTACACCCCATAATAACCCCTACATCCCATAACACCCACCACCACCCCATAATAACCCTGCACCCCATAATAACCCTGCACCCCATAATAACACCCTACATCCCATAACTCGTACACACCATAATAACCCTGCACCCCATAAGACCATGCACCCCATAATAACACCATGCATCCCATAATAACACGCTGCACCCCATAATAACACCCTACATCCCATAACTCTTGCAAACCATAATAACCCCTGCACCCAATAATAACACCATGCATCCCATAATACCCTACACCCCATAATAAAACTACACCCCATAATAACACCCTGCATCCCATAATAACACCCTGCATCCCATAATAACACCCTGCACCCCATAATAACCCCTACATCCCATAATAACCCTACACCCCATAATAACACCCTACACCCCATAATAACACGCTACACCCCATAATAACATGCTACACCCCATAATAACACCCTACACCCCATAATAACCTCTGCACCCCATAATAACCCCTACATCCCATAATAACCTCTGCACCCCATAGTAACACCCTACACCCCATAATAACACCCTGCACCCCATAATAACACCCTACATCCCATAATAACACCCTATACCCCATAATAACCCCCACATCCCATCATAACCTCTGCACCCCATAATACCCTAGACCCCATAATTACCTTGCACCCCATAATCACACCCTACATCCCATAATAACACCCTGCACCCCATAATAATACCCTACACCCCATAATAACACCCTATACCCCATAATAACCCCTACACCCCATAATAACACTCTGCACCCCATAATAACACCCTGCACCCCATAATAGCACCCTACATCCCATAATAACTCCTGCAAACCATAATTATCCCTGCACCCCATAATAACACCATGCATCCCATAATACCCTACACCCCATAATAAAACTACACCCCATAATAACACCCTGCACCCCATAATAACACCATGCATCCCATAATAATACCCTATACCCCATAATAACCCCCCACATCCCATAATAACCCTATGCACCCCATAATAACACCGTACACCCCATAATAACCCCATGCACCCCATAATAACCCCATGCATCCCATAATAACACTATGCATCCCATAATAATACCCTACATAATAACCCCTGCACCCCATAATAACACCTGCACCCCATAATAATACCCTACATCCCATGATAACACCATGCATCCCATAATCACACTGTGTATCCCATAATCAAACTGTGCATCCCATAATAACACCCTGCATCCCATAATAACACCCTACTCCCCATAATAACCCCTGCACCCAATAATAACACCATGCATCCCATAATAACCCCATGCATCCCATAATAACCCCATGCATCCCATAATAACCCCATGCAACTAATAACACCATGCATCCCATAATAATACCCTATGCCCCATAATAATACCCTACATCCCATAATAACACCCAACACCCCATAATAACACCCTACACCCCATAATAACACCATGCACCCCATAATAACACCCTACACCCCATAACCTCTGCACCCCATAATAACACCCTACATCCCATAATAACCTATGCACCCCATAATAATACCCTACACCCCATAATAACATCCTATACCCCATAATAACCCCTACATCCCATAATAACTCCTGCAAACCATAATAACCCCTGCACCCCATAATAACACCATGCATCCCATAATACCCTACACCCCATAATAAAACTACACCCCATAATAACACCCTGCACCCCATAACACCCTACATCCCATAATAACCTCTGCACCCCATAGTAACACCCTACACCCCATAATAACACCCTACACCCCATAATAACACTATGCATCCCATAATCACACTGTGCATCCCATAATCACACCCTGCACCCCATAATAGCACCCTACATCCCATAATAACCTCTGCACCCCATAATAATACCCTACACCCCATAATAACACCCTATACCCCATAATAACCCCTACATCCCATAATAACACTCTGCACCCTATAATAGCACCCTACATCCCATAACTCCTGCAAACCATAATAACCCCTATACCCCATAATAACACCCTGCATCCCATAATAACACCCTGCATCCCATAATAACCCTGCACCCCATAATAACACCCTACATCCCATAATAACACCCTACATCCCATAATAACACCCTACACCCCATAATAACCCTGCACCCCATAATAACCCCTACACCCCATAATAACACCATGCACCCCATAATAACACCCTACATCCCATAATAACCCTGCCCCCCCCACGTCCATCCATCGCGGTTCCCTGGGATCGATAACGGATCAATACGTGAATCGATCGGCGCTGATTGGTCCGTCGGGATCGATCGATCGATGTGGATCGATAGATGTGGATCGATAGAGGCCGTCGAGAAACTTCTATGGATGGGAATCGATGGCTGTATCGATAGGTATCGATAGATATCGGTATCGATAGGTATTGATCGATATATAGATACCTATCGATATTGATATCTGTTGATAATGATAGATATCGGTATTGATACATAATCGAT
>NW_027204493.1:0-87500 GCF_024711535.1 Dipodomys merriami
GTGCTTATGAAGTGGAACACAGTTTTATTTGATATCCTGAATCGGTGGTGTGTTTTCATCAGCTGCAGAAATCATTTGCAAAGATATAACTTGTAAAACCTTCAATATTCTCCTTTTCTACTTCTAGAACTATAACTTGATAGATGCTAAGCCTTCTTACTTTGTACTTCCTATATTATGTCAACACTTTAATTTCATTAAAGTTTGATAATTGCTAGAGTTTGTTAATGATACCATATCTTGCCTATTGTACTTATTTTTGCTACTTCCCTTTCAGAGAGAACTGAAATGTGTACTTGGGTCTTAAACAGAATGGAAATGACTTGGAATAGACAAAGTTAGAAAGTAAAAAAAGCACAAAAAACTGAGAAAATAGATCTCACACACACACACACACACACACACACACACACACACACACACACACACACACACACTGAGTGATAGCTCAATTGAAGTTTGAAAACATAAATTTAGAGTGGACCCAGTATTGGGAGATAAGTTCTATTTTAAATCCTAAAGGAGGCTAGGTAATGAAATCCATTAAGAATACACTACCCAATTGAAAGTTGAAAAGAAGATTAGGGAAGACAAATGCAATTACCCAAATGGTAATTTGGTCAAGACACCAAGGTTAATAACAGTCCTCCTTTTTCAAAAGTTGCCGTGAATTTTTTAATACATTTAATGACCAATGTCACAATTTTTATTCCTTACAGAAGAGATGGGCTCTCAGAAATGCATTTTTAGATATTAAGCACATGTATTAAGAAGATTTATTCCCATTTCAAACATACATACCTAACCAAATATCAGAGAGGTATTTCCTTTGATTAGGAAAATGCTTAGAAAACAACTTTCTAAAGCGGATGAAAAGTTGTTATTAAAATTAGGACCTATCATGGTAGCTAAAAACAGAGATTAATTTGGGGGCACAAAAATAGATGATTTAAGAGTTAAATATATGGCGATTAGAGAAAATACACCTTCCAACCAATTTTGTTAATATCCTCTTTAACCTCATTTTCTTACTGAAACAAGAGACATAACTTGGAATATAGAGATTCCGAAGTAAAAGATAAAGCATGCCAAATGCTTAAAACAAATAGGAAATTATCAGTAAATATGAACTATTATAATCATTAAGTTACTTATTAATGATTTAAGCTGACATTTCTTTGATCTCACCTGTTGATCTTTAAGAGTTACTAAAATTAAGGCTCCAGAAATACCATCATTCTTTTTTTTTGGGGGGGGGTCCGATCCTGGGGCCTGAACTCTGGGCCTGGGCCCTGTCCCTCAGCTCTTCAGCTCAGGGCTAGTGCTCTACCACTTGAGCCACAGCGCCACTTCTGGCTTTTTTCTTTTTGCTTATGTGGTGCTGAGGAATCGAACCCAGGGCCTCAAGCATGCAAGACAAGCACTCTACCACTGAGCCACCTTCCCAGCCCCCATCATTCTTATAAATACAGAAATATGTAAATACATTAAAATGTCATACTGTATGTTTATGTTTATCATATTAAACTTCTCTGGCATACATATATCTTTCTTAATGGGAATTTTGACCTATTTGCTCTTATAAAATAATTATACATTCAATGGAATACTTATACCATTTCTTGAATTTTTGAAGCCAATGTTGAAATAATGTTGAGCATTCCATTCATACAACTGCATAGTTGTAATATCTCTTCAGAAATTGTTTCTTTTCTCTTGAATAAAATGTACTTGTACTTCAGAAATACCTTATCCAGAAAAATATAGATAGCTTTTGAAAATAGAAACAAATTCTTATATATATATATATATATATATATACATATATATATGCTTTTTCCTTCACACACAAGTGCATACATACTGCTTTGTATCTCTCTATTTTCTACGTGACTTGCTATTGCACACATTCCTCTTGGAGTAAAAGACTGAAAAGATCTTCAGATTTACATAAACTCAGGTTTAGGACTTCTGGATAAAGATTGAAAGAAATCTCCAATGTCTTTTTTATAAAACTCTGAAGACCTTGTTTGTCTTGGGCTTTGGGTCCACTTTTTAGCTAATCCTTATGGCTAAGATGACAGAGTTTTTGTTTTTCAGGTATGAATCTTGTGATCACCAATGTGTTATCGTGTTAGTAAACAAAGGTTTCTGACTGCCTTAAACAAAGTCTTTCACTAAACAGAAAAGAGACAATCTCTAAGGTGAGAGCGGTAGTATTAGAAGAGTGGAACACTACACAAATAGGATCAAGAGCTAAATCAAGTTTAATATATGATTTCATTAAATTCACAGGGACAATGTAGAATTAGAGAAAAGCATTTTTACCCCCCCCCAACACACACATACTGAATACTCTGATGTAGACATGAGAAAATTCAATCTAAATTATCTTAGGATAACAGCAAGGACTCTTTATTCTAATTCCTCTTCTTTAAAGATTACAATATTGCTTTTCCTATCTAGTAGAATGAGAAGGTCTTTCACATGGGAATTCCATCTTCTGCTTTTAGGACATAGCATTATAATCAGGGGATTCTTTTTATACCTGTTGTCTTCAACTTAGCTATTCAACATGCTAGAAGAGCATATGTTAGTCCTCTTCAATGCATAATTGAAACCCTTCTGTGCAAGTACCTAAAGATAATCTTATTAGAGTCTAGACCCATTATTGACTTTGTTTAGGACATTGTTCGAATCATTGACATTCTGTGCAACATACACTCCTCGATTATGTGATAATGAGCCTAGATTTATCTTCCTGGTGCTCACTAGATTCAAATCTTTTAGCTTTTAGATAAGCCAACAGGTATGTTCTTGGCTATTTTCAATTCAAAGGCCAGTAGTAGAGGTGAATAGAGATATTAGTCACGGGGGCACACACCTCTGTATCTTTGATCTGTTCTTTAGTAGCTTTGTAAACTTTCACAAAGAAACATTTTCCCCTCTGAATATGGGTGGTAGGGGAATGACAATGTCACCCCCCTGCATAAGAACTGTGACACTAAACACTTGAAATAAGTACAGCACCTGCAGTAATAAAATTGTTTAATAAATGTCAGGGAATTTGTATCCTTGTGATCAGCTTTTATTTTAATACCTCTCAAAATTGCCTACATTTCATTGGATGCATGTGTAATACTTAACATTTCTTGAATATGGAAAATGTTTGAAAATAATCATCCTTCAACCGATTTGTGAGTTAAGTTGGTGATGAATCAAAAGTGAAGTGTTTTAAAATAACCTCAAGGAGCATTTAAGATTAAAAAACAAACTTTAGTTCCATCCAGACTCTTTGCTATCCACACTAATAATAGGATCATAGACAGCAAGTATCTTGCTGTTTACTTTTCTCTATTCTCCTGCCCTAGCCTATGAGAATATGGAGAATGCAGAGCAGTCACTACAGGTGCATCTTCAAGAACAAATGGTATTATTCACAACAAAAATGACACAACTGACATAAAAATAGATACTACTTTAAGTGTCATCTCGGTATGCCCAAGAGCTAAAGGAAAGCACATTTCTCTTTTAAAAAGTGTTTCTTGAACACACTGAATTCTTGTTCATGACCTTTAAGCTACTGCAGGAAGATGGAGAATCATCTTCAATTTGTATTATATTATCTCCTGATGCAACGTTCTGGTTATTTTATTGGCAATTAGTATGTGCTATAGTCTCCAAAATTCATATTTTATAAAGTTAATTCCTCATGCAATAATATTAACAAATGGGACATTTAGGAGTTGACTAGCAGATGGAGATTAGTGAGTTCACACTCACTAATGCAGCCTTCTTTCCCTTTAGAGAATTGAAAAGAAGAACCAGGCCTGACGACACATCAGCCTGGCAGCACCTTGGTCTTAGATTTCCCAATACCTACGTTGTGAGAAGTCAGATTTATTATTCATAAATTATCTAGTGTAAGGTATTATTCTCAGAACATCTAGGTTACAGCATGGGACATAAACAATTCGAATTAAATTCCAAAAAGGAGGCAGGTGCTAGTGGCTCATGCTTGTAATCCTGGTTACTCATTAGGCTGAGAGCTGAGGATGGTGGTTTGAGGTCTGCCTTAGCAGAAAAGTACCCGTAAGGCTCTTTATCTCCAATAAGCTATAAAAAAAAATTAAAAAAAAAAAACCTGAGGGGCTGGGAAGGTGGCTCAGTGGTAGAGTGTTTGCCTTGCATGCATGAGGCCCTGGGTTCGATTCCTCAGCACCACATAAGCTAAAAGAAAAAAAGCCGGAAGTGGAGCTGTGGTTCAAGTGGTAGAATGCTAGCCTTGAGCTGAAGAGCTGAGGGACAGCACCCAGGCCCCAGGACCAGACCCCAAAAAATAAAAAACAAACCTGATAGTAAAACTGTGGCTCAAAGTAGTAGATTCCTAGTCTTGAGCTAAAGAGCTCAGGGACAATGCCTAGGCCCTGATTTCAAATCCTACAACTGACAAAACGGGGGAAAGGGAGCTAGGGAAAAGAAGGAATGAAAGAGTGAATGAATTCATGGGTTTCAGACTACACTGCATGGTTTTGTTTTTCTGGTTTTAGAAGGGTAGAACTGATAGCTCTTTTCAAAGCTTCACTTTCTTTTATTTGCTTTTGCATTATTTATTTATTTACTTATTTGTGCAGGCGCAAACTCAAGGCCTCAAATTTTCCTTGACTTCGTCACTCAAGACTGATGCTCTTTTACATAACCCACACTTCTACTGCTTAATTGGAGGTAAAATTTTCTCAGTTATATCTACCTAGATTAGTTTTACACCACAGTCCTCAGACACAACTGCTTAAGGAGTTAAGTTTTCAGGCATGAGTCAGCAGCACCTAACTTTTATTTATTTTTTAATATGCATATTTATGTATAAGGATACTGTGTCAAAGTACATGTCTATCAGGATATACAACATGTATAGATTTTGGTGATTATCTTTTGGTTAATATTGAGGCAGAAATCAAGACCAAAATCAAATATTGCTATCATAGAACAAACTAAGTAAACTTCATGATGTAAGAGTCAATCCAGTTAATGCTACTTTATAAAAAGAAAAAAGAAAAAAATGACTTAATCTAAATTGAAAAGGGAAAAAAGCATAGGACCCATTCAAAATATAGGAGTATATCAAATGTTCATAAGTGAGAACAGGAAAGTGCTCAGTTTCTGCTTAGAATTATCACTGTTATAACCACTTTGGAGGACAATATGGTAATTAATTCATTCACAGGTTAAGCCCAGAAGTCTATTCCCTTATTTGGACCTTAAAAGGATATCTGTACTTATGCAATAGGGATTATATGTTCACCAAAGACATTCCAGCAAGTGATGAAAAATAGGTATCATAAATATCCATTGGTTGACTCATTTACAACTGTTAATTATATTGTTAAAATCTCAGAAAAATTATATGAAGTGGAAAGAAAAGATAAAAATTACCTAATCATGTTTATATGATTTTATGAAACATGCATATAGCTTATAAAGAGATGTATATACACTGTAAGAGATTAAACTAAAGATTGACAAATTTACAAAGAAAAAACAAAAATAAAAACAATTGCTTCTTCAATTTTCTTGCAATCATTATTTCTATTGTTTGCAGAGTTTGGAATTTTCCATCTAAATAAACAGTGATAAATAATAATTGTAGAACAAAGGAGACTTTGTGTTTTGGTTTTCTTTTTTACCAAATATAAGGGGTAAAATCATAATCTAAAAATAAAGTTAATCTTCTTATAACTTAAAAGATTCAAGAGGCTTGAAACCATGACTGAAAGTTGATTTCGGGAAAGACAGTAATTTAAGATACAGAAATGAAGAACTTAAAAAAATTAACCATTGAAACAAGAAAGCTTTTAATGTTAACACATTTGTACAGATAAAGGAAAGTACTGCTGTTTTTCAATTGTTCTGAGGTACAGTTACAGAGTTTAACACATTAAAAAAATTCTGACAGAAAAATACTATCTATGCCGAATGAACATGTGCTTTCATAGATTAAGGTATATCCTTGTCATGAAGCTGTGTGTGTGTGTGTGTGTGTGTGTGTGTGTGTGTGTGTGTGTGCGCGCGCGCGCGTGCGCTGGTACTAAGGCCTGAACTCAAGGCCTGGGTTGTGCCATTTAGCTTTTTCACTCAAGGCTGACACTCTACCATTTGACTCACTTTCAGCTTTTTGGTGGTTAATTGGAGGTAAGAATCTCTTGGGTTTTCTTATCCATGCTGGCATTTGAACTATGATCCTCAGATCTCAAGCCCCAGTGTATCTAGGATTACAAGTGTCAGCTGGTTTAAGCTGTAAACATTTGATCTGTTGACTCTCCACACTATTGCATTCCATAGTGAGCAAGCTGTGTGAATACAAAGATGAGAGTGTTTGGGGATTCCTTCCTACTCTTAGAAGAAATTTTGTCTATGTGGTTGGGATAGATGTGGAAGATAGAAAGGATGACATTGATCAAGATGCAGTGTGGTCATAAAACATGTTGAGATAAAATCCCTTTGCATTGCTAGTGAAAGGTAATTTTAAAAGACAAAGAAAACTGGGATGGGAAGGGGAAACAAAGGAGGAGGCTACAATGCTTGATAAGAAATGTACTCACTATCTTGCCCATGTAATTGTAACCCCTCTGTACAGTATTTTCACAATTAAAAAAAAGAAAACTAAAAGTTAAAGAACATGACCAAAAGCAGCAGTTATAAATTTGGAAACTGGCAAAAACAGGGAAGTTAAACAGTATTGGGGGGATGGAAAAGTGGCAGAAACTAAGGAAGAGGGTACTAATATTAGACAAGAATTGTACTTATTTCTTTACTTATGTAATTGTAAACCTTTTGTACATTGCCTTTATAATAAAAATAAATAAACACAACAGTATTGGGGATATGATACTATCTAATGAATGATTCCAATGTAACGTAATAATGATTTGGAGTCTTTGTTAAATAACCATGTTCTATTATTCCAGAAATTTTATAAAATCTGCTGACCACATAGCTAGTACTTTCTAGAGGAGACTAACTGTTTTACAGAAGAAGATGAAAAGAGATTAGCACATTCATTCAGTAAAATAAACTCCAGGGAATAACTTAGTAAGAAAAGGTGGTACGGACCAAAAAAATCAAGGAGAAACTTCAGCTTCCTTCAAAATTCCCTGGAGAAAGCATAGAAAGACAAATCTTCCATTATCTCATCTATGTATGGAACCAGAAGAGGTTGAATTTAGAAATGTTAAGCAGGAACTGGGGCAGATGTACAGAAGATAAACTAGAGGTTGTTCAAGGGATACCAAATTCCAGTTCCATAGTAGTAATGAATTCAAGAGATCTACTGAACAGAATGGCACCCTTACTTGCTAACAATGCATGGTATACTTAGAATTCACTGTAAGAGCAGATTTTCAAGTATCTTCACCACAAGCGATAATATGTGAGGTAATGTCAAGTACATCAATTCAGCCAGTTCGCAGTATATACCTCTTTAAAGCTGACGCAGCACATAATTAATATATATTATTTTTATTCATCTACTTAGAAAACACATTTTAAATCCTTGGAGGTACTAAAGCATAGGCTGTGTTTTCACCTCAGTAAAACTTGGGACGATTTTAAGGTAAGGACAGCCTAAAGCTTGTGTCTACTCAAGCAAGCGAAGGATACAGGGGACAAGCAGGTGGCTCACACATCAGATAAAGAATTTCTTGCATTGGAAAGCTCTTGGTTTCCATTATAGCTATTTTTATGCTATAGGGGCGATATTTCGCACCCTGCCTCATTATTTTACAATGAGGTCTGTAGAGAGACAAAGCCAGTTTGAAAGAGCAGACACTTCCTTTCTATGTTTCAGCATATTGCTATCTTTTATAAATATAAAGTTTTAGAAATGGAAGTTCACGTGTAAGAAGAGGATATTTGCTCTTTGTGTTGAGAACAATGTTCCAAAACATAAAATCCTACCAGAAGAATAGAATTTTCTTCAACTAAATGATGAAGTGTTTAGTGTTTATTTTGGTCCATGGTTTTGTTACACTGAAAATTACAAAAAGAACAAAAGAGAGGGTACAAGAATGGAGTAATCAAGTAGTCAGCCCCACACAACGAGAACAGCTATTCCAGCAGAGAAGATAGGAGTTGGTCACATTACAGATTTAATGTAATAAAAAATTCCAGATACAGATGACTTGCTCCAGGTGGTAGGTTGTCTCATTTTGTATCACCAATTTGAAGCAGATAAAAAAGGAACAAGAAAAAAGGTTAGAAAAGAATAGCTACCCAAATGCAGAAATTTAATTCATGAATGTTTTGCTTGTTTCATTCGTTTTGTGGTGGCAGTCTTGGGGCTCGATTTCAGGGCCTAGGTGCTGTCTAGGAGCTTCTTTTGCTCAAGGCTAGCTCTGTAATCACTTAAGCCAGAGCTCAACTTCTGTCTTTTGGGGGATGAGAGTTTCATGGATTTTTCCTTCTTAGGCTGTATTCAAACCACAGACCTCAGATCTCAGCCCCCTGAGAAGCTAGGATTACAGGTGTGAGCCACCACACCCAGCTTTGAACATGGATTTTTGGGGGTGGAGGGGAGAGTTTTGAACTCAGGGCCTGGGTGCCGTCCCTCCGCTCTTCAGCTCAAGGCTATCGCTCTACCACTTGAGCCACAGCGTCACTTCCAGTTTTCTGAGTATTTCATTGGAGATAAGAGTCTCATGGCTTTTCCTGCATGGGCTGGCTTTGAACCGCAATCCTCAGATCTCAGCCGCCTCCTGAGTAGCTAATATTACAGGTGTGAGCCACTAGCACCCAGCTTAAACATATAAGGATATAACGAGATTTTCTAGTTCCACAAATAAAGTCAGATTATGTTACATGCCATGAAAATATATCACTGTACTATTTAAGGGAATTATGTTTTCCTTTACCAAATGTAAAATACAGACCCTCCTGGTATTAAAGCAGAATTAAGACAAAAGGACTCATTATCACAAAAGAGAAGGGTTAGAGTTCAGAAATACAAAGGAAAACAAAAGAATATCATCATATTTACAAAAGTTCAAATGATCAATTGTCGTTTATATATAAATATGACCTTTGTGGTACATAGAAGCTTATCAGGGTAAGCAGAAAACACGGTTAGTTTAGGACAGTTATTGACAAAATAATCTGAATCTTCTGTTATTCCAAAAGTTTTAGCAAAACTACTCTCCATATATTCAGTTCTTAGGAGTGACTAGATGTTACTTAGCATGGATGCACAGAGGACACGGAATAGAATATCAATTTGGTGACACACACTCCAGGGACCAACTTTGTAGGAAAAGGTTGTTGGGCCCAGAAAAGTCAAGGAGAAATGTAAGCCTCTACCAAAACTCCTTAGAGGAATATACAGAAAGATAAATGCCACATTATATCACCTACATGTAAAATCTCAAAAGGTTGAGCGGGATTGATATTTAACATATATAGCAATTTCCATTTCTCTGTAAATAATAAACAAATAAGAACTCTTCTTTTTATGAAAGACTGAACTTTAGTCATTTCTCTATGAGTAGTAAACAAAGTAGTATGGTTCTTCTTATTAGGAAAGACTGAACTTTCTACTAAAGGAATCAAAATCCTGCTGAAATTTTCTCTAAGTTAGATCACGGTGACAAGGGATTCTACTTCTCCTGCTCCATAAATTCCAATTCTGGGATGTAGCATATCCAATAAAAGCAGAGTCAGGTACCAAATTCTTCACTCTCATGTTCTTTGCAACATTATTTACCATAGTAAGCAATTGCTAAGATTTGCAAACAACCTGGTATCTGTAAGTAGATGAGTAGATGTATAGACAGAGAAAATCACACACACACACACACACACACACACACACACACACACACACACACACACACACACACACACACACACATACACACACAAGGTCATCAATTAGAGCTTAACATTTACAAAATTCCTTAGAGGAAAATAAAAAAATTGGGAAAGTAATAAGGCTTAAGAAAGAACTCTGAGGAACTTATGCATTTATGGGCAATAGAATATAGAAAGAAAAAAATTACAATCCAGATTTGGTACTAAGAGAGGCAAGTTTTCTGTATTCATTGAGATTGTGGTATATACTATCCATGTTCATTTCATTTGCCATATTCCTTTTATAGCAATGTTGCCTTAAAAGAAAGAGGCCTTGTGCTACAGGAGCCAACCACAGGAGTATGTATGATTCAGAATGAAGGTAGAAGTCTGGTTCACCAATCAAAGTTTCCTGATCTAAATAAAACTGACTGAACCAAATATAATCCATAACAAAGTATAAGCCAGAACACTCTTACATTCATGTTGACTTCTAAGTTTTCACATTAAAAACATGTGAGCAACAACATGAAGCAAAAATAAACAAATAAAAAATAAGCTACATCATGGGGCTGGGAAGGCGGCTCAGTGGTAGAGAGATTGCCTTGCATGCCTGAAGCCCTGGGTTCGATTCCTCAACACCACATAAGCAAAAAGAAAAAAAGCCGGAAGTGGCGCTGTGGCTCAAGTGGTAGAGCGCTAGCCTTGAGCTGAAGAGCTGAGGGACAGCACCCAGGCCCAGAGTTCAGGCCCCACGACTGGACCCAAAGAGAAGTTTCTGTGCAGTATAGGAAACAAAGAAATGAAAAGTCACCTGTGGTATAAGAAGTCATAACTGTAAGCCATTTATATGATAAGGGATTAGAAGCTAAAAAAAAAAACCACAGGGAATAATTGCAAATCTTTAACAAAATCCAACAAGAGAATAAAAAATAATTGAGTAGATTTTTTTTTCCAAAAAGAGTTAGAGGAATAGGCTGTAGGTATCAGATCAAGTCCTTAATATCTCTAATTAGTAAAATGCCAACCAAATGCACATTTGTTTCACACACTTTTGGGTGATTATTATGAAGAAAAAGTCAAGAGATAAAGATTGGTAAGAACATGGAAGATAAAGAATTCTTTCTCACTGTTGGTGGTAATTCAAATCATACCACCATAAATAGTTGGGGGTTCAACAGATTTAAAGAAAAGACTACCAGATGACCAGAAATCCCATTTCTGGGATGCAGCATATTCAGTAAAAGCAGAGTCACATACAGAAATCTTCACTCTCATGTTCTTTGCAATGTTATTTACCATAGCTAAGATTTACAAACAACCTGGTATCTATAAGTAGATGAGTAGGTGTATAGACAGAGAAAATTACACACACACACACACACACACACACACACACACACACACACACACACACACATACTGGGTCATCAACTAAAGCTAAACCTTTACAAAATTCCTTAGAGAAAAGTCATAAATTGGGAAAGGAATAAGGCTTAAGAAAGAATTCTGAGCAACTTATGCATTTATGGGCAATAGAAGATAGGAAAAAAATCACAAGAATGAAAACTAGATGATCACGCAGAAATTGCGGGGAAGCAAGTTGTATTTTTTCTTGACAAAACACAGTGATAAAAATAAGACACATAGCTCTCTAGACCAATCAAAATTTTAAACTTCCTTCAGACATGGAAGTCATGTGCGAACTTGGTATAAGCTGTGCAGGAGAAGGTCATGAAAAGTCAGAAGGGAATAGGTTGCAGAAAGGGATGGGGGTGAGTTGGTACAGATCATGGTTTCCTATGTACTAAGATGACATGAAGAACACAGTCATCAGGTATTAATGACAGGGAGATGAAGAGTCAATGAATCAGTCGAGTGTTTTATTTTAAGACAGAGATTGCTTAAATGTTATTGGAAAGGAACTCAGGGAGAGAAAAAAAAGTCTATAAAATTTGACATTTTTCCATTGTCTGAACTAAGACAAGACACACGTGATGCCCTGTAACAACCTCTTAAGAGGTCAGAATCTCCTCGGTGGAGCTATATAGGTAAGGAAGGAAGAAAGTCCTCAGGATGCTCGTTCAGGGCAGAGCCTCTTAGATACCAAATATAATTTAATGAAGGACATTACAGGCTAATAAAGTTCAGTCACTGTCAAATCCGACTGAACACGGGAAAGGTCTTAACAATTACTGAATCATCCAGTATAACTTTGGTATCAGTACTGCCATTTCATGTCCTCTAAGCTCAGAACTTTTGTTTGTACTTTCTCACAATGCCTTACCCGTCTCAAAATTCCTTGAACTTCAAATGAAATCCAAAAAGCTTCATACTGGCACTTAACGGCACTAAAGTTAGAAGAAAAAGAAAGAGACGATAAACTGTTTTGGCACTCTGTCTTTAAAACCTGGCTTTGGGCCTCATTTTAAAACATATCACCAAAGGTCCCATCGTATTTCTTGCCGTATTCAATAAATGGCTAAGTGGTCATGCATTCATTATTCCATAAGCTGCACACAGATGCAAATGGATACCATTTATAACATTTTACAGCATTTTGAAGAGCCAAGCCCATCTAGAATGATAAAGATCTGAAAAAATGTGAACCCACCTTAAAGTCTTTTTATTGCATTCTTTAATAGATTGGTGCAATTTCTTTGCCTGCTATAAAAGTCAAGAAAGTATTTCCATGGTATTAAATGGTAACACATGGAGACCATTTCGTTTGCAGGAAGAATGTTCTCTACGTTGTGATTTGTGTTTTTAATGCCCTTTCCTTCCTCTTGTTCTTTCAGGGACAGTTTGATTCAGAGTAATGGAGCAGTGGAAATTAAATGAGTGCGCATGAAGCCCAATGAACTCAGTGTACTGCTTATCTTGTAACTATACTTAATCTAAATAACCTTTTTTTATGCTCTGCTGGAATGGCATTTTCAAAAGGCTAGATGGTAGTAAATGAGAGTCTATGTCAGTAAGGATTTGCTAGACAAATCAGATCTCACAGAGAAGTACATCCATCCATTACCATTTAATACGCACTCCAGTTTGAAGGACAATTTTTGTGTGTGATCAGACCATTAACATTTACTGTCATTTAGGCAAGGTTTTCCAACTTTCCTACTTTCCATTTATATTTTAATTTGGTCCTTCATTTATTTATTTATTTATCTATTATTTATTTATTCCCATGGCACCATTGGGCTCCAAAAGAAATGATAAAACAACTTTCTTATGCACAAGTTTTCTTTACTCGATGTATGTCCTCAGCAGTAAGGCATGATGCCTACATAAGTGGTAGTATGCCAAAAAGAATTCAGTCCATATACATAAAACATACGTTAAACATGGCTTTGAGAACACTTTTACTTTCCTTGCAAAAATAGCTGTGCTTTATTATGTTGAAGCAATAATAATAAACAAGATTCACACAAAATATCTGTCTTAGCTACTGCCCCTACTCTTGATCTTTTCTAGAAAACAAGGTTTGCATGTAAGTTTTCTTATAATATTTTGTTTGCTTCAATACTGTAAAGCAAATCTTACAGTATACTTGGACACTTAGGCCTAGTCCTTAGCTCTGCCTAATTGGTGGCTTTTCATCCTTTCCAAGGGTTTCTCTCCTCAGCGTTTGTTCCTAATATATGCAATGGTTAAGAACTTCATTCATGATTGACATGCCACCCCTTCTGCCTGCCTACCATGCCCATCTGTGACTGGTCACTCCATTGATCAGCTAGAGTTTGGACCCTGGGATTAGAGACTCCCACCATCCTAAGAAACTTCACCATCTTCATTGAGGTCAGATCTGTAAGTTCCTTATTGGCAAGTGGATAGGATCACCATCTCTTCACTTGGTATGAACAAACCAGCCAGAACTTGAGAAGCTTGAATATAAAATCCTAGAAAGTTACTTTTTGAATTTCAGATTTCTAGGTTGACATTTCCTGAATACTTTTACAATTTTAATAGCAACAGAAATACCATTCTGGAATGGCTTGACATTCTCAGAAAGAGTTATAGGGCAAAGAACAGAAAGAGTTGATGAGGTCAGGGACTGTTTCTTTAAATTATGTGCCTAGGATACACCCTATCGTTACCCTAGTCCCACACCAAACTTCCTTTTACCCATGCAATTATATCATACTCGATATGTGATGACACCAAATTATGTTTACTTTTCTCTTTCAGTGCCTTTCATATTCTTTTCACTATCCTCACCGCTACATTAACCTATGCCTTAAAGAATTCATACCTATGGGTAGATTGTTCAGTTGGTTCTCTTAGCTTTAGAACCTGTTAATTCCACTTACACTGATCTTTATGCTCTTTGCAAAAGACTTTTACTAAATGGTTGATTCCATCAATTATTTCTTTATCTCCTGAGTCCTAGTAACTTCAATTTTCATCTTTATTAATTACAGTATCCTTTGACCAAAACTAAATGAAAACTTCAATTGGCAAGTGATTGGATTAAAATAAAAATAATGTGTTATTCAAATTTTGTACTAAAAGATTGAAGTTTGTATAAATTCAAGTTTACATTTGAAAAGAATACCCATCAAATGGGTATTTATCAATAAGCAATTGAAAGAAAATAGACCAATTATTCCCAAATTCTCTGGAACATCTGAATATCAAAAGGCTCTAAACACCTAATTTTCTTTCCCCAGTCTCAGGATTTCTGTTCTATTAAATGTGGAATGAGTCTCAAATATTATCATTTCAAATAACTCCCTAACTGTTGCTGTATGGAAGAATGCAAGAAAATACAAGTTAACCTAATAATTGTTTTTTTTTCAGTATTTTGGAAAAAAGTAAGACAACCAAGGATTTAACTCAAAACGGTTACATTAAAAGCAACTAAATAATTCCAATAACATCATGCCTTAAAAAATAGAATTCATTACCTAGAAAGCAATTAAAATACCATTATAGCAAAGTCCAATTAAGTAGACTATTGGGGGATCTAAGATTAAAATAAAAGGGCACTGTGCACATCGAAAGGGACTAAAACTCCAGACAGAAAAGTAAGGGATGTGAGGGTTAACAAAGGAGGAGGCTGCAATGCTTGATAAGAAATGTACTCATTATCTTGCCCATGTAATTGTAAGCCCTCTGTACAGTATGTTCACAAAAATTTTAAATTTAAATTTAAAAAAAATTACCTTTAATGGTGGGCTGGGGTCAGTGGCTTATGTCTACCATTTCAACTACACAGGAGGTATAAGTAGGTGGATTCCAAAATGAGGCTGGGAAGGGTAAATAGAGTAAGACTCTACCTGAAAAATAATTAAACTAAAATTGCCCAAAGATATGACTCCAGAGGAAGAGTATACAAAACCCATAGTTCAAACTTCAGTCACACTTAAAAAAGTACTTTATAAGAATATGTATTTAAAATAACTCAATAGAAAATATCTCAATAGCAGAAAAGTTTTTCTTAATCAATCTGATACAAAAAATAGTAGATTCAGAAACTTTTATTAGTAATTTCTTTTAAATCTTAAAAAATAGTATTGTGAGTTCCAAAATATAAAAAATAAACTATGCAATTCAGTTGACTAGTGTGACTTCTGATGTAATAAGCTGAAAATAGTGCTCACCTGAGATAAAGCTAAAATTCTAGCTATCACCCAGATAATATATTATAATAATGAAATATGACTAAGTTGGCTTTATTTCAAATCTATTTGAAATGTCATACACTTACTGTTACTAACCAACTGAGCAACTTAGAAAAGAAAAATAATAAATTGTTAACTGTCAAAGAGTCATAAAACTGAAATAATTATTTTATTAATTTAAAGTGTAAAATCAGGAAATTTGTCCTTTTAAATCAAGAACATAATATCATGCTTACATTTTGAACATAATTATCATTATAGAAAATAATCCTTATTGATATGTTTGTTCCCAAAGTAATTTTAGATTTTAAACAAACTAATGAAACAAAATGATATATTTCAAAAGGAAGATAATAAATGAACATTACCTAGAGAATATGCTTTCAAAATCTTTTTAAAAACATTTATTTTAAATGATATGCTCTCAAACCCCAAGAACAGCATATAAAATCATTGTAATTATTCAGGGTTTGGCATGAGTAGATACAGTAGAGTAGATACAGTAACTCAAAAAGTAAACAGATTTTCTTTCTATGAACTTACCAATTGTAATGAAACTGGGTGCCTGTGGCTCATGCTTGTAATCCTAGCTACTCAGGAGGCTGAGATGGGGGATCACAGTTCAAAGCCAGCCCAGGTAGGAAAGTCCATGAGACTTAATATTAAAAAATGAATTCAAAGGATTTATTAAGGTATCTAGCCAATACAGATTACTATTTAAGCAAATCTTTAATTTTCATAGGTCCTAAGATTTATTTCACAATAAGCAGTACTAGTCTTCCTAATGATGAGGAAAAGTCAGTTCTCAGTCTTTCATTTTGTTTACTTTTTTCTTTTTCTTTTTTATTTTTTTGTTGATCATGGGGCTTGAACTCTGGGCCTGGATGCTGTCCTGAGCTCTTTAGCTCAAGGTGACCATTCTAGTACTTTAGCCACAGGACCACTTCTGGTTTTCTGGTTTTCCTGCCCTGGCTGGGTTTGAACAGCAATCCTTAGTTCTCAGTCTCCTGAGTAGCTAGGATTAGAGACATAAGCCACCAGCATCTGACTACATTCCATGTATTTTAAGTCAGTAACTTTCATTCTTTCATTCTTTCCTACCTCCACCTTTGTCCCTTCTGCCACCCAGAGCAGCCATTTCCCATAAGCTATTCCAAATAGGTTTCATTCTTTGATTTCCATTACTTAGACTTCAGTCTGCTTTGATATTGTGGACACACACATTTGCACACACACACACATATTATAATTTTGTTTACTCAATTCCACTGACAATTATTTCCACAATAATTTCTGGCATAAACTTGTAAAATCATATTTAATAGATATTGTTCAATGATAATGTAATTGATTAAAAAGACAAACTCAAATTTTATCCAAGAAAATAAAGTATATGCTGGGGTAAAGACCTGAGTATATATATCTAATTAAGAGAGTTGAAAACAGAAACAATGTATTATCTTTTCAAAGCAGAGAATTTTGGAGGCCCATCTATAATAAGTTCAGCTTTACCAAATGCATTCCGGCATACAGTCAGGGAAAGAACAAAAAGAAGCGAGAAAGAAGCAAGAAGTGTAAGTGAAATATTACCTTATTTCAATTTTTTTAAATTTCATGATTCCTAAAACTTATTTTAAACACAAAATATAACCAGAAACTCATTTATAAGCAGTTTGGTGCAACAATGCATTTCTGAGCACTTAAAATATTAAGATTTCATGGATATTTGAAATAGAAACCCTACCAACATTCATTTCCATTTCCCTTCCCTGTTATTATCATTTCCTCCTTAGAAGATCTCTGACAGAGTTCATTTATTCTTGATGGTGACATTTAGCGAATTGGTTTGCAAAACAACAATACAGAATTCTAAGGCAAAGTAAATCAGCTTTCAAAAGCATAGATAGCCCTTGATGGATTCGGCTCCATAAAGAGACAAAGCACAAAGAAGCAGCCCTTGGAAGCCATTCACATCTATCATTGACTTGACTGCAAATTTTCTCTTCCCCTCCCTCCCCCAAAATCTTTTTAATTGGCCTATTTATTTTGAGTTATTTTAAAGTTAAAGAAACTCACTTTTGTATAAGTACCACTTCTTATATATAAGCTATTATAGGATTGGATTTAGCACTGGCAGTCTGATTCTACAGGCCTGCTTTCTTGCTTGCTTGATTGATTGAATATATAGTGTTTGCACTTGAATGTCACAATATGGTGAAAAGAAATTCAGTTTTTTTTTTTGCCCTACTGTGGAACACACTCTCCTTTAAAGGCTTCCTTATATAGACAAATCATAAGAATATTTCTACTTAAAAACAACTTACACTCGTTACTTTCAAGTCAAGGTTTAATTTGCTCAAAAATTGTAATGGTTATTTGAGAAGTAAGTCTGGTTTGAGGGTAATAGTGGAAAAATGAAGCTGAAACAAACAATTTTCCTTTCCAACTGTTATAGAAAGAATAAGAACAATAGACATGATTAAAAAAAAACATAATTCCACATGAACAACCATACCACTCCATACCCAAGCCTCAAGAAATGATAACCAATGAATGAACTAGAACATGACAACAAGATGCAACCTGGATAATTCCAGACCCACATACTCAGAGTTAGGAAAGAAAAAAGAGTCCACCAATTTTTATTAACCCACCTACTTCATTTTAAATGCACACAGGAAAGTGCACATGTGTGCACGCACATACACACACATACCACATTACGACCACCACGTGTGCACGCACACACACACACACACACACACACACCACATTACCACCACCACCACCACCACTGTCACCATTGTTAGAGAGACAACAGAGGTCAAGTGTAACAGCCAGAGGAACATCAGCCTAACTTAACAAGCAATACTGTGGTCAAGGGATGAAGGGTGGCTATGACACAGCTCATATATATGCTTGGATGAAAAGAAAATCATGAAATATATGCATGTATCTACACACATCCACACACATATAGTGATATATATATATATATATATGTGCATTTATTGATTTAGAAACCACAGAAACAAACTGCGATGTACTGAAAAGACTTCTTAACAATTTTAACAGGAATTGTACATTTTTACTCATTTGCATATAGAATGCACGTTCTTTATGTGTACAATGCCCTATAATAAAAATTTCTATTTTTAGAATTAAGTATCTTCTATATTTATTCTTGAGTCCCCAGAAATAATCTGTTTTCATTGTTTATGCAAGATAGCCAATGCCTCTCAAATGCTGACTATTTTTGATTTAATAAATGATGGGTAAAATAAGCTATAAAATTAGCTAAATGTGATTGCTTTGCACAAAATAGCACTAGCTTTACGTTTTAATTTTTATTTTCAAACAATTTTTAAGACTCGGGGATACTCATTGGCTTGGCTATTTTAAGACAAAAGTTAAGGGCTAAGTCTAAAGCTAAATCCCTTTTTTTCATTTGCAGTGTAATCTTGCGTCTGAGGCAGGCAACCATCTGCAGATCCTCAAGATACCCTGCAACCCACATGGAAAAAACTGAAGATCACATTAGTAAATAAAAAGGAGAAATGAAGCAAGCCAGAGCTCTAAGACTTTCCTTATCTCTGTGTGTAGCAGGACCATGGGAATTAATCACAAACAAAAGGCTTGTTTTGTTATAATAAAAAAAATGATTTAATATGCCAGCACAAAAAACTCAGGACCATTTTAGGAAGAAAACTGTAAAAATTTTGAGTATGCAAAAATAGCATTATGTTTTGGATGGTTTTCAGATTATCTTATTCATCATAATTATTTAGGGTAATTCATTTTTGTCAAATAACTAAAAACCTCACCAATTTATGGAAACAGTCATAACTTTAAAATATTGCATGCCAACATGATTATTTGCCAGAATCATTTTAATATAAAAAATCTTGTGAATTTATTTTAAAATGGTAAGAAATATATTGGAAGTAATATTCTTAAAAGCATGTGTTCCAATTGTAAATGACCAAATGCAATTATAACTAGCCAGTAATAATTAATTTGTATAAAATATGTTCATACCACTATAAAATTATAAGGAATTCTGAACTGACATTTTTAATAATCATAAAATAAATCAAAATTTCTGTATAGGTCTTCAGAAATTCTCTTCTCTAATAATTCACAATATAAAAATGGACACATAAGTGATACAACAAGGATTAATTTCATTTGTGTGCACACACTTATATAAGTATACATACATACCATGTGTAAATTAGAACAAGGCAGTAAATTAGAACAAGGCTTGCTATGTGTCGGTATGTCAAATGTAAACTAAAAGATTTCTAACATGTTACATCTAATATTTGTATAGTACCAAGGCATAAAACAATTTTGAAATGCACACATTGAAGAAATTTGGAAGAAAAGGAAAACATATTTACTAGATCTAGATATTCTTTTCAGATCACGTAAACTCCACCCTTACCTCTCTTCTGAGTTTCTATTGTATGACCCACTGTTGTGTCCCTGGCTCTTATAATTAATGCTCTGCTTGATTAATATTAACCTAATGTTCAATAGGCTATCACAAGGTAGATTTGGGTGATGAATCTATAGATGTATGTATTTTAGACACAATAGCCCCCTAGGTAAACTTTTGAACCCTGACACCCACTCATCCAAAACCTACTCTTCTACCATCTACTATACACACACAGTCGAACATTATTTATGATTTAAGTTGATTCTTTCTTATTTGTGTAACAAAGTCCAAACTCATTTTAATACAATGCAGCACTATTTTCTTTGTAATATTATTCTTTCTGCCTTCTAGCTTCAATTTTCCCATGTGGTAAAGATGGCCCTTCACCACACACACACACACACACACACACACACACACACACACATGAACACACACACACACACACACATCTCACACATTAGACAACCTCAATTCTGTCCTCTTTGTCCTGCTTTCTGTCCTTCAGCTAAGATTGGTTGAAATGCTGTTTCTACTGTTCTCCCTGCTAGAAAAGGACATTCAGGTTTTGTATCTCTAACCACTTGTTTTTCTTGTTTTCTAGCTAGGAATCATCTCTTTGATCTAATGACATACCCCTAAAAACATATTCACTCATTGAATGAACAAGACAATTTCTACACACAGAAATACCCATTGCTAAGAAGGAATCAGAGAATTCCTTGTCTCTTCCATTGTAATTATTTATCTGACGAGTTCCACTATAGTTTCCAGATGGTTGAGTCAGCTTGAGAATTTCAATTCCGAATAATATAATCTACCTGAAACGCACAAAATAAATACCAATTATTAGAACTGTTAGTAATCATGAAGGATACAAACAAGTCTTTGCCCTCTTTATAATTTTAAATTGTTTGCTTTTGTCTCTAGTTAAACCATAAAAGAAAGCAGAAAAGTATTTTTTATATTTGTTTTACATCACTTAGCAATTTGTTAGTTTCATAGTAGTAAAGAAATGTATTTTGAATAAATAGATACATAAACAAATAAAGAAAAACATCTTAGCGTAAGCAAAGTAAAACCAAATATAAAAGTCATCCTAATGAGAAGAAAATAATACATTAAATAATGAAAAACAATTGAGTTTAAAGATACATACTGGGCTGGGAAGGTGGCTCAGTGGTAGAGCGCTTGCCTTGCATGCATGAGGCCCTGGGTTTGATTCCTCAGCACCACATAAGCAGAAAAAAAAAAGCCAGAAGTGGCGCTGTGGCTCAAGTGGTAGAGCGCTAGCCTTGAGCTGAAGAGCTGAAGGACAGTGCCCAGGCCCAGAGTTCAGGCCCACGACCAGACCCAAAAATAAATAAATAAATAAATAGATAATAAAGTACATACTGTGGTCATAAATGAAACTGTCACAAAAGTGTCTACTTCAAGCCAACACAGAGCATTAAGGATCAGATTTATCTTCCTCCACAATGTAAGCCCAAAAATTACAAACTACACATAATAGCAACTTTACAGATATTGATATCATATAATAAAGGGCTGGGATTCATGAATATTATTGCAGGATGAAAATGAGGTTGTCTATGCTTTAGTCACATCTTGCTTCATTGAGATACAGCGCAGAAAGGGAAACTAAGAGTTTACTAAGGAAATGCTGGAAGACTTCCTACGGAAATGGAAATGACAGTTAAGGTTACCAGATAGCTAAAGTTCACAGAACAGAGTCCCAGAAGTTAGAACTACACACACAAAGAATTTCAGAGCTCTTCACTACCTTGATTATTTACCTGAGTAATGTTCCATATCTGAAAAGACCCCCAGAAGCTATGGAAATGTCCACATTAAAGGCTTGTAGGCGCCCTGTGCTGCAAAAGTTAAGCGCAATTAAAACAGTAGACTAAAGATCTGAATGAGAAAAATTTTAAACCAAGATGTATGGGTAGCAAACACATGCATAAAATGATGTTCCACATTTTTAGTCAAAAGAAATGTGCACTAGAGATTTATTACAATGACAAACATAAAAAGGGGGCATTTCCCCAGCCACGGGAAAGGATTTGGAAGAGGGGGACTTCTCATACAGTTCTGGGAAAATAGGAAGATAAAACTACTTTTGAAAATAATTTTCAATTGCCTACAAGGTTAAACCTTCATCTCTTCTTGCCTATATACTTATAAGAAAAAAGAAAAAGAAAGAGAGAAATAGAAGTACATTTCATTAGAATACACTAATTTTTGGTTGAATTTCGTTTGTGAAACAGTCTTGATATGTTGTTTCAGATCACCTCAAGTTCTTTTGCTTCAACATTCCCAGCCAGTGCTGAGATTATAACTGTGTACCACCATGCCCAGCTCTGACACTAATTTTCTTTTTTTAATTTTTTTTTAATTCTTTTTATTGTGAAAAAACTGTACAGAGGGGTTACAATTACATGGGCAAGATAATGAGTACATTTATCAAACATTGTAGCCTCCTCCTTTGTTTTCCCTTCCCATCCCTTCCAAGCCTCCCCCCCCAATCCTCCCTCCACCCCCCCACCAAAGTTGTAAAGTTTGTTTTCTGACACTAATTTTCAACAAAGGGTATGTGTAAGAAAAAACTATCAGAAACAAAATTTCTACCAATAGGAAAATAGATAGACTACAATATTCAATCCGATTCTATTCAACAATTAAAAGTTACTAATTATTAACGCATATTCCAATATAGATGAATATTAAAACAATTATGCTGAGTGAAAAAGTTATGTATCCATTGCAACAATGAGATGTACATTATGTTGAAAAACGAACTTTATAACTTTGGCGAGGGGAGGGCCTGGAAGGGCAGGTATGGTAAGGGGAAAACTAAGGAGGAGGCAACAATGCTTGATAAGAAATGTCCTCATTACCTTGCTCATGTAATTGTAACCTCTCTGTATGGTATTTTCACAATTAACAAAACATATTAATAAAAAATCTAATAAAAAAGATTCCCTCTACGTGGAAATCTATGCCATGTAAAATTATCCATCATGATAACAGATTGGTCATTGCCTGGAATAAGGGGTATAGAGTGGATGCAAGAAAGAATTAGAAAATAACACTAGGAAACAGTGCTGATGAGCATGTTCCTTATTTTATTCTGTTGGGTATTTTATGAATAAATATACATGACATTAAAATTTAGCAAACCATATTCTAGAATATGTCTAGATTATTCTATGTCACAATGATGCTATAAGAAATCTCAACACTGCTTCCATCTGCAAAAATATTTTATATGTGGCACTTACTTCCTTTCTTGGTAAATACTTCTTTCCTTTTCCGTCGAAGTTTGATCACAAGTAAGAGCTTATTGATAAGTTTGCTCATCCCAACATTATTAACGTATGTATGATTTTTAGAATTAATATGAAAACTCTAATTTTCCAAAGAAATTGTAAGCCTTGAGTTAGAAAAATAACTTCACACAATGGAGTTTATAAATATTTAGTTTTTTGTTCATGCCTGTTAATATCAGCTGTTCCTCTCAGTCCCAGGGTCAATCTAGATTAAGTAATAATGATTTTGTGTAGCCATATGTCAGTATCATCGAGAACTATAAATGTATCTTGGCTTTATCAATGCTAAATAAACTGAATTGTTACCTAGCCATACTTCTTTAAGCTTTGATCCAATCATTTTAAAATAGTTGAACGAGTTAAATTAATTACATGCTAGTAGTACCATATTTCATTCTACTAATTATATAGCCACCATTTCTAACAGTATACCTTTACTGAATCCATAAGTTGTTCTAGTGAATGATTATGATAGCATAATCATTCAATTGTGCACAATGCAATCTTCCAAAATGTGAATGTTTATAAAAGTGATTATTATATTTGGCCAATATTTAAATTCAAGTGTTAAGAGATATGGCATCATATGATAGAATCTTGTAAGTATAAACCCAACCTGAACATCTAAAATGATATCATAATTTTTCAGAAGGTTGGCCTACATTAAATTAATTAAATGTAAATACTAAAATATACCAGTATAAACTTTTCTTCATTAAAAAAAAACATAAAGCTTTAAAACAAGAAGCACAAATTATACACTTTACAATCCATGAACTCAGCATTCCCCAAAGGGTGCTTGGTGAAAAATATAATCCTTATGAATGCTTTGCAAAAATAAATAAATAAATAAAAAGAGGCCTAGGGTCAAATAAACATGTAGAGTTTTGCATATTGTACATTCCTTTGAGGATTCACAATACAAATAGTGTAGTACAGACTTCTGGAAGTCCTGAGTTAAAAAAAAAAAAATGTTCCTCTTATTTAACCTGATACCTTCCAAATCTACCTGATCAATGACACTTTTATCATAGGCAGGTACAAATATTCTTCTTTAGGAAAATTTACCTTAAGACCTTGTCTTTTAATTCCCCAATTCTATTCCATTAAGAGAAGGATGAGTGAAAATCCTGAACTCACCTGTCTCACCTGGTATTGTGAACAGATTGTCAGAGTTTGGAACTGAAGTCCCCATAGCTCCCGCCACAGTGGCAGCTGTCTGCCATTCCAGTGTCTTTCTCGCTTGGCTACCAGTGTAATTCCCCAGGGCTGTCTACCTCTCTTCTATTCTTCTCAGTTCCAGGCCCTGAAACTGAATGCAGAATAGAAAGAAAAATCAACATCACCTACATATGCTCCATTAATTGTGCTTTTCTAATAAAAACAACATTCTTTCTTTTTTTCAAATTCAATTCCTGTCTCCTATTTCCATCAACAACTTAAAATTTACATTACTAATTGAAATGAATCACAAAGAATTATTCCAGCAGGTTGTAACCGTTTTGTATTATCTATTGCCATGTTAATGTTAGGTACCAATGTACTCCCAAACTCAGGGGCTTCCCATAATAAATGTATGGATAACAGTTTTTAAAAAAATCTCATGGATCAAATGGGACAAGAGACTGAACATTTATACTCCAGATGCTGAATCTATATGCTGAAATGCTGGCTTTAATTCTGATAGTATTAGAAAATGAGGAATTTAGGAAATGAATACATCATGAAGTTAAAAAAAAACAGTATTATTGAGATTAATGGATTTGTTCAGTTTTAGTTCAAATTACCTGATAAAAATAGTTATGAAGCTTAGGAATAGACTGTATGGAAATAAACTTGCCTGGAAGCCGGAAGTTTCCAAAAACTTCAAGGGAAAGGGAACCTTGTTAATGCTTTCAATCAGAAATGCTTCAGACTCAAAGAGAATACAGAAAGGAATTAAGCCTTCACTAAGAACTGAATATGCTGATAATGTTGGTCTTCGACTTTTGAAGATCTAGAATTCTGATAAAAAAGTAAATCTGTGCTATCTATAAATGGTCTACTCTACTTCGTGGAATTTTGTTATAATATCCCAAGCATACTAGGCTAGCCACCAGGTTTTTTTGTAATATATATATATAATATTTACATATTATATATATATATATATACATACATACAGTAAAGATACTGTATAGAGCAGTTACAGTTAAAAGAGTAAGGTAGGCTGGGAAGGTGGCTCAGTGGTAGAGCACTTACCTTGTATGCAAGAGGCCCTGGGTTCGATTCCTCAGCACCACATAAGAAAAAAGAAAAAAGCCAGAAGTGACATTGTGGCTCAAGTGGTAGAGCGCTAGCCTTGAGCTGAAGAGCTGAGGGACAGTGCCCAGGCCCAGAGTTCAGGCCCCACGACCTGACCCAAAAATAAACTAAAAGAGTAAGGTAATGAATACATTTCCTTTCCAGCATTGGTACCCCTTCCTTTGTTTTACCCTACCATCCCTTTCCTCCCCACCTCCCCAACTCCTTCCCCCTTTCCCCCGCCCCGCGAAGTTGTAAAGTCCATTTTCAACATAGTGTCTTGTACATCTCATTGTTACAATGGGTCAACCGATGGAGACTGAGCAGATCTAATTTGGGCAGGTTAAATGCATGACAAGTGCTACGTTTGGGTCGGTTTTTCTATTTCCACCCAACAAGGTAACACAGAATAGACTCCTGATTGGGTAGAGGCTTAAGAGTGATGGAAAAATGGTGAAAAGCCTCTAAAGCAAGGGTCAGGGCCAGCTCACAGTGATTTTTGCTGTATTTTATTTGAAAATGCAAATAATGCAGTCAACCAAGATCCAAATGATGGTGAAATTGTACTCTTGCTAGAAGATCTCGAGGTCCTATCACAAAGGATGTGGTTCAGTAAGAGATGAAGTTTCAGATCCATTTCTGGAGTCGTTCTACTCTTCTCCCATACCCTGGCCCCCACTGCATACCATTCCTACATTAAGATTATGCTTATCTTCTCTCGAGATAATCAAATGTCTCTACTGCTTCTTGTGTTGTCCTCAAAGACTAGCATCCTGTGATCTACTTAAGGTTCAATAGTGAGATAAGGAGAGGAAAACTGCATCAAGGAGAAATTTTATTCGGAAAGGTAAGGATAGTCAGAACCCAAGGGAAAGGGGTTAAAAAAAGCAGCAGTGGAGCTCACTGGACACTGATGTGAGTGAACTACACAACTCTTGGATGGAGACGGGAGAAAGGGATTGGGAGATAATGAGGGAAAGAAAGACATTGTGAAAAAGGAAATGCATTCATTATCTGACTCGTGTAATTTTATTCCCTCTGTATATCAGCTCAAGGATAATGTTGAGGCAGAAAAAGAGAAAGAAAGAAAGAGAAAGGAGAGAAAGAAAGAGAGAGAGAGAAAAAAGAGAGAGAAAGAGAGAGAGGGAGAGAGGGAGAAAAAGAGAGGGAGAAAAAGAGAGGGAGGGAGGGAAAGAGGAAGGGAAGAAGGAAGGAAGGAAGGAAGGAAGGAAGGAAGGAAGGAAGGAAGGAAGGAAGGAAGGAAGGGAAAGGAAAGAAAAGGATGGGATATATAACATTTTCTGGGCCTTACAAAGTCTGGAATTCAACTGTACAGATGTTGCCACATGCCCTGACTGCAGGAGAAAAGAATTTGGAGTCCTTTCTGCTCCATTATTTTCCTTTTTTTTTTTCCAATTTGTTCATTAGCTCCTCTCTAATCCCATTTTGAAAAAAAAATTAGAAGTTACACACTCAGAATCCTTTTTCTCAGCTAACATTCCTTTCATAGAAGGATAGGACTTTGAAGCCTTTTGGTATTTCTAACAATCTCAGTACCTCAGAGGCCAAGAAGTAGTGCTTGTGCTTATACAATTCTTTTTTTTTAATGTAGGCTCTTAATTATTTTGATTTGCATCTGCTCAGCTCAACAAATTCTTTTTAATTGTACTCTTTCAGGATATATCAAACACCCGTTGGAGGCACCCTTTATTCCTAGGGGCCCTTTTGTCTACCTGAGCCCTCTAGCTTAATTCCTGTCTAATTCTTCCACAGGCTTTAAGAAGAGGTCTTAGGCCACATTGCTGTTATAATCCCTGCCCTAGGCTGTACTTTATTTTGGCATTATTTTCTTGACTCATGGAACTGAATGTGAAACTATTTAATTCAGCAGCCCATAAATCTGGCACTCTCCTATACCTTTTAAATTCTGCTAGGAAATCAGCCAGTTCTTCCTTTAGGTCACCACTTTTCTTGCCATACTCTAAACAATTAAGAAAATTCAGCAGACTTTTCCAACAATCTGCCTGGAGCTCTCCTTAGGCAAATCCAAAAGTTCATTAGATATATTATTCATCATCCAGGCTACTTCAGGCAACAGTTTGGGCACCTATTTTGTGATGATATTACATGCTTCCTCATTTTTCCAGGCCCCAGTTACAGTCTCCTTACCAAGCTCTAGCCTTTCTCCACAACTTGGCAACATTTTCCAACTGCCATCTGAAACTAGACATAAAACCTGTGCCACAGAGTTTCAAGTTCTTCCCGAACTGACAAGATAAATCATATGATTATGCAGTCTGTCAAGTAGTAATGTCTGTCTTAGCTATGCATTGTCAAATCTGCTTTTGCAATCAGCCACCTTCAATAATGATGGCTTAACTGCATAAAGACCTTACCCCTGCTTGAAAAGCTTTTGATATCTTTGAGTGACTCCCCTGGTCTTGTGCTTACTCATGAGCAACATCTAATAGCTATGAGGCAGATAGTTGGCACACTAATTTTGACTGAAATCTCTCAAACTTGTAGATTTGGCTGTTGACTGTTCTCCATGTCTCTTTTATATCCTGCAATATTATCAACCAAGCATGTGCTCGGAGCAAAGCTAAAATTGAGCAAACCAATAAAAAACAAGACACATTTAAGGATTTTTATGCTCTGGCTTTAGAAAGGGTACATCACTTCTGATTGTTAAAATTAGTTGTCAGGCCTGTTCTGATTCAAGACGAGAATACAGAATCTCTTAATGGGAAGAACTTCAAAGGCAAATCATGAAAGATGTGGACTGATGTGGAGCATCAGGTCCAGTTTTTCAGTTGATGGACCACATAACGAAACCAAACTTGTATATCTTTTTGTAATGTCTATGCTTTATCAAAACACATAAATAAGGAGATCCCTTTCCTCTTAAAATAAAACCTAGGGGTCAATCTCAACATGAATAACATTTTGCTACAGTCAATAGAAAAAGAGAGACTTCATTGTCATTGTGTTATTCTGTTTACACACAGTAGCCAACTTGGGTTTTTAATCTTTAGATGACTTTAATTTTCAGCATTTTAGCCTCTTGTATTGGAATTCTTATGGTGTTTAAACATTTATGCAGTCACATTTTGATGTATAGAAAAGTATATCCTATTTTCATTGTGGAATGTATTGTTACATAAAAATTACTTTTTCTCTCTCAACATTTTAACCTCAGTTCAAACTTCTCACATTAGTAATACTTTGCTTTTTGGTGGGGGTGGGGGGGAAATATTCAAATCAAGGGCTTTTTTCTCACTTAGTTACTTACTCATGTCTATCACTCTACCACTTGGTGATGCTTCCTACAGCTTTTTGCTGGTTAACTGGAGATGGAATCTCTGGACTTTTCTGCACATGCTAGCTTGGAATTGCACTCCTCAGATCTCATCCTTCTGAATAGCAAGAATTACAAATGTGAGTCACTGGCGACCAGCTATATTCTTGGCAGTACCTATCAAAGCACTTCTGCTTGTCTCTCTGCTAAGACTGTGTGTAATATCATTATGAACCTACCAAAATTTCATGACATATTGTTTTGGTAAAGTGTCTTATTTTGGTATATCTGAAAGAAATCATTGCTAAACCAACTCTGCCTAAATCTTTCCAGACCAAGGTAATCAGTATTTAATTATTTAATTAGAAGAGAATACAGGGTGCTGGTTAAATGGACTGAGTTAGTTCACAATCACCAATAACTTCTAAGATCAGGTACTGGTGACGAAGTACTGAACTACATAGGGCCGAAGCTGTTGAGCCACTCCCACACTGAGGGAGAGGTGGTATAAATGGTGAATGAAATGTTCACATCAAATAAAAGTTAAATAGATTTGTGGTGCATTTCACTGAGAGCATTTTGAACCCTCTTATTACAATTTCCTTTTCATTTATTAGATGGCATAAATCTTGGTTACATTTGGAACTCATATTCATTTTGCAATGAAAGGTAATGAGTTCTAATGAGTTTTGGCAGCAATGAGCTCTGAATAAATGAAAGTACAAGATAAAAAATTAAGTACTAATGTTTCATTTTTCACAAAATATTATGATTATATAACTTCCACAAAATGTTTATTTACATGTACCCTCTCCTCTAAGGCTGTAGCAATATAAAAACCAGGAGGCACAAATAGCCTAATGAGCTATCTCTTTTACTTCAAGAGCTATTTTCTTTAAGAAGTCCAAGATGAAAAATGACAATTAAATGTGTAATTTTTCTTTAAAAATGTGTTTATTCATCACTGTGCAAAGCATAACTTTTCATGTATATCAAATGACTCTTCCAAATGCATAGCTACATTTATATGCAAAATTGTCCATATATTAAAAGTAAAGCCATATTCTACAGAGGACATTAGATGTTCATCAATGTCACAGATGCATTATATATAAACTAATTATACTCATAGTAAGATATAAAGATTTGAAAATGTACTCAGTTGAAGATAAAATCACATAGTTGTAAATGCTATTGCAAATTCAGTTTAAACACTGAATTGAACAATAACATTTAAATTCTGTTTATTTTACTTGACTGAAATAATCAGAATGCAAGTTGAAATATGTTTTGGCTTTTTTCTCTATTAAGAAGTTAAGTAGTGAGGTGTTCCTGAAATTAATTTTGATTGATATGTGATCTGCCCTTAAGGAATGAGACCACTCTATGCAAATTTAACTTGATTGTCATAATTCCCCTTTTCTCTCTCTTTTTTTCTTCCTCTCCCTCCTTTCCTTCTTCTCTCTCCTTTCCTCTCTCTGTCTCTCCTACTGTTATTTTTCTTATTCTTTTTCTATTTTGAGCTATCTTAATTGGATAATTTAATAATCAGTTTAACAGTAGAAAAATGGAGAATATCCTATGACTTTATACTGTCTTAATTTAAAAATAGGTGGCAAAAATCATAAAAATGAGAACTTTTTAAGGAATTTCCCTTAAATTTTGAAAATTTATCAGTTCTATTTTCATGAATCTTTCTGTAGAATTACTACTTTTTAATTCACTTATTAAAATATTTATATATTAAAAAGCACATGTAAGGTTATATCATGTAAATATGCATTTAAATATTAAAATGTAATATCTCTATATTACATTTTATTGTAATATACATTGCATTTTAATGTAACCTCTCTATAGCAGTGTAAACAATAAATTAACCAGGGACTCTAACAAAGGAATATATTATTTTTCTTAAAATGCTATGATCTATGCCAGGTGCCAGTGTCTCATGTCTGTAATCCTAACTACTCAAAGACTGAGACCTGAGGATTGTGGATTGAAGCCAACCCAGACAAATAAATCTGACTCTTAGCTCCAATTATCCAGCAAAAGAAGCTAGAAGTGAGGGTATAGTTCAAATGGTAGTAGGCCACTGTTGAGCAAAAAACTTTACAAGAGCTAAATACCATATACATATATACATATATATATGCATATAGAGAGTTAGGTTGACAAATAGACAATATATGTATTATGATTTACATAAATGAGTAAATTAAAAATTATAATCAATTTTAATTGTTTCTTCCAAATTAACCTTAACAATATTTAATTTTGAGAAAAAAAATAAACTTATTTTCATATTGTATCCATCCCACAAATGTGGCATCTTCTTACAGAGACACATAATTTTAAAACTAAAGAAAGAATAAGAATAAATACAAAACTAAATTATTTTCTTTTTTTGGGGGGGGAACTCCCCCCCCCAAATTGTCATGGGGCCTGAACTCTGGGCCTGGGCACTGTCCCTCAGCTCTTCAGCTCAAGGCTAGCGCTCTACCACTTGAGCCACAGCACCACTTCCAGTTTTTTTCTTTTTGCTTATGTGGTGCTGAGGAATCGAACCCAGGGCCTCAGGCATGCAAGGCAAGCACTCTATCACTGAGCCACCTTCCAAGCTCCCCTAAATTATTTTCTTTATGCTATTGACATGTAGGTACTCAATCCAGTCATTTAAAACTGCTTGTTTTAATGTTAAAAGATGTTTGTTATATTTTCCACTTTTAGAGAGAATCTAAATGTACAATTTGAATAAATGTATGTCTTAGTTTTGCTTCATGTAATCAATTCATTGATTGCTCAAGAAATGTTCCAAAAATGAGATAACCCAATCTCACTTTAGCTCTCAGTAGATTTCTTGTTTGCATAATGAATTAGTATGCCTACCTACAGGTCAGTAAGGAGGATTCTTCAGCTTCCCCTTATTTATTCCAATTAGAGTTAATCCTCAAAGTGAACTTGATCTTTGTGGTTGAGTCCTGAGAAGAATCATTAAGGCAAAAATCAATAGGAGAGATGTGGACATAGTGCATCACAGGTTTATTGCTCTGGAATTCAGGATGGGGCTTTTGAATTATCTTCAACTCAACACATCCTAAATGATCTCCTTGGAGTGAAGGGAAGTCAATTGGCATTTTTCTGACACCTTTATACTTTAAAGGGCTGGATAAAATAATCTCCACTTCACAGGGAGCTTAAGATGGAAGGCGTTTTTTTCCACGCACAGCCTCCACTTTTCAAATGAGCAAACTGAAAATTGCATATAGATCCTAAAATAATTTAAATAAAAATATTACTGCTTTGTGCTCTTTATTTTTCTAAATCTTTAATGATTCTCTTAATAATCAGCTGCATCTACAAATATGTAGTCACTTTGTGCCTCTAATTTATAAATATGCTGAGAATTTCTATTTTCTACCAAGAGTTGTTGGAATGTATTTTCTTCTCATTTCATAATTTTCCACAGGGAACGATTATTGTGCCTATGCCTGGTTGAATTTTTATATTCATAAATCCAGACTTCCCAATATTTCAATGTTTCCACAAAGGTACACAACTAAGTTTTTAATTCCCATCATGTTATCGAATTATACCTTATAAAGCCTGAATCTCAGTAGTTTGTCTTCTCAATCAGTAGGAATGACTTGATTCATATAGAAAACTCATTTCCTCTTGTATTCTGGAGATCTGTCTTGCCCTCAGAAAGATTTTTCTGGAACAGTTGCATTTTTCCTTTCATTCATAGATTGTCAGAATAGTTGGCTCCATCTTCCAGCTTAAAGAAGCAAGTACTGATTTAGGCTTCTGTTTGCCATATCACCCTATTAAGCAAACACAAGAGTGTTTTCTACAATGGACCCTACTTTCTTAAATTTCTTACACTTCCTTTCAGAACTGAAAAGCCTTTCTTGCTTTATTCAGCTAGGAAGAAAGAGAGGCTAGGAAATTTTGGATTTATTATATGAACAGCCACAATTATCTTCCATAAATTCTAATAGAAAATGAATATTTCTGTATAGTCTATGTGTGATTTGAAGGGAATCATTAATTATCTTCTTTGGTACTATGTATGCACCTATGCATACACAAATATTATATGTACACAGAAGTTTGTGAACTGTTGTCTTTAGATTTTCTACATATCAGTTGTGTCTGTTTGCTCTTCTACTTTCTCATATAGACTTTAAATCTTTGGATATTATTATTTGTTGACTTCTCCTTAGTTCCTACAATTTTTTTTTTGTGCTTTGTAACTGAGTACATATAAAACTTCATTGCGGTCATATCAACTTGGTCTACAGTTATTTTTGTCAGCATGAAATATTTTTTGACATTTCTTCAATCCATTTCTTTTGATTAATATTTACTCAATATATTATTCTACCTTTTGCATTCAATCTTCTTTATATATTTTAATTTCATGTATGGCTCTTACACAGCCATGGATTTGTTTGAAGAGGGTTTAGTATATTTTAAAAGTATCTTCATTTTATAGAAGAATTTGACTCAATATTTTTGATTAATGAATGATTATTGTTAAGTATGTCAATTTACCATTTGTATTCTATTTTTTATTTTCTTTTCCTACATCAATTTTCTTTCTCCTGACACTTCCTTTGATGGGCCTAGTAGTTATCTGGTTTTGTTATGTTTTCTTGTTTCTATCATTTAGAAGTTATATATTCTTTTTCCTTAACACATAACCTTTAATATTTAATGCATATAATTATATTTCTAGAACATTTCAGAAAACACAAGACAGAATAGAAAAATCTAAGATTTCAGGTAATTTTTATATTATTAAAATATATTTGTCTCAAATATGAATTTACTTATTTATTTTATGTCACTCTGCATAACATATTGTCTACTACAGATTATGTGAAATAAATTTCACCAAGAACAATATGACTCAAACCTAACATTATAGCCCATAAATATGCAAAATTATTGTGTATCAATGAAAAAGAATAAAAGAAAAAGAAAGAAATATATTAAAAGGTCTCAAATGCAGAATTTTCTGACTCCTCTCCAAATATGTTTATCATTTTTTCCACTATTGAATGAAGTAAAGAACTCTAAATTCACGAATATTTAGTCTAAAATAAAGGCTCACAGCCTGATAATTCCAATTTCATTTTCTTCTTGATAAGTACTTTCTAAGAAGACTGTATTTCTTAGTTTTAGATCAACATAAAAATAAAAAATAACAGAAATTACAAATAGCCCAACCATAGCTCCCATTGTATTAATATTTTACCTTAGTATGGAACATTTGTCACAATTTGTGAAATAACAATGACATATTATTAACCAAAGTCCAGATTTTACTCAGATGTCTTCAATTGTTATCTAATGTTGTTTTTGTGTTCCAATGTTCCATTCATATTTCATAGTCTTGTCTCCACAGGTTCTTCTTGACTATGACAGTTTTGTAGGATTTCTTTGTTTTCAATGACCTTGACAATTCTGAAGAGTAGTCAGGTATTTTTTAGAACATCCCTTAAGG
Organism: Dipodomys merriami; assembly: GCF_024711535.1. Classification (NCBI taxonomy): domain Eukaryota; kingdom Metazoa; phylum Chordata; class Mammalia; order Rodentia; family Heteromyidae; genus Dipodomys; species Dipodomys merriami. Next base: position 34,334 of record NW_027204493.1, read on the forward strand.
CTTGTCTGATATTTGTGTTGAGATTAGTGTACAGGCATGCATTGCAGGGAACAATAGCAATGACAAATGACATTTCCATTGGATTATAACCAGAAGGTACACTCTGGACATGTCTATCCCTGCTAATGTTAGCCATCAACAACTGGCTAGATTAGTGTCTGTCAGGTTTCTACTATGCAAATTTCCTATCATATTTCCTTATGCTTACTACATTTTTAAATTACAAATATTCCATAATTAAGGAGCAGGGAATTATGATTCCCCCTCTAAAAGGGCTCTGGCATACACAATTCTTATTCTAAGTTCCTTTAGCTAAAACAATTGTCTCTTCTGTATTAGTTACTTATTTAATCATTTGGGTTTAGACCCATGTAATATTTTGATATTCATTATTATATATTTCCTTTAAATGTCAGTGGGTCTGTTTATTTCATTTAATTTCTCATTTTATATTTATTCATGTATGCTTTTCGATTTTTGCAAGTGTTGGTCATTGGAGGATATTTCATTGTGTTTCCTCATGATCATGGGTACCTTTCTGAGTATATTTTACCTTTCAGTATTATGAGTTATCACAAATAACTTATATTTATTACCTTATTTATAGAATCAACTATATAAAGATTTGATTATGTTTTATTGGGATTTAGTATTAGGAAACAATATTGTGTGTGTTTGAGCTAATCCTGGTACTTGCTTCTACCCTCAGAGCCAATAGGGCAAAGGAAAGCATATATTTTAGTTTGCATACTAGTCTATGTATGTATATATGCATATACATGTTTCATTCTCCTATATATTTATTTCTATAATTATTCTTCATATATTACTATAAAAGCTAAATGTGACCTCGGAGTGGTCTGTCCAAATTCAATTTATACTAAATGGATAATATTTAATTTAGTTTCTCTGAAATATCACTCTCTTAATTGTTTAATTCTAGCACACATGTATAGAATCTCAGACTGCTTAATTCTTATTCTGATGAAAATCATATTATGTACCAGAGGAAAATGCTGTGCACATATTTTAGGTGTAATCTTATATTTACTACTAACTTTTAAAGTTTATTAAGACAACCATTTTCCCCATTCTCTTTAGTAAGGTTTTCCTACATTTATGCTAGCTTCCTGAATTCTGAATTCTGTGTTAGAATTCTTGCACCTCCATTTAAAAAAATCTTCCCCATTTAAAAAAATTGAGGCCAATTCTTATTTCTACAAAATCCTTTGCATTTAGAAATTATCCTTGGCTTCACCTATTCAATTTTTCCTCACAATCCCATAACATATAACAGAAATCTATTAATGATTAGGTTATTATCAATTTTCATTTGGAAATGTGTGTTTAGGGTTCATCCACATATTTTCATGGCTTTCAACTTCCTTTTTTTTATTATTAACATTCCATTCTATGGATATGCCACAGTTTATTTATTAGACTCACCTGTAGAAAAAAATACCTTCATTGTTTCCAAAGCTCAATGATTAGGAATAAAGCTTCTACAAACATCATGTACAGTTTTTTGCTGGTTGCTATGATGATTATATTTTGAGTTGTAAGCTGTCAAACTCTCTTCTGGTAGTGGCTACAAGCAATAAAAACCTTGCTAAATTATTTTCTAAACTGACTACCAATTTGCATTCCTACAGGAATGAATTCAATTCTTATTACTACAGCAACTATGTGCTATCAACATTTCCGGATTTTATCCTTTCCACTAGGTGTATTTTGCTATCCCATGTTTTTTTATTAACTTCTAATTACCATTGACAAGTGAGGTTGTACTATGCTCTAAATATGAGGTGTCCCCACCCCAAGCAAAAGGCCTTCATGTTGAAGGATTGGCCCTTGCTGACAGACCAATTAAGAGGTGATTTAATCATGATGAGACACTCGGTGGATCGATCAATTGATGGACTCATAGTCTGGTGGCATTAATTGGAAGTGATAGAAACTTGGGAATATCAGGTGTCTAGCTGATATCTATCTGGAGAAAGTAGCTAAATGTGGACATGCTCTTGGCAACTATAGCTTCTCCCATGCTCCTTTGCTCCCTCCTTCTTGCACACCTTGATGTAAACAATGTTGGCCTACCATGACCCTTCCACCATGATTTGCCATGGCCCTCAAATCAATGTAGCATTCTAACTCTCGATTGGAACTGATGAAATAATGATCTCCAAATAAATATTTTCTCCTTTAAAGTGTTTCTCTCAGATGCCTTGTCAATTCAGTGAAAAGCCTGACTAAGAAAATTGGTACCAGGAGTAGGGTCATAATGAATTTAGCTGATGATGTAATTTATTAGACTTGGGGTGAAGGTTGAAGAAGATGCATAAAGAAAGGCTGAAATGGTACAATCAGAACTTACTGAGCAATTCTACTGAAAACTCAGAAGACTAGAATGTGAACAGCAAAGACTGTGACCATAAGATTTTGAATGGGAAGAGTGACCCCATGAGAACTGGACTCAAGGTCATTCATTTTACACTGTGGCAAAGCACAGGTCTACATTTTATATACCCTGATACTTTCTGGAAGACTGAGTCTAAAAGTGACAGAGTAATTAATCTGATGGTGGAAATTTTAAGGCAACACAACATTCAGGCATGAATACTGCTGGTGGCTTTTTGCCAAGTTTTTAATAAGAACTGGGAGCAAAATGCCAAAGCAAAAATATTTCAAAGACGTATACCTTGGCCAGAAAAAGAGTGCATTGAAATTAGTAGACTAGAAGAATAATACTGTTAAACAGATGATGGCTGCACAAAGAAGAAGAAGGAGGAAGAAGAGGAGGGAAAGGAAAGGAGGAAGAGCAAGGAGAGGAGGAAGAACTAAGCACTTTGAATGCAAAGAGAAATGTCCTGGCATCCCGTGCTATCACCATCTCAAAAGGTAAAACTCTAAAATCACCTGAAGGACTTTTCTTTGAGAAGACAACTCTATATTGTTTTCTGCTTCCCTGTTATTCAGACACTCAGAGATGGATTAGTGGGCCCAGCTATTTCTAGAGTTGGCAAGAGACCTTGGCATCCTTCACTTGGTGTTGCTTTTCAGACATGCAGAATGAAAGAGTTGTGGAACTGGGGATGTCTCCACTCCAATTTCAAAGGAAGGTCTGGGAGGTCAGGCTAGATGTTTTAGGTTGGAATCCTTGCACATATTACTCAGGGGTCTTGGGTGTAGCTACAAGAGTAAGGCTGATATCCAGCTTTACTTGAAAAAATGTAGTAGATATTAGAATACTTACTTAAAGGAAGAAATAAATGTTTGTTTGGCTGGCTGATACTTTTGTTGTTGTTGGGTATAGGGCTTGAGCTGAGGTTCCAGGTGCTGTCCCTGAGCTCTTTTTGCTCGACTAGCACTCTACCACATTGAGCCAAAGTACACTTCTGGTTTTTCTGGTGGATACTTAGAGATCAAAATCTCACAGGTCTTGTAGAGTGCTTGTCTTGCATGCATAAGGCCTTGGGTTCAATTCCTCAGCACCACATAAGCAGAAAAAGCCGGAAGTGGCTCTTGGCTCAAGTGGTAGAATGCTAGCCTTGAGCTGAAGAGGTGAGGGACAGTGCCCAGGCCCAGAATTCAGGACCCACAACACCCCCCCTCACACACACACACACACACACACACACACACATCTCACAGACTTACTTGCCTGGCCTGGCTTTGAACCACAGTCCTTAGATCTCAGACTCCTGAGTAGCTAGCTAGGATTACAGGTATGAGCCACCAGCATTGGGCCTAAATGTTGCTTTTATTTATTTATTTTTTTTTTTTTTTGGGGTCGGTCGTGGGGCTTGAACTCTGGGCCTGGGCACTGTCCCTCAGCTCTTCAGCTCAAGGCGAGCGCTCTACCACTTGAGCTACAGCGCCACTTCCGGTTTTCTGGTGGTTTATTGGAGATAGGAGTCTCACGGTCTTTCCTGCCCGGGCTGGCTTTGAACCGCGATCCTCAGGTCTCAGCCTCCTGAGTAGCTAGGATTACAGGCGTGAGCCACCAGCGCCCGGCTTTATTTATTTATTTTTTTAAAATGATAATCCTAGTCTGTTTTTTCTTAGCCTCCGCTAACAATACTTCTTTAATTTATTTTCTTCAGGAATAGGATTACTAATGATGTTTTTTGCCCTCTCTTAGAATTAAAATTTCTTATTATTCCAATTATTTCTTATTATTCAAGTTACATATAAATAAACTGTTCTAGTGATTCTTTCTAGAGGTTGTCCTCTCTTATAATTGACCATTTATCGGAATTCTGTCATTTACAAAGTAGAAAGAGGAACAAATGAGGAATAAAAAATAAGTAAGAAAAAGTAAAATGGGAAGAATAGGAAAAGAAATTAATTCTCTTATTCACCTACATGTTCACTGAAGTTACCTAATTTGAATTTTTTGTTGTTGTTGGTCGTGGGACTTGAACTCTGGGCCTGGGCACTGTCCCTCAGCTCTTCAGCTCAAGGCTAGCGCTCTACCACTTGAGTCACAGAACCACTTCCTGCTTTTTCTGCTTATGTGGTTCTGAGGAATCGAACCCAAGGCCTCTACTACTGAGCCACCTTTGCAGCCCCTGGATGGTAATTATGAACCATTTCCTAGACTTGTCTCAAGAAATCACTGTAACTGATTGAATGATTCTAATAGCTCCCCTTTAAAGCCACAGCAATGATATTGTTTTCATTTCAAGAAAATAAAACAGGCTTTTGGTTCTATATCCTCTATAGTCACACACTACAACATAAATTTTTTTAACCTGAGGTACAGTAATGTCATGATCTCATGCCACAAACACTCTAACAATGTGGTGTCTCCTGGATCAGACCCTTTCAGTAAGTTTTTTTCAATTAAGCCCAGGTATCATGGATATTTTGCATTTCATACCAAAAAGTGAAGCCCTTTTCCTAATATCCAGACAATTGTTAAAATATCCACAGCAATCCAAGTTCACTCATTTCAGGGGACATGATTCTTCCTTCAACTTCAGCTGCAAAACTGACAGGCTTCACCCAATTATACCATTCCTCTGAATGCGTTAATGGATTCAGTGTCAAGTTTACAGCAAAACTGTATCAGGAGGCCAATCATCAGTAAGGAAACATACAACTTAAATTGCCACTTTCAATTTCTTTCACTACACAGCACAACTAGATTAACTGAAAACTAACTAAAGAAAGTAGAATGTTAAAATTTTTAAAAACTGAGCCTTAGTGAATTTCTAGGACTACTGAATCAAACACCCCTCAACCTGATATAATTCTGTACTTCTTGATGCTTGAGTGAAAAAAAAATCTCTTAAATTATTATGCCAGTGTTTTGATTAATGTCCAGAGAAATAAAACCAATAAGATGCTGGGGACATGGATTATTTATAAGACATTTACTTGTGCAATTAGGAGGCAGGATAAAACCTTGGACCTCTAAGCTGGGAGACCAGAAGAGCTGAATTTATAAGTCCATTCTGATTCAGAAGTATGGCTGGCAGCTGAAATGACCCTACACAAAGGGGAAGAGCAAGCAGAGAATTGCTGGCAACAGAAAAAAAAATCATCACACACGATAGAATTGATGGCAGCAGGTTAGGATGGAATGGTGGAGAGACCCCTGTTGCAAAAGGAACTGTAACAGATAGGGTCCCACACACAAGGTGCAAAGCTTAATGTGCCCAAACAGATGCTTTAGCTGTCAGATCTGAAGGCAAGAACCCCATGACACTTCCCTGTCTGGCTGACACCAACACTCACTGCCACTACTGATCCATGTTGTTACAAATACCCACATGGGGCCCCCAATAACTGGAAGAACCCAAATAACATTATATCTGTTGGGAAAGAGACGCACACACTAAAAAAGCCAACTAATTTGTAACAATTCTGAATCCAAAGACTGAAAAACAAAAGAACTGGTAGTTTAAATTCTAGTCTGAGTTGGGACCAGAGGCAGAAGAACCTCCAGCAAAGAGTAAATTGTCCCTTACTTCAACATCTGTTCTCTATATCCAGTCCTTCAATTGATCAGATGTAACCTCCCAACAATATGGATTGTTAGATGCTTTGCTAAATCCATCCACCCAAACACTCACCAAATTTATAGATACACCCAGATTAACTTCAAGTACCAAACCACCAGTTGTCAGGAAAGTTGGCACATAGTACTCATCCTTTAGCCAGATAAAGTTTTATTCCTATTACTTGAAACATAAACTATTTCAGCCAACATCTGATTATTTCTAGAGGGTATTACATTACTTAACTACATGATATTTTAACCTAAGTACTCCTTCCATAATTTTAATTATTTAGCATTAATATAATCTTATCTTACATATGTGATTACTATAAAATAGCCTCCATTTGTAGCACATAATTATCAGAGAAGTTTAATAATGATGAAATAAAATCTTATAAGAATTATCAAGGGAGAAATTGGAAAAAGATGAATAAACTTTGGGGAAATACATAAAGATAGGCTCTGAGGGAACACTAAACATTAATTACCCTGTTTTTCCATTTCTGTGTGTGTATGTGTGTGTACACATGCATGCATGTGCTGTGGATATAGGTATGTGCAGTTGAAGTAGACCAACTAATTGGTATTTTGCACATGTAGTACTCTATTTTTAACATTATTGTGAGGTGTCAGCTTTATATTATGTAAATTGAGGGTCATTCCAATTATTTTGTAATCATAGTTCATTGAAAATGTATCACCTATGGACGTTCACAGATTAGCTGATATTTTACTTACATTTCAAATTTCCATTGACTTAATTGATTTAAAACAAGGTGCAGACATTTCTAAGAAGGGCTGGAGATAACTTTGAACTCTGTCAGCACTTTCTGAAAGCACAAGCCAGGTTGCACCAAAGCCTGGCCTACAGAAATGAGTAGATAAGTTACTGAAATAGATGATTTCAATTAGCTTGCTGTTTATAAGAATTTGTACGGATAGCAAGTGTATTTTATCTTGTTTTCTTATATTAGGTTACAGCCGGTCCTTCCTTGCCAGTAGATGGAATGCAAGTGCAGTTAGAGGTGTGATTTCAGCAGTTTTAAAAAGTAACTCACCCCGAAATGACTTATTAGCTCATTAGCACTTGAAGGTGGGATAGTTTTCAGATTAACAAGCTCCAGCTAGCAGAGAATGGGCAAAGACGCAGAGGTGCCTGTCTTAAAAATAAATTTCTTTTCTTATTACAAATCTGATAGAAAATCATAGCAGGATATTTAGAGGCTATATAACAATTAAAGAATAAACAGAATGCATCAATAATTTCTATATCTATTCATGCATTTGCATAAATGTATTTTCTTTTTGCGTGAAATTGCAGGTATGTTTTTATCATTTAGTGTCACCATCCCAATGTGCAGTTGAGAATCTACTTCTTTATTACTGAGCTTCTTCACACATCTCTCTTTTCACATTTGTAGTGGAAAATAAGCTTGAATTTTCCATTGTACGGTAACTAAAATACTTCCGATTTCATTTAATCATTTGTGCATTAGCTCACTTCCATTATTTCAGTTTCATTCCCCTTCTCTTTTTGTTTTCTTTCTCTCCATGACTGCATGGTTTGATAGCTTGGCCCTACTTCATCAAGTCTCAGCAGACAGTGATTGGGCATGTGTCTGTTCTTGGTGCATCTGTTTCTGACCTTGTTGTCATAGGCAACAGCATGGTGATCTCCCTGCAGAGTTCTCTGTTACCCAGTTGCTACTTTGTCATCATGGACTGTCCTTCACCTCCCACTCCAGTCCTAGTCTGGACCTCTCCTGAGCTGTATGCTTTAAGGGATTTCCCTGAGAAAGGGGATAGAAAGGTACTTTCTATACCCTCCCATTTCCAATTTTCAATTGTGTACAGTGAGCCTTCACTATCCTCATTCATGACGAGTCCTGCATCTGTGAAATAAACCAACCAAGAATATCAAATATCCAAAACAAAAACCTACATCTGTAACTCTGAACAAAAATTCTTTCTACTTTCAGTCCCTAGTTCATACGTACCAAATGTACTTTGATTTGCAGATTATTGCTTTGACAATTGAATTTGAAATCTCTATTTTAAAGCTAAAGGAAGAATTAAATGTTTTAAAACATGATCCCACCATTCTTCCCAAGAGCAGTAAGTATCCACTTTGTAGTCTGGTCTTACTTGTAGAAGGAGTGTGGGTCAAACTTAGTTACAGAGACTGGAAAGAGACAGTTATTCAATTTCAAAGTATTTTATAACATACAAACACACTATGTTTAAAATGTAATTATCCACTATGTACTTATTATATAAAACTAGTTTGCCATTTTATACACTACATATCAGAATTTTGAAAATTAAAAATTGTTTTCCTTTCTCTATTATATAGAAAGTATATGAATAAAATAACAAAATTATATATAAATAAATACTTATTGTATTTTTTTGGGGGGGCGGGCTGGTCAAAGGCCTGAACTTTGGGCCTGGTCACTGTCCTTCAGCTCTTCAGCTCAAGGCTAGCACTCAACCACTTGAGCCACAGCGCCACTTACGGCTTTTTTTTCTGCTTATGTGATGCTGAGGAATTGAACCCAGGGCCTCATGCATGCAAGGCAAGCACTCTACCACTGAGCCACCTTCCCAACCCACTTATTGTAAATTTTTTAGACATAAATTTGCTGGAACATAAAACAAAGTTGCTTGGCACCAATGGCTCATGCCTGATAACTATCTACCCAGGAGGCTATAATCTGAGAAATTTGGTTCAAAGCCAACTTGGGCAGGAAAGTCTGAGAGACTCTTATCTCCATTTAACCACCATAAAACTGGAAGTGCAGCTGTGGCTCAAAGTGGTAGAGTGCTAGCCATGAGAAAAAGAGCTTAGAGACAGCACTCAGGCTCTGAGTTCAGGCCCCCAAAACTAAACAAACAAACACAAACAAACACAAAAGCACAGTTAACTTACACTTTCCTTTATGTATATACATATGTATTAGTGTGCATGTCAGAGAGAAAACAATAGAGGGAAAGAGAAATGGAGAGGGAAAATTTGGTTGGTCTAAATTTATTAATCTAAGGGTAGACTGTATGGAAATAAATTTGGGAACTACAAGTTCCCAAACACTGATCTGTCCTCAAGGGGAATGGAGCCTTATTAATACTTTGAATCAGAAATACTTCAAATGGTTTGTGACTGTACATTTTTCCAAACAAGCTCAAAATCTAATACAGTGTTGGTTCTATAAAGGTGCAAGTAGTACTGAGAATCAACAGTCACGTCCTACATTTCACTCAGGTAATAACTTCTAGCAACTTCTCCAGAACCTTGGGAAACAAAGATTAAGCTACTAGTCAAGCTGCATACTTCTCTCTTCTCAGCTCAGTTCTTTGTAAAACCCAAAGCTTATGTCTGTATCCAGAGATGGCTGAAAGGGGGTTGGAGTGCTTATTCTGCCTCTTCCAATGGCTGAGCTGCCAAACATGAATCTTTCTCCATCCATTACCATTGATGGTCTCTTTACTTGTGTATAGGAGACTGTGATCCTATCTGACATGTGTAACTCCATAAGTTTAAGCCTGGGGCACAAAGCTGTGATTTCTAAGGGTCAAATCACACATCTTCTAAGCTTTATAGCCATTGCAATACTCAACTCTGGAAAGTAGCCATAGACAATGCATAAACAAATGAGAACGTCTATGCTCCAATAAAACATGTGTGCACAGTGCAGACAGCAGCCCAAATTTAGACTGAATGTCTAGCCTACAGATATATAAAGGGAATGAACATGTAACAAATGGGCATTCCTAATCTGGAAGGGCCTTATACTCAATACTCTACTATGGATAGTGCTCTACCCTCATTAGGAACTTTGGAACCCAAACAATCTAAACTTAGTCAAATTATGTTTTTCTTGCATTCTGTTTTATTTTCTGCATAATTCTGTGAAGTATGCAATGTATCCTGATCCACAGTGAATGCTTGTCTGTATGCATGTGTATTTGTGTGTTTAGGGAAGCGAAGCCCTGCTCTCCTATAGCAGAGAGCAGTCTGAATGCTTAGAATAGATTTCCAGCTAAAAGTTCTCAGTTATTATTCTCATCAACCTTAAAAAAAATGCATCCATTCTATGAACCAGGGTACTTGCTTGAGATACAGATGGTACAGATTGTTGATTTGTTTTACATTAATTAGGATGACATTTCTTTTTAAAAGATAATCATCTTTTGTCTGAGTTCTAATCTTATCCGATTCATACATACATTTTACTGCCATTGAAACTTTCTTTATAATCTAATACAGAACCAGGTTCCACACAAGTTTATGACTCACCCATCTTGGCCTAGGCATAGTTTTAACTCAATGACACTGATGCCAACTCCTCTACCCTCCACTAAAATTGTCTGATATGTAGAATAATCCTGTAGGCTGTGGATAGTAGGATTAAAGGGTTCAGAGGTGAGCTCCATTACCACCTAGTAGGGGCTATTTTTAATACGTCATTTGTTGAATGGGCCAGAGATGAACTAATAGGCGATGCCAAGTCTCTTTTGTTTCTCAGGGATATGGTGACATGGCCCGCTCTACCTTCCACTCAACTCTAACACCACCTATATCAAACATTTGACTTTATTACTGAAAGTTGAGACTTATATTACCTACTCAGCTCAAGCAAGTACCCTGGTTTCACTTGGCCCACCCTATGTCCAATACACTGCAAACTGTTTGTGGGCACCAATGGAACACTATGATTACTAAGGATGCAACTCTAAACAATAGGACTGGTACTGTTGTGCCTTCTGGTATCTTAATCCTGGCCCCAACTGAAAGATCCCAGGAAAAAGTCAATCCAAGATGGAAAATTCTTCATTATTCTTCATCTGCCACCTCAATGGATGCCTACAAAAGGCTAAAAATTCAGTCTCTCAAAATTTTTCCTGAGGACACTAAGTGATTGCTCATGCCTAAGATTGTATAGTCAGTTTGGTGATAAACTATCTTTCTCTTTTTCATTTTCTTCCTTTCTTTCACCTCATTCTTAGGATTGTGTTCTCTAATGCAATTATAGCACATAAGCTTTTGCCTTCCAATCTGTTCTATAAGAATTCTGTGCTAAAACATGATCTATTTACTTAATATGCATATGTGTGTCTAATCCAACATTAGATTTTTAACTTACAACATTGTTTTGGATATTATTTAACTGTCTTATATTTTTGTGAATGTCAATAACAAGATAATGTTAAGTACTTTGCACTCTTGTAGCCTTACACAAAATAAATATTGCATCCATTTTACTTGGAGTTAAAATTATTGTATGTTGTCAAGGAAATTGGGTTGGAGAAGATGGAAATTTAAGTGTTGTTATTCCAACTATAAAAGAGATTAGAAATTTTTAACGGCCACCTCACTCATCTGGACATATAAAATATGATCCATTTGAACTCTTAAGACTGGGGGCTCTTGTAAATTAATTAAATGCATTTTGACAAGTTTTATCTATACACTTCAGACTGATCTTCCACTTGCTATGTAACCCAGAGTGGCTTCAAAATCTTGACTTCCCTGTTTCCTGCCCCTGAGTGCTAGATGAAAGGTGTGTACCCATACATGGCTAACTACATGCATTTTGCTTTATGAGGTGACCATAAGATGAGACTTTGGGGGCTAAGGGCAGGATGTTATGCTTTGGATATGAAAGGGACCCAGGTGTTAAGAATATTTAGTACCCATTTTGGGGCACAAGCACAATATCTTTTCTCTCTATTATCTTCCTGTCTGTTGACCATGATGTAAACTGTTCTGCGCTCTCGCTCTCTCTCTCTCTCTCTCTCTCTCTCTCTCTCTCTCTCTCTCTCTCTCTCTCTCTCTCTCTCTCTCTCTCTCTCTCTCTGTCACACACACACATACACAAACACACACACACACACACACACACACACACACACACACACACACACACCTATAACCATGATGTTCTTTCTCATAACAGGGTGATAAACAAGGAGTGGCCGTGAAGATAAAATATATCCATGAGATAAAATGTCTTTCTTTCTTTACATTATTTTCTTGGATGTTTTGGTTTCAGCAAAGCAAATCAACTAATACAGAAAAATTTGTTCTTTCCTGAAATAATGTGTTAATATTTAGATGATTATCAAGATGTCTTAAACAGGTAGAGAGGTAGTGCATATCAAAAATCTGAAAAACATTTAACCTACACCAATTAATTGATGCTCATTTTACAAATACAGAACATCCTATTTTTTTAGAGATTGTATGCCTTCTCTGAGCTAAGCTTAAATGTAAGGAAAACATTCTCTCTCTTACTTTTTTAAGGTTATCACTCTTTAAGAACAAGTCATTGCTGACTACAATGTTATAGCTGCCTGTCCATTTGTCATAGCTACATAATCCTCACAAACTTGGACTACAGCCACTGAAACTATGCAAAGTAATAAATTCCCTTTGATATTAAAACCCACCTTGGCACATGGAAATGTTCCTGCTTGATTTTTCATCTAGTTTCTCTATGAGCTGGAAAAGCAAGGAAAAATTGAATTAGAGCAGGTGTTAAATGCATCTTTTAATATAACACACACACACACATATATATGCATGCATCCACACAGAGGCTGTGCTATTCAATAGCATTTTAAATGGAGAGATTACTAGATAATAATTTTCTGCCTCTGATTTTCTGGTTGATTCCCCTGAAAGCTCAATGATAACCTTGGCATTTCCAACATTCTCAAATCTAATTTTTATTTCCAACCTCAACTTATCACCTATCTTACACTGAAAAAGCCTTTCTACTTTGCATAATTCAAGAACTAATCTCCTGACCCACTCTTCTTGCCAATCAAATTAGTCAGAACTAATTAGCACACAAACAAATGTGATCATCTAACAAGCTTTTTTTTGTTGTTTCCTGCTCTTATTGAAAACAATGTCTATGATGGCTGGATTTTTCAGTACATAGCAAAAAATGAATTTCTCCTCTCTCTAATGCAATTTAGAAACTAAGAGTGGTTTTGATTATTCACCCAGTATGTAAATTTCATATGTTAACCATTGACAGTTCAAAATGACAAAAGAATAATGGAATTTCTCATTCAACTTAGCTGTATTATATGTAATGCAAAGATGTGCTCTTCACGTTAGGACAGACAATGAATACACATTGTGTGACACAGAAGCTTAAAAATAGAGATGTGTGGGTAGCAAAGTATCTGCTATGACAAAGATCTGATCTACTAATTATTTGCAACACATTTTGGGTCCTATGACTGCTATCCCAATCTTGTTACAATTCACCAGAGGGTGATTTGGGCAGACTGTCATCAGGCAAACAGGGAAATCAGTTGGGAAACATTAATGAAGTTTGAAATCAACAGCTTTTCATGCTTTGGGCACATCACTCAAATGCAACTCAAAATTTTAAGATCAAGTATGGGGACAATAGGCTTAAAAAATAAAAGAAGACAGAAGCAAACATTTAATGGCAGTAAAGTTAAGTTTGTGAAATTCTTGTCAGACTTGTTGAAGCATTATATTTTCTGGAAGTTGTCTTTTTTAGAAAAATCAACCAATGACTGAAATTTTTGTTCATAAATTCTGCAGAATCTTTGTTCATTGAAAACAAATTATCAAGCTTCCAAAAAGAGGGAGGGAGCTTCCTATTTGAAGATAGTCAGCAAACTGGAAGCAGAGAATCAACACAAAAAGTTGCCTTTCCATGTTTGAAGGAAGATGCAAGTTTTTAGTGTTTTTTTATTTTTATTTTTTGTGGGTTGTGGAGCTTGAACTCGGGCCTGTGTGTTGTCTCTGACCTCCTTCTTGCTCAAGGTGAGCACTTCACCACTTTGAGCTACAGCACTACTTCTGGTGTTCTGGTCATTAATTGGAGATAAGAGTGTCACAGACTTTCCTGCCAGGACTGGCTTTCAACTGCAATCCTCATATCTCTTGGTCTACTGAGTAGCTAGGATTAGAGACATGAGCCACCAGTTCCCGGTATAATATGCAATTTCTTTCTTTTTTCATATATATTTTTTATTGTAAAAATACTATATAGAGGGGTTATAGTTACATGAGTAAGGTAATGAATACATTTCCTATCAAGCATTGTTACCTTCTCCTTTGTTTTTCCCCTACCATCCCTTTCCTCCCCACCTCCCCAATTCCTTCTTTCCAACCCCCCAACTGGGAAATTGTAAAGTTCTTTTTCAACATAGTGTCTTGTACATCTCATTGTTACAATGGGTCAACCTATATCCTTATTTAAGCATTTTGTTATATTCCTTCTCCCCCCCCCCCAAATTATAAAAAATGTATATACAAGATGCAGGACACCAGAATCAGATACAGTGAAAACAGGGGTTATACTATGGGGGAAGAACATACAAAAGAAACAAAAGAATCACATAGTGCATTGTAAGTACATTAAAAACAATAGCAAGAAAGAAAAACAAACCACTTGTGTCCCTGTCTTGGGCTTCATTTTGCTTACTATCATCTGATATGGTACATACATGCATAGCTTTTGACTTTTTTTTTGTTTGTTTAGACATGTATTTGTTATTGCAAATAAGGGAAACCATGGGACCTATGTTTCTTTGGGCCTGGCTTACTTGACTTATTATAATTAATTTCTTAATGATATAAATTTCTCTCATTGAGTAATTTGTATTACTGAAAATTTTACAGCACTTATATATAAAATAATGAACACGGTGTTTAGTATATTTACACTACATCTTAAGTGAATGCACCTCTCTGCTTTGTAAGAAGCTATGAAAATTAGATTTAAATAGAGCTTAGGCCAACTTGTATATCAATTATGGCATAGTAGAAAAAACAAGACTTATAGTAACCATTGACTTTCAACTTTTATCTCTCCCTGCCAACTCTGTAACCTTGGGCAAAGTTTAATATTTTGAAACCTCAAAATTGTTTGTTGTCTCATTTAGATCTTTACCCTGAAATTAATATGAATGACAGTGGCTGACCCAGCTGAACACCTACCTCGTATAGCTGCCTAAATAAAAGTCTTCATTTAAAAAGGAATTGGGAAAATAAAATCTTTTCACTACTTTTTGAGTTGCATATTTTCCATATGTTCCATATATTTCCATATATGCAGAAAATGTATATCAATGAAATTCAATCACTCTATTATTCCTCCTCATCCTCTCTTTCTATTCTTGAAATACTTCAATATGTTTCATTCTTTTCTTCAAAACAAAGCTTATTTTTACATTCCTGCCATTCAGAAAACAAAATGTTATAAGGTAAACAATGTTATCTCCATTCGTAGGGAATGAATGAGGTAATATTAACAATATTTAGTATCCTGAAGTGAAATTTTTCATCCTCTATAGTATAAAGTGAAAACTTAGATCTTTTCAAATTTCTTATGGGGCAATAATATTAATGTAATACAAATAGCCTATGTATATCCCCCTGTTCTGTTTTGCTATGTACAGTTTAAACAATTTTGCCTTGTGAAGGTTAAAATGTGTTTGTGACTTTAAGTAAGTATCGCTACTCCACAATACTGTGAAATATGTGAAATTTATGTAATCACCTAATCTCAACTAACAAAATAAACATAATTTTATATTTTTATGTAAAATATTAGGAGCTTGAACATTTTTTCCTTAGGACAAAGTCTCACATGCCCAACTTATCCTCAATCTTAAAATCCTATTTCATTTTCAAAGTGTTGGGATTACAGGAATGCAGCATTACCCCTGGCTGGCCTAACACTTTTTTTAAGGCTGATATCTAAACTTTTCCCTCTTTTATTCTGATAATTATTGAAATTCTGCCCATTTATCTGCTTTTAGAATTTTTATATATCCTAACAGCTTCAAAGGATGAATTATTCCAAGTGTCATTTTCAGACTAACCTCTCTGGCATTCAACATTGTGTTTCTGATCTTTGCATTCAGAGCAATCATTCCTTATCAGTATTGGTGCTTCTTTTGCAGCCACATAAACAGTTTACTTTATTGTGTACAGTAAGAAACAAACTATCAATAACAAAATCTGACGATTATCATAGAATAGTATGATGAAAGCTATGTTTCTATGATCCATACCAGGGTTCTGCCTTCAGGGAAGGTACCATATACAGCATGGAAACACTGGACAAAGCAACAGATTGACACAGCAAAAGATTTTACCATGTCCCTCAGATTGACAAGTCAAAATCTATGAATTTTCTGTTAATACTTTCAGTCATATTTGGTTGATTACAGGTAACTGGAACCAAAGATAAAGGCCATTTTGTACACACAGATCTTTTTGGTTCTTTTAAACAACTAAATCCTACTCATCACAAATGGGCAACTTTACTTTTTTTCTATTTCTAGATACTCAAGTTTCTTTAAATTCCATTTTGAACAATGTTTGTGTAAAAACCTTTGTGCATACTTTCTTCTGCACATCTACAATAGTAGTACTGGACTATATTCCCAGACACTCAATTACTGGAAAGTTGTCAACTTTTAAAATTAAGAGGTATCTGAGAGATCATCTGAAAGGCATTTTACTGAGACACAATTAGTTAATTAGTGGCAAAGCTAAAATTAGACTAAGCTTTCAAATTTTATTTCCACATATTTGCTACAGTGTTACCTCTTTCTCTTCATGCCACACAGGTGCTTGTCAATTTATTGTTTACACAATACTAGTAACAGATCTCTTCCTAAGTAATCAAAAGGTACTGTAAATCACTGAGTATTTACAAGAGGTTTTACAAACTGGGTCTTCTACCAAGGAGGCCTGCTCACTTTGTATCTTCACTTGGCAACTGAGGTCTCTAACATAAATACTATATTATTCTGTTACTTTATATCCTTCCCTGATCTTTCCCTCCTCAATAAGCACCAACCCAACAACAACAACAAAAAAGAAACAAGCCAATGACCCAAGACAAAAATCTAATACTATTTTTCTTATAATGCCCAATCTTAAATATCTGTTCAAATTATACACAATCCTCTACCATCAAATTAATTTAGGTCCAGTTAACTGGCTCATTGCTAAGGCATTCCAATTATTTTCCTCCACATCATTTTCCACCTAGTAGTTACAATTTATTGAAAATGTAAATTAAACCAATGCTAACCCTTGCTTAAAATCCATGAATGTCTCCTTAATTGCTTTGAGAACGAAAGTCAAATTCTTTCCAAGGGCTATCCAGCTTCCTCTTCTATCATGCATTCCTTCATTTTATCAAAAATAAGATAATTGATAAAAAAAATGGCATAATGATAAAAATGATAAAATGATAAAATGGCATAAGGGTGGTTAGTTTTCAGTTTCACCCTTATGCCAGTTCCTTTCCTGTTTCAGAATATTTGTGCATGTTTTCTTGTCTTTCCATTATCCTCTTCACTCATGACTCCCATGGCTGTCTCCGACCATCCTGCAGATACCAGCCTGACTATAACTCCAATGGAGGTATCTATTTTTCATGACTTTATCACCTTATTTACATCCAGGGTTGCCAATTGTTTTATTCTCTTATCACTACATTTGTTTGATAGTACTGCTATAAAAATATGGCAAGCTGGGCTGTTTAAACAGTAAAATGTTACAGTTCTGAGGTCCACGAGGAAGAATATGTTCCACACCAAGCCCCTGGTTTCAGTCTCTCTGCTGATACTCTTGGCCATCCACATGCCTTAGCAGATAGAACTTGACCACACTCTCTATCTCCATCTTCAAGTGATATCTTCCTTGGATGCATTCCTATCTTGCCTTTTATAAGGGGGCAGTCATGTTTGATAGAGGTGAATCCCATTGCAGTTTTGCATTTGTGATTACATTATTTCCAAATTAAATACATTCTGAGGTACTGGAGTTTAGGATTACATTTATAGTTTTTTTTAGGTAACAACATTTAACCCATAATAAGGGTTTATAAATATAATAATTATAAATGTATGTGTTGTTTTGTTTCATCATCATTGCCTGTATCAGACTGTAAACTCTTCCACAAGAATAGGTTTCATTTCTCTTTTCTTTTTTTTACAAAAATCTATATATTCACTGTTCTCAAAGGCTTGGAACCTGATAGATACTCAAAAAATATTTATTGTTTTCTACCCATGTAATCATATGATTTATAAGGTCTATTACTGTTCTGAATTTTGTGATTTTCTTTGGGCTATGCCCGATTTTATCATCATAATTTTATGCAATGCCATCCTAGGGCAAAGTTTTCAGAATGTAAAGCATATGTCAAGACAAGGCAAACATAAATCCTGTTTGGTTTCATAACTTCCTAAATAATTCACAACAAAATATGTATGCTTTTAGAAAGGAGATGGAAGTATTGCCAGAGTTCACTTAGTAATTTTTCAACCAACTTTCAATTTACTTTTGCTCTGAGAAATGAGGTCTAAGAATAATAATATAAACTGTAACTCCACTGTATTTTATGTTGGACAACAAGAACTCAAGAGAACTCAACTTCTGCAGTCCCAAACATATGGCTTTATGCAGCTCACCATGAAGATACTCCTTTTCCTGTTTGTGTCCACCAATGCCACCACAAGAGCTCAGAATATGAACCAAATCCTTCATTTATTCTAGTTTTCTTCAGCCCTTCTTCCTAGTTCTGTATTCTGCACTGTCAAAAAAAATCACAAGTCTCTCATTTTAAGAAGTCTTGTTTATTCCTTCTAAATCTATTATTGGATCTGGTCTCTCAACTCAACTTCCCTGATATTTCCCTTCAGTATCTTTAAATCAATCCTGTCACCTCTGCTAAATGAAACTTTCAAAAATGCCATTTTCATTATGCCACTTCCCTGGCATAGAACTATATTGGTGCTGTATTACCATTTGGATCAAGTTTTATATTATAAGACTCCATTAGCTAGCCTTATACTACTCAGGCTTCTTTTTCATCCCCACTGTCTCAAACTGAAGCCATTTGCTTTATTATCCCAACAAATCTTACTTATATTGCTTTCCCAAATAAGGAAAAACTGCCTAATCCTAATCAACCAAGATCTATCTAAACAGGAAACTTCAGATTAAGGAATTTTCTCTCATAGAATTTCCTCTTCTATTCGGTACCACCTTCTCTACCTGGAAATTCTACAGCGATTTTAGTTGAAGAAGCAATATGGACAGAGTGAGAACCAGGGGCTCACGTCTGTAATCCTACCCACCCTAGCAGCACAGACAGGCAGGATGGCCGTTCAAGATGGGTCTTGGCATCAATACAAGATTACATTCCAGTGCTATGTGGCTGTCCTCCTTGCTATGTGGAAAGCGTAAATCAGAAGCTCTTAGTCTGGGCTGGGCTAATGCAAAGGGATAGGGACACAGATAAAGAGGTAGAGTGCCTGCCTAGCAAGCACAAGACCCAAAAACAAAGAGAGAAGGAAGAAGAAAAGGAGGAGAACAAGGTGGAGAAAGGGAGGAGAAGGAGGATGACGAGGAGGAGGAGGATAAACAGGAGAAGGAGGAGAAGCAGGAGGAGGACGAGCAGGACGAGAAGAGGAAGAAAAAGAAAGAGGAGGAGGAGGAGGACGAGGACGAGGAGGAGGACAAGGAGGAGGATGAGGAGGATGAGGACGAGGACGAGGAAGAAAAAGAAGAAGGAGAAGGAAGAGGAGAAGGAGCATGAGGAGGAGGATGAGGAGGACGAGGAGGAGGAGATACATATGTATATATATATATATATATATATATGTATATATATAATTTAAACTTTTTGTGCCTTAATAGTCTTCAGATCTCAGAAAACATACAACCATACTCAGCATTCTGAACAAGTAAGCCTGAATTAGGAGTCGATTAAAATACATCTTCAAAGGTGTAATTTGTGGATTATCTTTATGTCCTAATTCACACTAGACATTTTACATGCTAGATATAAATGCAAAATTGTATTCCTACAATTCAGACAGACACATCAAGTAGTCACTAGCTACCTTTAGTTCCTTGGAATATGTCCAATTGAAATTGAGTATCACTATAGATAATACCTCCACTGAATACCAGGCACTAGTATGTCTCATCAGTAATTTTAGATTCTCAGAAATTAATCAGATAGATTCACAACATTCTGTCTCTAATTAACAAGCAAAATGGCAGATTGGAGATGTGACTCAAGTGTTAGTGATAGCTATAAGCAGGTCCTGAGTTCAAGACTCTGAGTTCAAGTACCAGTACCAGCACACAAACCACACATACACATTGACACACACACACGCACACACACACACACACACACGCACACACACAAATACACAATAAATATTGAGAGCTCAGTTTTATAAGTACCTTATAGTTTTATAAATATCTTATAGTCTTATAAGTTTTAGTAGTAGTTTTTTCAGTATTTTCATACTAAAATGCTAATTCTCTGTAGGCATAATATTTTTTCTTTGGAGCTACTGATTTAGGCATGAATAGCATGTTACAGATTTTCAAAGTCTCTCATTTGACTAAATAAATATATTCCATACAAAAAATACATATTTCTGGCCGCAATTATTTGTTCTACATTTGTAATATTAGTTACTTAAGCCCATGTATTTAAAAACCCTGAACATTTTTTTGAGAAATAATTTTCTTTTGTGATAAAACTGTCTGACTTTTCAATATATTAATACTGTTCTTACTATTGCTTTTTGTCTTTTTAATGGGCCACATACACTGCTCACTAAAACACGCTTATTTAAAAGAAAAACATTATTATCTTTATGTAAACCAAATGACATATTCATACCTTAATAATCAAATTACTATTTTCTCAGAATTGGCTTGATATTTTTTTCTTTTTTTTAATTATGAAAATACCACACAGAGGAGTTACAATTACATGGGCAAGATAATGAGTACATTTCTAATCAAGCATTGTCAAAAAACAAACCTTACAAGTTTGGCTTGATATGTTAACTTTGTTAATCCTTTTGGTGATATACATTATCAAATTTTAAGCAAACACTTTATCAATGTTCCTCAAAATTGAGTTCTATTACTAATTAATATACCCCATAAAGGACATTCTGCCTCTGCTCTGTTGTCTAGATCATTCTCACTGCCACAAAGAACTAGCCTATTCAGCTAAGTCAATGCTTACAGAAAAGACTAAAGTGCTCTGGAATTGAGTATTAAATTTTACAGATCTTAGGAATGTCCAGTTTAGCTATGATTAAATTAAGAATTACAGTTAGAACTTGTTTTTGAATGTATCATATTACCATCTGCTTCTCTCTACATGAATCATCCACAGTCCATAAAACTGAGATAGTGATCTTAATGAGAAGAAATGATCCTGGGTTCTCATAGGCTACAACAGCAAACTCATCTTTCAAGCAGTACAAGGAAATACAAAACCTTTAAACATTCATATTCTATCCCAGAGAATTTTAGAACTGACCTATGAAATTAAACCCAACCCTTTTCATTTTATAAATAAGAAATGCTCTCGGGAGGTGAGGAGTTAGTAATGACAGGCTTATGGTCCCAGAGTGAGCCCCTACTTTTCCTGAAACAATTTTCTTCTCCATATTGCATGTAATCCTTGCTTCATTTGAAATTATTTCTTAATATGTATCTCTATTGATGTACTTACCCTGGGTTTACAAACAAACCATGGACATTTTGAAAGATTTCCATATAAAAGAAATAAGCAGTAAGACAGGCCAAAACTGCTTAAAATCATTGGATACAATGCACAAAATGGAGGCTGTTAATGAATGAAACAGTTTTTTATCAAGGCAACTGTGTGTGTCAGTATGGCTATGGTTTAGATATGGTTTGTCTCCTAGGATTCCTGGGTTGGAAGCTGGTTCTCAGCATGGGGGTATAAAGGATTGATGGTGATTTTGAAGAGTAGCTCAGATTTCATAGTACTGAAATACTTCTCAACAGAGAGCAGGTTGATAGCAAGGCCAGCTACTGTGGTCATCTCTGCACAGGGAGGTTTCCCTTCCTGCTTCTTTGGAGTGCTGTAAAGAGGCCAGAAAGCCATTATCATCAGGATATGCTTTTTGGGCTCTCCAGCTACCATATTTTTTGAGCCATATTGACCTCTTTATTTCCGTAAGCTACTTAGCATTGGGTATTTTGCTTCAGTAGTACCAGATTGGATAAGGTAGGTGGACATTAATTTGAAATGAGTAAATATATATTCATTTCCATTCTAATTTATAAATATACATCCTAATTAGAAGCCCAAATCATATTCAAATCAAATATACATTTTCCTTCCATATTTTTGTGTATCCTAATGTGCAGCCCACAGTCTTCTGTTCTGTCATGTTTTTCTTCTCTTAAACTGCTAGAATTTGTTATCTGTATCAACTGTCATGAGTGATAGCTTTCTCTCCACTGCTCTCCTCTCCTCTGCTCTCCTCTCCTCTGCACTCCACTCCTCAACTCTCCTTCCTTCTCCTCTCTTCCAAACTTCTCATAATTCAGATATACCTCCTTTGTTTTCCATCATGATTACCAGTGCTTTGAGATCAGTGAGTATGCCATAAAAACCATTATAATTTAAAAATATTTTCATTAGAGGCCTTAAAGCTCAGCATGTTGCCTATTAGACATTTAATTGATGTGAGTTGGATCAACTGCTTTGGACTGTCTCTCTCCACTAAGTTTGTGAGAGGGAAGTTAATACATTCCAGACGCTAAAAGAAATATTTGTGTGAAGAGAACTTGCAATCGGTAATACCTAGTGCTGATTGTGTGTCACAGCAGCCCTGACAGAGTGCTGAAGCCAGGGGACAGGTAGCACATATCTCCTGGCTGAGATTTTATGTCTGTATAACCTCTCTTGCCTCACATGCCTGTACTACTTTTCTAGATTAGAGGTCATAGCACTTTACAGGCAATGTCATATTTACCTTGATGGTAGTCTTTGAGAGTTGAGAAAGAGCTAATGCTCAGCCCATTTGCCTCTATAGCCACAGGGAAAAATATAAGCAAAGTGATTCTGAATCATTTATACAACACTGCACCATAAGGCAATGAAAGAGACAGGTGCAAGTCTCAGATGGTTGTCTAAGTCCAAATTCCACGCTCTATCTGCTAGATAATCCTGCCTTCTCTTTCAATCGACTATTTCCCTAGATAGTTCCTGAAACATTTATAGCAGAAGCCTGCAGAGTGCCGGTTATAGAAGTTCATGGAAAACTTCCAGGCATCTAAAAATGTAAGAAGCAGCCACATTTCACTTTGGGTGTTCGTGTTTGAGATGTGGGATTTTTTTCCCCTTCCTTTTTCCCCTTGCCCTCAAATATTCAAAAGTTAGATCTAAAGCAAAAGTTTTACTATTCTGCCCTAAACTGGAGGAATAAAAACATCCATGAATTTTCATCAGTTTGCTGTAGGCAGAAATTTGCCGTTTTGCAGGAAAATGGCTTAAAAATCGGAGCTGAGATGAAATACTTGAACTTCTTCTGTGAACCTATGAAAGTAATATTTTTCTTTATCAGCTGATAGGAAGGTTTGCACAACCCCACATTACTTCGGTTAAAAAAATGATTTTTCCCTGTCTAAAATGTCACAGAACTGTTGGAATTCTTCAGAACACATTCTACAAAAGATTTTCATACCCTTAATTTTGGAAGATGCCATCTTTCCCCACCCCCCCTTTTTTTTTAATACATTCCCATATTTAATAGAAACTCTCTGTAACTAACCTCATTCCACCTGCACTGTAAGGTACACACGTATGAGCAATGGTAAGCAGGATCAAATGGGAGAACTTTTCTTCTGACCAAGGGTCAAAAATGTAAACAGTGGCCAGAAAAATTACCTTTTACCTAGCTAGAAATGGTGAGCGTACAGCATAGCAGTCACCTGATTGGACTGTAACCTGAGCATAACCCCTGAGTTTTTGCTTTCCTGAATGATGGACCACACTGTGGCAACAGCATGCTCATTTAAGCCATTGGCTCTTGGTTATGATTGCCATAGGCCAAGCCACTTGGACAATGATATGCTCCTACCACTAATGGGCTAGGATTTATTGATGAGATGCTGGCCTGATTGCTTCTCTATCACAGCCAGCTGGTGAATCAGCTTCACCTAGATGGCAGGCATCTAATCAAGTCTGGTCTTCAAAGATATTTCCATTTCAGATCATCAAATGTTTCTGGAGGCACCAATTCCCTGAAAGCAACTACAATCGATGCTTATAAGATGTTCACACTGATAATGATATTGGGGAAATAAACATTTTTTTGTCAGTCTAACTAATCACAGACAGTTATTTGTCTAAAAATTCAGTTCACATGATAAGATACACACTTCCTATTTGGAAGTGTTATGGGTGAAGGACTCAATAATCTTGGTACTAATATTCTTCTGCAAACCATATTCTGTCCTTCTTTGATATTTTTGAATTTAAAGAAATGAAAAGACTTAGTGAAATTCTCAGAATGTTAAAGCAAATGCAGCTCTTTAATTGAATCACCTTTTACTGTATATACACATATAGATATATATATTTATATTTCTATATTTACCTCTCTCAACTTCTGTCTCTCTTAGAACTGGTATCAGAGTTTGAATTCAAGGCATTGTAATATCACTTGACTTTCTTGCTTACAGCTAATGTCCTACCACTTGAGCCACACCACCAGTCCAATATTTTGCTGGTGAATTGGAGACAGAGCCTCTCAGACTTTTCTAGCTTTCAAACTGAGATCTTCTGGATCTCAGCCTTCAGTGTAAATGCAATTACTGATGGCTACCAGTGGCCTGTGTTCTACCTCACTTTCTTATTGAGATCCTGTCTCAGGAATACTTCATTGTTAAAACATATTATTTTGAGATTTTTTTTCCTGGTAATCGCAGGGAAATTGTGTATATCAAATTCCCTTGTCAATTCTGTTTTATTTTAAGAGAGAACTGGAATGTTACTTGGCAGATTAGGAACATAAGTCATCCTTCATAAATGAAAAGAAGCTAATCAGTCACTGTGCCTGTACTAAAACAAGACCTAGTTGAGCCATCTTTTGCATGACAAAGCATATAGACTCAGAACGCAGTTTACAGTAACTTTTCAAATTGGTAAGAGTTTCCATCAACACAGATGTGCTGTTGCAAGTTCTCAGAGAAGCAGAAGCCAAGAAAAGATTAGATAGAGCCACAATTTAAATGTGGACATTATTCCTAAAAGTTACAAGTATGAAATGCTTAGCCCAGGGTGATGTATTATAAGTTTCTGTTGACCTTCCAGTGATGGGGTCTTAGGAGAGGAACTTAGGTCATTGGGGACAAGCCCTCAAAGGGGATTATAGACCTCCAGTCCATATCTCTCAGACTTCCCACCTGTGATAGAAATAGATTGCTCAGCCACATCTTTCCACCAGGAAGAACTCCAAAGGAGTGAGGCATTCTGGCCTTGCTCTGGAACCCACAGAGCAATGATCAAAAATAAAACTTTCCTCTTCACAAATTAATTACCTTGGTTATTTCTTCATAAGAAAGTAAAGGTGACTAATACAGATGAGCAAGAGATTTTCTAGGAGTAATACCTATGAGGAAAATTGACAGGCAACCATGAAAAGCTTAGAGAAAAGACAATGATGTTTATCTATATTTTGTGAAGGAGGGCAGGAAGGCAAACTGGGAGGAAGAAATCCATTTTTAAAGAAAATTTTAAGTAGGGGGAAATTTAATGCAAGGGGTCCCAGAAGCACAATTGATCTATGAGCTGTCTCTCTTCCAGTATACATTTGGAATTCCTTTATACACTTAGTAATCATTTAGGGTGGTTGGGGCTTACCATCATCCTTGGGAAGTCTTCTTGGTAATCATATTCTTCTCTAGTAGAGATTCTCTCATCCATTCCAAGTTCATATGGTGCAATTAGAGATAGGTGATCCCTCATGAATCACTTGGTTCCTCTATCTCCGCTACGGGATGAAGGTAGTGGTTAGAGGTAAGGCTGTGTGGATCCTTTGCCCTTGGATTACTTGTTCTGGTAAAACTTCCAATGTCAACATTAACTAAGATAGACCAGGACTGGTGAACAACTGGCTTTTCTGCAATGGAAGTGGCTCAGTGAAGTCAACCCAGCAGCAAGGAGCTGGTTGAATGACCAACGGATAATGGCCACTAGAATCTCCAGCTTACAGGTTAGGCAGGCACTTGGAGAAAGCAGCAGTGTGACTATCTTTGGGAGCAGTCATTTCTGGTGTGGACTCATAAGTACATTGTGTCATTAGGGCACATATGTGTGTGTGTGTGTGTGTGTGTGTGTGTGAGAGAGAGAGAGAGAGAGAGAGAGAGAGAGAGAGAGAGAGAGAGAGAGAGAGAGAAGAGAGAGAGAGAGTATATATCCATCATAACAAATATCCAGCAGCTGAATGAAGGCTGGTTGATATCAACTAAGTGAGTTATATTTTTTTATTTGTTTGTCTGGCAAGCTTTTAATTGTACACATATTTATTTTCTATTGTGCATTTATTACTTGTGCTAAATACAGTATGTTTAATCACACACCTCTTCACCAAACCTATTTTCTGATATTCAGTATTTTTCCTTACAGTAATTTCTGTCTGGACCATTGGCCTCAATGTGGGTAACCAATGTATCTCAAAGTACTCCACTTTCCACACAAACTGAGTGACAGACATTTATGATTTTGCCCGTTGGAAAGATTTTTTATTTCCTGTATTTTTCAATGTCTGGAATGATGTTGCAACCCATTTTGTTTACCTGCATCCAGAAGCTGAATAGACACAACTACAAAGCAGCACAATATTTTCCTCCTATTTCAGCTGGTAACATAAGGCCCACAACAGCACTGAGAGTGAACCAAGGCAGGGCCTTGGCAAAGTTGTGGTTGAGTAACACGGAGTTGAGACCAATCTGCCCTGTATTGTTCTGGTACTTTCTGACTGAAGACCAGTTCTTCAATACTGACATTGATTTAAATGTGCAAAAAATTATTGGAGAGGGGCTGGGAGGGTGGCTCAGTGGTAGAGCGCTTGCCTTGTATGCATGAGGCCCTGGGTTTGATTCCTCAGCCCCACATAAGAAAAAAGAAAAAAGCCGGAAGTGGCGCTGTGGCTCAGGTGGTAGAGCGCTAGCCTTGAGCTGAAGAGCTGAGGGACAGCGCCCAGTCCCAGAGTTCAGGCCCCACAACCGGATCCCCAAAAAAATTATTAGAGAAATTATTCCTAATGGAACTAGAGAAAGTCCTGGAGGAGACCCAGAAAAGCTGATAGATCATACCACCTTATAAAAAGTCTGACAGTGTGAGGAGAATGGGAAAAGTGACAAGTTGAATGTAAGAGTTATAGCCAGTGTGGTAGTTCCAAGCAAAGTTGACAAGGTGATCAGTGACTCAGGAAGACAAAGCTGCTAGAGAGAGATGTCCCCATTTCCCTGTATTAGGCAGGACTTCTTTGGCATGCATTAGTGCCAGTAGCATGTTTCAATGACAAGTTCTGGACCCAAACACAGAAATTCAATGTGTGCCTTCTTTGAAAGTTAACTATGCTACAGAGTTAAGGTGTTTACTTTCCTCAAAACTACAACCAAGAGATTTTTATGGTCTTTATCTCTCTGAGTTAATAGTCTTTTCTTTTTTTAAAATTTGTTATGTTTTTTAGTCATTTCTGAAGTTACCATATTTTCTTGTTTTTGTTATTACTAGCTCTTTGAATCCTTTGAGGATGCCAGAGCGATTATATAAAAAATGACTTTATGATTAAATTGTTATCTCTAAATTGTTTTGTTAATGATACTACATGAATTAGGGTAGACATTGCAAGACTAAAGTTTATTTTTATAAGGGAACATATGCTAATTATAAATTAAGTACAATTTAGAACCTAAATTATTTTGGTAAAAATTAATCACTCCATATGGTATGGTATCGATGTTGATATGTCTACAGATGCCTAACAAGTGTCCATCTTCCCTTCAATTTTCCTGTACCAATTTGCTTTTCATCTGTCATACTTGTCTTACTTTTGTCACCCTTTTGTCTAAGTACAGGCTTGTCACCAGTGAAACTTCATATAAATCCAGGAATCTTAGCAAGAGGTTTAATCTTTATTAAAGTACTATAATCCTCAAATTTGTCACTAAAAGTACAGACACACACACAAAAAACAAAATACAGTACCCAATGCTGCTCCAGTTATTACTAATTTCATACTAGCATTGCATATATTTGTTTTGTTTTAGTGCATTTATTTGAAGGCCTTCTTTCAATTACTTGAGTTTCCCCAATATATGTGATACTGTATTCATGTTAAGTTCCTAATACTTTCCTGATGATATAAATGTTTCTAAGAAGAGAGTCATAGAACTTGAGGACTTTTATAACTGTGTCAGTTTCTCCTGAGTGGAGTTCATATGTCTTCATTTTCAACTTAGCTCAGAGAAGATGATAAATATTGTCAATACAATGCAATTGATTCCATTTTTCTGTTATTATTTTATAAAAATGGCCCATCTCCAAAAGAAATTTTGAAATTGACCATGAAGAAATCAACACTGACATTAATATTGGCCTTAGCACAGTAGAAAATAATGTCATCTGCTCTTTTTCAGATAGACACATACTGCAAAAGAGACAAAGATTTTCAGTAAATAATGTGATAAGTTAATTTTCTCTGAATACTGTATGAAAAATGGTTTTATCATAAATGCAATGTTTCCCATTCCATTGCAACCTCTGCAAGGTTTAAAGACAGTATTTGAGTCAATGAACTTCCTTTTTGTTGTTGTTTCCTAGTTGGGCTCTTGTCATAGAAGCCTGGGTTAGGATCATGCTTAGAAATGAACCATCATTTGTAGACTTTAAATTTAAGATCCTTTAATAAAATTCACCATCAACAAGCTATTCTGTGTTACATCCTTCTAAAGCAGTACCTTAGAACATGCTTAGCTTATACAGGTCAAGTCAATTGTTAATGAACATATCATGTGCATTAGAAGCATAGATATAAATTTCACTACTCATTAGTTTATCTTCTTTTTTAAGTCATTTCCTCAAGTAATTAAATGATGCCCTCCCTTATGAAAGAAGGTAATTTGCTCTACTTGGTCCATAGATTCTGGTGGTAGTTTCATCTGGAAAGTATGTTAAAGATGCACTTAGAAATAATGTTTAATCTGACTGTCTGCTTTGACTCTGAGGTCTTTGATCCATTTGGAGTTGATTCTGGTGCAGGGTGATATATAAGGATCTAGCTTTAGTTTTCTACAAGTAGTTAACCAATTTTGCCAGCACCATTTACTGAAGAGGCTGTCTTTCTTCCATTCTATTTTTTTAGATCCCTTATCAAAGATTAGATGGTTATCGGTCTGTAGGTTCATTTCTGGGTTTTCAATGCTATTCCATTGGTCCTGAGGTCTGTTCTTGTGCCAGTATCAAGCTGTTTTGATTACTATGGCTTTATAGTAGAGTTTGAAATTTGGTATTGATATTCCTCCAGCAGTGTTCTTTCCGTTGAGCAGCATTTTTGCTGTTTGGGGTCTTTTATTGTTCCATATGAATTTTTGGATTGTCTCTTCTATTTCCTTGAAGAATGAGGTTGGAATTTTGATAGGTATCGCATTGAATTTGTAGATAGCCTTGGGAAGTATTGCCATTTTCACACTGTTTATCTTTCCAATCCTGGAGCATGGGAGTTTTTGCCATTTTCTAAGTTCTGTTTTGATTTCCTTTTTCAAGTTTTTAAAGTTTTCATCATAGAGGTCCTTCACTTCTTTGGTTAAGTTAATTTCTAGGTATTTTTTGTGGGGCTATTACAAATGGAGTTGCTTTCCTAATTTCAGTTCCACTTTTCTCATTGTTGGCATACAGAAAAGCCATTGATTTTGGGGGGTTAATTTTATACCCTGCTACTTTGCCAAAGTTTTGAATCAGCTTGAGTAATTTGGGAGTGGAGTCTATGGGATTCTTTAAATACAAGATCATGTCATCTGCAAAGAGGGAGAGTTTTATTTCTTCTTTCCCTATTTGGATCCCCTTTATGTCTGCATCTTGTCTTATTGCTGTAGCTAGGCATTCTAATACTAGGTTGAAGAGAAGTGGAGAGAGTGGACATCCTTGTCTTGTTCCTGAGTTAAGAGGAAATGGCTTAAGTTTTTGACCATTAAGTATAATGCTGGCTGTAGGTTTGTCATATACAGCCTTTATTGTATTGAGGATGGAATAGGAGAAACCCTAGATCTCCTTGGTGCAGGCCGAAATTTTCTTAATAGAGACCCGGAAACACAACAAATCAAAGAAAGGTTGGACAAATGGGATTGCATGAAGTTGCAGAGCTTCTGCATGGCAAAGGACACAGCTAGCAAGATCAATAGAAAGCCTACGGATTGGGAGAAGATCTTCACTAGCTATACAACAGACAAGGGTCTCATATCTAAAATATACTTGGAACTCAAAAACTTAAATCCCCCAATAACAAATCCTCAAAGAAACAACTGCCCAATAAATAAGTGGGCTAAAGACTTAAAGAGAAACTTCTCTGAAGAAGAAAGAAGGATAGCCAATAAACATATGAAGAAATGCTCAAACTCTCTAACCATAAAAGAAATGCAAACCAAAACACCATTGAGATACCACCTCATCCCAGTTAGAACAGCAAAAATCAAGAACTCTAATAAACAGATGCTGGAGGGGATGTGAACAGAAGGGAACCTTACTGCATTGTTGGTGGGAGTGTAAACTTGTTCAACCACTTTGGAAAGTAATATGTAGTTTCCTTAAAAGACTCCACATAGAGCTCCCCTATGACCCAGCAATCCCACTTTTGGGCATTTACCCAAACGTTTACAAACAAGACCACACTAAAGCTACCAGCACAACTATGTTTATTGCAGCATTATTTACCATAGCTAAGATATGGAACCAACACAGATGCCCCTCAGTAGATGAATGGATCAAGAAAATGTGGTATATATACTCAATGGAATTCTATGCCTTCATCAGAAAGAATGACATTGCCCCATTTCTTAGGAAATGGAAAGACTTGGAAAAAATTATATGAAGTGAAGTAAGCCAAGCCCAAAGAAACATAGGTCCCATGGTTTCCCTTATTTGCAATATCTAGTATATGTCTGAGTCAAGCAGAAAAGGTCAGATAAGGTGAAGTTAGGAAAATGAACCCTAAGATATGTATTTAAATGTTTTTTTCTTTCATGCATTTGTTTCTAACGCATTTATAAGATTATATCTTTGTTGCTTTGTATGTCCTTCCCCCACAGTATAACCCCTGCTTTCACTGTATTTGATGTCGGTATAATTTGTGGAGGGGAAAAGGAAAAACAAGTTGTTTAAATAAGGATATAATTGGACCCATTCCAACAATGAGAAGTACAAGTTGTCATGTTGAAAACGAACTTTACAACTTTGGTGGGAGGGGGGAGGATTGGGTGGGGGGACGTGGGGAGGCTGGGAAAGGATGAGAAGGGTAAACAAAGGAGGAGGCTACAATGCTTGATAAGAAATGTACTCACTATCTTGCCCATGTAATTGTAACCCCTCTGTACAGTATTTTCACAATAAAAAAATAAATAAATAAAAGAAAAAAATAATGCTTAATCTGAACACTCTTTATCCCAGTTAAGTTGAGAATGAGAATAAAATCCAACCATCATACACCAAATGGAAGCCTGGGCAATGGAAGAATATATTTAAAATCAGAAATAATGAGCACATTTGTCTTATTTGTACTTGCTTTTTTGTTTGTATTTAAAACACAAATGTCATTATGGTGATATTATTGTCCTTCTGAAGATTTCATTTTTTTCCTGTTTATATAGAACATTTGTGAAGATTGGGAATAATTTAGTTTGGAAATCTTGCACATCCCCCAGAGTGACTGTCCTTAACTCAGTGTGGGAGAATGATCTCGTTTGCTGAAATTGCTTGCAAAATAGAGCAAACATGCACTTATCTGAGCAGAAGATTAATTGCTTTCACCAAGTCCTCAACACATCTCTAAAATCAACTACAACATCAAATACAACTAGGGATGCGGAATGTACCTCCCAGTGATTCCTTGTCCCTAACCTTGAGCTTTACACAATGTAGAAGCACTTGCCACTGAAGGACTCAGCCTCCAGCCCAGCTCACCATTACTCTTCACACGCAAAGCTTCAAGTTGAGATTTTTATTTTTACCTTCTGTTTTAAGGAGAGGATAAATCATACTTATCATTCCAATTTTAAAAGTGCTTTTCCACAAATATATTCATATTCATTTATATAGTTAAATTAAATATTATCTGTATTTTATAAATTATATATAGATAGATCGATAGATACACAGACAGACAGACAGACAGATAGATATTTAGATAGATAAAATGTAGTGGTTCTGAGGCTTGAACTCAGGACCTGGGTGCTCTTCCTGAGCTTTAGTGTACAAACCTAGCACCCTACCACTTAAGGAGCCACAGTTCTGCTTCTGGCTTTTTGAAGTTTAATTCGAGATCAACATGTCACTGACTTTCCTTCACAGGCCAGTGTCGAACTGTGATCTTCAGACCTCAACCTACTAAATAGCGAAAATGAAAGGTGTGAGGCACCTGTGCTTGGCATAACAAGATAATTTTATTTCTAATTCCTGGGATCACAGGCTCCCCACAGTGTGCAATACTGAGTTAGCCACCACACCACCAATTACACTTGTTTTAAATTCCTAAGAATACAAGAGCCACACTGACTATATTTCCTCAAGTCCAGTCAGATTTATCTATGTATTATTGCAAATGGTTACTTTCCTATGACATTAGCTTTCTCCTTTCCCCATTACCAGCATAGATTTCAAAATTTCTAAAATAAGCATACAAAATAGAATGGGTAACACTCTAAAAAATCTAGTATATGGCAAAATTGTCTTATATTAGTTAAAGAAAGACACTGCTAATCATTGCAATTAAACAGCATAAAGGTATATTTCAACAACAACATTTTTAAAGCATGAGTTTAAAAAGGATGGATTTACTGACAAAATGCAAACTAAAAAATGGGAACATACAAAGCACATAATTACTTCAGTACCACAATTACTTACTTGTTACATGTCAATATCTCACAGTAAGAAATCAAAGAAATATTTCAAAAGAAAGTGCAAAGAGCAATAGAGGCGGTGAACATAATTAAAGTACATTATATGAGTGTATAGAGCCATCATGATGAACTCTCTTACTATGTAAAATTTATACATGACCAAAATATATAAAGTTAACAAAATAAAGTTAACATACAACAAAGTTATTCTCAAAGTTATCCTAAAATCTATGATATGACAGATACTGTTCTATATCTTGTCGAGAGAGCAATACAGTGTCAGAAATAAGAGTTTATGTACTAGGAAGGACAGAGTACAAAATGAATAAATAAAATATACAGTATATCAATAAATCCTATGGACTTTCTCCAAGCAAAGGAAATAGGTCCTGAGTTGGGAGTAAGTCAGCAATTAACACGTCAATTGAAATCTAAAAGTTATAAAATTATAGTAACCATAGTACTGAATTATTCACAGATAAATTGTGAAAGTATTAGGAAACTATGATCATCCCAGAGAGAGTTGTAGGTGGGAATGATGGGTATTTAAAACTTGCTGGTTGTTGGACAGGGTGGCTTATGCCTGTGATCCCAGCATTTCTGAGTCTGAAGAGGATTGTGAATTTAAGATCAGCCAGGGCTACATAGCAAAAACAGAACAAAAACAAAAATGTTGAATTAATTATTGGACAAAAATTAGTGGAGTCTTTCTGAGAACACAATATAGCCATATGTTGAAAGTGTCTTTGGTCTTTTTTCAGCAGTTGCATTTTTGAAACTCACCTTTCATGATGTTCTTGATGATTCTGTATATTTAAAGTTATGCTGTTTGGGGCAAATGTATTTGAATTCTTTTATCTAAATCAGAGATTAATATCTTTTATTTATTCAATAAATGAGGACATACAAGTAATATATTAAAAGACAAGTTTCATAATTAGTGGGAGCTTTAATCAACTCAAAAATAACCCAAAACATCATGATGGCTGTCAAACTAACATAATAGAAAATCACCCTACTGCAAAAAAAGAATAAATGAATAAATAAATAAATAAAGTCACATTTGATAAGTGAGGGAAAGATTAATATCTATATAAATATATATACACGAATATGGATACTAATTGGGGTATACCTTAAATGCAAAATAGAAAGGAAAAGTTAAGGATTAACAATGCAGGACTATATGATTATCTGAAAAGAATGTAGCCACTGAAATTAGACATTACATTAGAATCTATAAATGCCTAAAATAGAATGTCAACTTTAAATATCCTGGATAGTAAAATTAGCATGATGTTAAACTTTACATCGTTCTATAATTTCTAAATTTTCTAAAATATATTTTCATGTCAGTTTAAAATATATTACAAAAGATGATCAAAATATCCAATCTTGAACAAAAAGACTTTTCTCTAGACAGTAACCATCTATCAACTTGAGCCAGCCCACACATAGTGATGGAATGCTAAGGACGAGCCTCTTGTTCCACAGTCAATGCACGCTATTGACTCAGTTGGACCTCTGAGTTGCTTGTCACCATGTGGAAAGCAAAGACTTCATTGAAAACACTTCTTCACTTATTTGACGCTGAGAACCAAACGAGTATTCAAATTTTGTTTTTTTTTTGTTTTTTTTCTTTTCATGCAATTGTTTCTAACATATTTATAAGATTATTTCTTTGTTGTTTTGTATGTCCCTCCCCCACAGAATAACCCCTGCTTTCATTGTATTTGATGTTGGTATAATTTGTGGAGGGGAAGGGAAAAAACAAATCGTTTAACTAGGGATACAGGTGGACCCATTGCAACAATGAGATGTACAAGTCTTATGTCAAAAACGAACTTTACAACTTTGGTGGTGAGTGGGGGGAGGACCAGGTGGGGAGAGGGGGGATTATGGGAAGGGGAAACAAAGAGGAGGCTACAATGCTTGATAAGAAGTGTACTCGTTATCTTGCTCATGTAATTGGAACTCCTCTGTACGGTATTCTCACAATAAAAAAAATACTTATAGAGGTAGATCAAAAATAAAGTTGGATGGTCTTTAAAAAGTAATCAGTTGATTCTAATAAAATAAAAAGCAATTGACCTACTTTGTACAGGTTTAAAATATAAAAATAAAAATGAATGGGAAAAAACTTTATAAATGGAAAAAACTTTATAAATTTATAAAATAAATTTATAAATTTATAAATTATATATAAATTTATATAAATTTATAAATTTATATATAATTTATAAATTATATAAAAGTATAAAGATGGCATTGGCCTTGCTTTTGTTACCTTGGAATTCTAATTAGGAACTCTCAGTGCCCTGTCTGTCTCTCTGTCTCTGTCTCTCTCTGTGTGTCTCTGTGATTCTGTCTTTCTCTGTCTCTCTGTGTCTCTCTGTCTCTGTCTCTGTCCCTGTCTCTCTCTCTCTCTCTCTCTCTCTCTCTCTCTCTCTCTCACACACACACACACACACACACACACACACACACACACACATATCCTTTCAGAAAGATACACATACGCATATTTGCTCCCAAAATAAATTACTTTAAAAATCTAGAAAATAAGGTCAAAATAAATGAAAAGACATCACTGTTTTTCTTATTTTTTAAGTGATAGATTTAACATGGAAAAACCAATGCTCATTTGCTTGAAATTCTGAAAATTCACATGATAGTAAAACTTCATCTCAGCCCATCCTTCATGCCAACCATGGGAATCTTTCTTTCTCAGGACATTCAGACACTTGATTATTTCTGATACCTCTGAGGGAGTTTGTGCCTTTCATAGACTTTGTTTGCATTCTTCCAGTCATGTGAACAAAGTGATTGGCATGATTTGAGAAGGAAAATGGGATCAAAGTCACCAGGCCAGCCACATCCTCCCTTCTCCTGAAGGAAAACCTAGGAATATGAGCCAGCTCAGAAAACCTGAGAAAGATATGCAGAAAGTGTATGTGCTGAGAGCAGATGCTGCAGAAATTATACTGGGTTACCCAGAGACACGAGAATTTAAAGAAACAAAGTCACAACTCAAATATAACCATCATAAAGCTGGTGACACTTGCTTGTAATTCTAGCATCATGTTTGGGATTACAGTTCAAGACCAGCACCAGCAAATAATAATAATAATAATAAAATAAATGGAGAGACACATCAATAAAGAACTGAATGTAATGCCACATGCGTCTTTTTGCTGTCTGGAAGTCTGATAGGTGAATTGTGTCTTGGTATGTGCCTAGGCACCAAGTGTGAGTTCATCTGTAAAAATTTACCAACACAAAACAGGACTGGTAATGTAGCAGTTAAAGTGCTTACAAACCCTAGTACCACCAAACATATATATATATATATATATATATATATGTGTGTGTGTGTGTGTGTGTGTGTGTATATATATACACATATACATATATATCATAATGCTATAAAGGAAGCCCAAGTAGAACAGAACATCAAAACATCTAAATATCTCCTGAAAAGACACATTATTTTAATGATAGGAAAATATTTATTCTTCTTTATCCTTTTAAAGAATCCTGCTAGGAAAAGACATCAATATTTGTTTGAAAATAAGATGAAAGCCATATTTGGCAGAAGCATGGTTGAAATCTTTCCAGAATATATTTCTGCTCTCAATGGAACAACAGAAGTTGGCCTTTTCCCAATTTTTAAAAAGCATACATATTCATGTGTGTACATGTTTGTGTCAGAGCAAATGAAAAGTGGAGCTTCGACAGATGTCCTCTCTGTTTCTTAACCTGTACATTTTTCTGTGACAGATGGATACATACAATTAATAATGGCAACACAGCCATGATAACTGTATTGATACTTCGAAGGATGTTTGTGAAAGAGAGGCAAAAAATACTACCAGGTGTCTTTATTAACTTGTGCTTGTAACTTATTAATATGTGCTTATAGTAAACATCGGCAATATCAATACTCAATAGATAGAGGATGCAGAATCACAGGTTCTAGACCAGCCTGGGTAATACAATGAGACTCTGTCTCAAACCAAGAAAGAAAGAAAGAAAGAAATTAAAGTGGAATGCACTTATATGAATGATGTGTTCCCACGTAAACAGATACTTGCATGCATTCTTGAATCGGCAGTCTGTAGTGTCCTCAGAATTCTGCCCTAGAGAGCTTCCCATTGTTACATGTAGACATTGTTATATTTAGACGTTCTTCTTAACTACGCAGAAGGCACAGAACATAATAATGACTAGTAATGTTAATTCTTATTTGAGTACATGAAATTTTTGGTATTTCATCTGTATTGGTTTATTTGAGTCTCACAAATGAGTTAGATACTTTCATTACCTTTCTGCTTTATAGAAGAGGGGAATGACAAGAGAACTCAGTTACATTTAAAGGGGATAATGTAAGAAGAGAGCAGGACTGAGTCTTGAACGCAACAATTTAGAGTTCTCTCTAAATTGTTCCTGACACCATCCTTTATAAAGGAGGGGGTAACAATGCTGGATAGGAAATGGACTCATTACCTTGCTCATGTAACTGTAACCCCTCTGTACATTATCTTTACAATAAAAAATATATTTATTAAGAGAAAAAAAAGATTATCTAGGAACTATGACCAATGTATAAAGTCCAGGGGCTCTTTAGGGCCAACATTTAAATCCCAATAAAGCTACTTTAAAAACAATAAACAACCTCTAGCTTTTTATACATTAGCATGCCCTAATGACTAGACAATTATATTGTTACATCAAATGCAACTCTTTTCATATACAAGGCAAAATCTCTACCACTGAGATGTACACTTGGCCCTAATTTCTTTTTCTTTTTCCTTTTTTCTTTCTTTCTTCCTTCCTTCCTTCTTTCTTTCCTTCTCTCCTTCCTTCCTTCCTTCCTTCCTTTGTGCGTGTGTGTGTGTGTGTGTGTGTGTGTGTGTGTGTGTGTGTGTGTGTGTGTGTGTGTGTGTGTGTGTGTTTATCTTGCTCTGATTCTAATTCTATTGTTTTGAGAAAAGGTCTCACTATGTAGCTCAGGCAGACCTAAAACTCACTATGCAACCCAGGCTGGCCTTTAATGTAGTATCCATATGAGCTCCCCCTAGTGGACATACTTAAAAAAATTAGTTGTGGGCCATCATCCCTTAGACAGATCTAAGGCCCTGAATTAGTTTTCTGCAGAGGAGCTTTTGCAAAGGAGTTTATAAAGCATGTTTACACAGACAATTCTGCAGTACTACTCTCTACAATGTTTAGCGGTTAAATGATCTAATGCATGCAGAGTTAAAGCCAGGGCCTAGTAGCTAGTGAGTTTTCAGAAGATGATGGGTGCCATTAACATTATTAGGTAAAGCTCTGAATCATATACCTACAACATCTCATATATCCATTTTATCATACAATACCATAGAACTCATACATTATTGCTATTATACTGTACGAAATAACTCTCCTCCTCATTTCTAAACAAGGTTTATATAAATTCTATATGAATCTATAAAGATATTTGAAAGCTAGCTGATACATACTCTCTATGCTTGATGAATCAACAAATAATGGAGGTGTAGAAAATAGACTGATTCCAAAAGAACTTTCTTTTCCATCAGACTGGCTGTCAATCTCAGAAACTCTTAATCATATTTATTTCTCTACATCCACTTTTTCCAAAGTAATCGATTTCCTTTGTCCTATGTATCTTGTGAGGCTCTGTATTTCAAGAAAAAGAAAACACTAAAGAACAGACTGCTATTTTTTAAAGTATTGAAATGTTTCTAAAATACACATCTGGAACAAAAACAAAAACCCCCTCAAAAATGATACTAAATACCCTAATCAGATCAATAGGACAACCTGCAGGCCACAGAGTAAAACTGTGATTCCAGCTCTCTCGTTTAGCTATGCACATGGATCAAAATAAGTGTGGAGTGAGAAATTTCCATTTCATTCTTTGTTGTATAGACACAGCTTGAAGCTGTTGTAGTTTGTTTTATTCAGTTTGCCTGGAGGAAAAGTTATTTTGTTGTCTTAATAATACATCGAGAAGGTTTAGTGATGGATGGGGCTTCAGAGCTTTGAATCAGCTCCCTACAATGACTAGAATTCAGTGAACCCATGCAGACTTAATAGAGATAAGATGAACTGCCACCTAAGTTACACCACCTGAGCTAACATGACTTAATTATTACCTCATCATATGATGATTTAGAACTCTGTTGCATTCATTCTATTTTTGCTGTCTTTTTTCTATTGCTCTCTAGTTCTCTTACTTGTCTCTCATTCCATTATATTTTGTGTGCTCCTTAGTGACTCCAACTTCTATATTTGGAACTTCTGCTTTGATTTGAATAGAAATTTGGGGATTCATTCTTCTTAAGGTCAAAAGAAAAGATATATAGAGCAAAACTTGTGTGCCTTGCCAAAGTACAAATATGAAATGTAAAATAGGGAAGGAATCCAAAATGAGAATGAAAAGAAATATTCAGATGCAGAGCACTGGGCTCTGTCTGGTTTTCATCTGTCTGCTCTGCGTCGTTTCTGCCCTTCACCATGGTTGCCATTGTTCTCTGTGTGTATGCTACATCATCTGAGGTCAGAAAACGGTATGAGACTGTAAAGAAGGCAGTAGAGATGGGCTTGGTTGAATAATGAAGTCCATTTTCAGACTTAGTCCATGAAAAAGTCAGAGAGCAGAATGGTGAGAGTACCTTTATTCCAAATGTCATCAGAAAGGGAAGAGACACAACGTCAACAAGAAGCTGAGTCCAGTCCATGTCCAGACACAAATGTGGAATGCCTTTGGCAGCTCTGTCAGCACCTGACAAAAGAGCAGCTCTGTAAGGTGGAGGCAGATGTCCAAATGGCCCACTCACCCTCAGTCCTTCCAATCAGAACACAAAAGACCGACTAAAAGCTGGACACAGCAGCCTGGATCTGACACCTATGGAGATGTATTCTGACTCTCCTTCTAAAGAGCAGCATGATTATATCCAACTCTTCTCCTGCGAATCACTAATGAGTTGTTCCTTTAATTGTCAAGTGAGACTTTGAAAAGAGTTTAGCTTAGCATAGAAAAATATTAAAATTGCATTTTAGATATCATTAAAAAAACTCTGTGTCATATATGAAAGTTCTGAATCAAAATTATAATTAGTTGAAATTTTACTGGAAATATGTGTGCATGAAGTCCTCATGTTAATTCTGGTGTCTTCACCCTGTGGAATTGCTAAAACTCTGCAAGATATGCCTCTATTTTTACTCTAACTGCATACTCTTGTCATGTGAATAGTCTCATTCTTTTCCTGTCCATCACATAGGCTTTATCTGTGATAAGCCAATGTGCACAAAATAGTGGGCATTTCCTTGGATTTGTGCTGAAAAATTATTTCATAGAAGTCTCAGTATTTCTGACCATCATTGCTCAATACTGCAGAAATTACATAGAATCAGCATTTATAAAACGTGTACAGACCTAAGCATGGTTACTCCTAATTTGATATTCCCAAAGCCAGAAGATATAGTGTCTCATTACATTGCAACTAGTGGTGTGAAAATTCTCCCAGTAACTTCTGATTACTTCCACCAGAATGCATTTTGAGCTGCATTCCAACTATCCAGAAGTAATTGATTATGCTTACTTTTGTATAGCCTTCTAAAATAGCTCCCCATATTAAGGGTAAGATGCTATATAGGCATCTCTAGGTCAATAAAATGTGATACTAAATCACTTATTCATTCATTTAATCATTTAATAATCACTATGGAGGACACCCTTCACAATGAGACAATGTGGATTTCTAGGATAATGAAGCCACGGCATATTCTCGGTACATTCTTGTGGACAGACATGACAAATAAGCTAGTAAGTGAAGAAACTATTATATATACTGTAAAAAAAAAAGATTAAGCACAAGAAGCAGGATAATCCTAAACTCACTGGAAAGAAGGAATGGCCAGTTGTACAGCTCAAGAAATCTTGGAGTATGTATTCAAAAATTATCATATGCAACTAATGTGTGTACCTGAATTCAAACCCTGAATCTGAAATATGTCCAAAGACTGAATTCGGCAAGCACTTCAGAAACTCACCCTGTTCCTTGTTCAAAAGCAAAAATAAGAAGAATTTATAGCTTTCACAACTGGGAAAGTGCAGTATTGGTTTCCTGCTATAGAAACTTCCAGACTCTCCACTTTCATGTTTCACTTCTATAGAAGTCTTTCTCCAGTGAAGACAGACTTTTCTAGCAAATACTTAATGTCCATTTTCACTTCAGAAGGAAATCAAGTAGATTGACACATGTCATACTTTTTTAAACGTTCGAATTATATTTAGTAGATTTATTTTTGCATTGCAGTCTCCTTAAATGTTATCTTTTGTAAATGCATAATTTAAGATGATATAATCTGCCTGAAATTTTTAAAAAATGTACATGAAGACATGAAATATTCTCAGTGAAAAACAACTTTGTATGACTACTCTTTGTCTTTAATCCTTCAAAGAAAGTAAGGATAAATTGGAGAATTAATTACTAATGCATTCTATAAAAACATTTTAAATCATTTTCATGTTCCAAATGTTCAAATTCCATTTTGTGGAATCATTTTTTATTTTTGGTTTCCAAAGTTATTGTCAACAGAATTAAGTTATTCTAATTTTTCAAATATATAAAGACTAATAACCGAACACATATTAACAAATTCATAGAATTCTCCACTTGAGATTGATGCTATTATTCATAGCATATAAAATCTCTAAAAACAGCATGATTTTTTTTCTTTTCATGAACTACATGGAAACTGCTTGGAATAATTCATTTTCTAAGAAATAAAGTGAATGAATAAATATTAGATAAAAGTCTTCATTGTGAGCATCATAAAATTCAACCTTAAAAATAGAAGGTTTGTGATCACATGATAGTGTAATGTTCCTAATGCACAGACGCTAGCTTAATAATAGAACAAACATAAAAATTATTTAATCTATATAGTGAATGAAGTTTTTAAAATCATCTAAAAATATAGGCATGTTGGCAGGAAACACAGGGAAGCATTTAAAAGGATATAATCATACATCCACATCTTTTCATCCAGGGCAACATAAATAAGAACATTGTTTAACTGTTGCTTTACAAAGATGGACATGGTATGTTCAAATGCTTACGTAGCAATAAAACATGCTACTTCTACTAGGACGTAATAGCCAAAGATAATTAACAGGCCAAAATCACAGAAAGGCCCAACTTTCTCCAAATCATCCTCTTCGATGAATTAAGATAATAATAAGTTGATTGGTAATGGCATCAGAAAAACAATGGACATTACATAAAACTAAAATACGCAACAAAAGCCATGTTACTACTGTCAATGTGCATATGCATGGTATTTTTTGTATTTCCCAAGCTAAGTCTATGCCATGGAGATTGGTATACCATGGTTTACCCAATTTCGCACTGATGCAAACTGAATTTTTTTTAAAGTCGAGTGTGTTAGCTATTAAAGGCAGTGGTACCAGTTAGGAGGGCTAGGAAGAGCAAAAATAGGAGCTGATCTTAACACTAAAGAGAATATGTTGATTCATTTTTGCTAATGAGCACTGGCTACTTCTTTACCTTCAAGAAACTATTATAAGAATATGTGTAATTGTTACGTAGTTTTTGCCAAAGTGCTCAGGTGATTACAACAACAATTAAAGCACAATCATCCTAAACATCAATAATTAAAACCATCTAATGTGCACAGCAGGGCACACTGCAGCACCGCGTGTGATGCTGCAGGTTCTGGCCAGGTTGTTTTCCATGTGCGCCCTGGACTATGATGCTGCATAATTATATTCTGACATTCAGGACCAGAAACCAGTCAAAAGATCATTAATTTATGAACTACAAAATGTCTCTGCAGGAACTATATTTGGGGGATTTACCCTTCATTCATTATTTTCTTTAAAATCAGATTTTTAAATTAAATTTAGTAATCAAATGGGAGGCAATGATCTGTCTACAGAATTTCCGCCTGATAGCTGATAGAGAAAGATTGCATGATTTAAATAATTCTGGGTATATGCTCATATTTTTCCCATGGTGAGGATTAGCAAAATTGCTTTAAAGGTTTATAATTTTATTTCAGTATCTGAAACTAAAGAGAAAAATTGCTTCTAGCACCAAAGCAATTCTTGTAGAATACACAAATTAAAGATTCTAGATATCTAATGATTAATTTACATAATCCTATCTTCAAAAATACTTTGTATACTTCTAGATGAGGACTCTTTGGTTTGATATGTTCACTTTCTTTGGTACAGTTATAGAAAACGCTGTTCCTGACGTCTTCATTATAGAAGCTGCAACTAAATATTTCTTCTTAATCAGATAAGCTTCTTATTAAAGGTGAGCAATATATATAGGTATAGCTTAAAGACATATGTGTGTGTCTGTGTGTCTGTGTGTCTGTGTGTTACTGGGTTTGAACTCAGGAATTCATGCTTATTAAGCAAATACTCTCATTACTGAATCCCACCTTCAGACCTAATTTTCGCCCTGATATTTCAAAATAAGAGTCTTTCTCTTCCAGGCTCGCTCCAGTTTGTGATCTACTCCTACTTGGTTTCCCTTAGCTAGAAAAACAGGTTTATGACACTGTGGTCAGCTCTAAGAATGAGGTTTCAAGACATTTTTTTTAACCTGGCCAGGCTTGAACTAGTATTCGATAATCCCAACTTCTCAACCAGCTTGGACTACAGGCATGAGCCACCAGCACCCAGCACCTGGAGGACCTTGATGAAACAAGCACACCTATAAACACGCCACCCTAACGAAGACATTGTTTAAACCCAGTGACGCAGAAACCGTATCCTATCTGCTCAAAGTTGTTATACCAGGTCCCTAAAAGCTAACCTGTGGGTTTTCTCCTTTGGGCATCTCTGTAATAGCTTGTTCTATACTGAATCTGAATTGGTCCATACCACATCTCATCTTTTATGATTCTTTTTTTTTCTTCCACATGTTTTATGAAATTGCCCCATAGCTTTGTGAGCCATGACATCACCACTGTTTACATAGTTATGCGATGTCATTTGCTTTACTTTGGTTTTCATTTCTATTGGGCTTATGGTAGAATTAGTGGGCCTTTGCTTCTGCTTAAGTTCATCTTACTGAATAACCAACTGATCTTTCAAGGTGGCTGGTTCACTTGACATAATCACCACCTCAGCGAGAAAATTTCATGTGTTCAATACCCTTATCAAGAAATTCCATCTTTGGCTTTTAAATATTTAACTTGCATTTTAAGTTAATTCATTCTGTTTTATATTTAATATATTTAATATATTTAATATATTTAATATATTTAATGATCTCATTTGGGTTTTAATTTGAGATTCTCTGGTGACTAATGATACCTTTGTTGGTCATTTGAATTTCTTCTTGGTGGAAGCGACCACTCAATATTTTTTCCCTTAA
This sequence comes from Dipodomys merriami, assembly GCF_024711535.1. Taxonomy (NCBI): domain Eukaryota; kingdom Metazoa; phylum Chordata; class Mammalia; order Rodentia; family Heteromyidae; genus Dipodomys; species Dipodomys merriami. The sequence goes on from NW_027204493.1 coordinate 78,762, forward strand.
AGCTTTCTCTCTTTTCCTTGGTGAATAAAAGGAGTTATTTTATACTCCTACCATGAGGCCTTTCTCTCCTACATGGATTGGCAATTTGCTCTCCTATTCTAGCCATTGTCTTTATCCTTCTTATGGGTGACTAAATAAATCTATGCAAGCAATTTTAATAAAGTCAACCCTAAAAGTAAGTTAGTGTTACCACAAATGGTTTTGGTAGCCTCAATAAAAAAAATATTAATCACCCCGTTGATGAAGGAGACATTGTTCTTTGTAAGCTTTTGGAAGATGAATACTTTTACTTTTCCACTTAGATTTTTTTTAATCCACCAAGACAGAAGCTTTTTTTCTAATCACATTGGTGTAGAGTTCAAGATTAACTTCATATCATATGGATAGCTAATTGTCCTAGAATTATGTATTGAAAGGAATATCCTTTCACAGTAGCACTGGATCAGGGCTCTATCACACATCAAAGACTGAAGTTTAGCTCTGTGTGCTGCTTCATTTATTAATTTTCATCATCACTTTACTATCTTAATGCTGAAACTTTGTAAGTTTAGATATGGGCAACTTAAGATTATCCACTATATTTTTTCTTAAGAATTGCTTTACTTGTTTTGTTTAGTTTTATTTTGTTGCTTTTTCATATATAATGTAGATTCCATTTGGCAGTTTCTACCAAATATTGGTCAAATTATTATTGGAATTCCATTGCATCTTGAGCTCAATTAAGGGATATATGATATCACTAGATAAGCCACTCCAGTTACTTAACTTAGATAATTTCTCTAAGAATTATATGTGTGTTTCATAAATATACATATATTTATTTTGGTAAAATACTATTATTTCTTATAGTGAGTGAAGAGACTCCCTTACTGACCCAGATAATTTATGTATACAGAGTTTGTAAATTTCATTATATTTATTCCTGTATATTTTATGTATATAAACTTTTCTAAATATCATTACCTTTTTCATTAATTTTGCATATCTAGAGATAATTTGGCATTTATTTTTAGTACAATGACTTTTTATTGCTTTTTTTCATGCTTTCGATTTACTTATTTGGCTCCAAGGATTTTGTCAAGAAGTACAGAACAGCAGAAAAGGTACTTTGGTAGCCCCCTTCAACTTGCAAGCATGAAATTACGTATTTGTTAGAAGTGGTAGTTGATATTTTTTGGAGAAAGTTTTCTTTTATTCTTAATTTGCTAAGAATCTGTACCAATCTGGGTGCTGATAGCTCACATCTATAATCTTAACTACTCAAAAGCCTGAGATCTGAGGATCATAGTTCAAAGCCAGCCCCAGCAGGAAACTCCATGAGACTCTTATCTCCAATTAACCATCAAAAAACCATTATTGGCACTATAGCTCAAAGTGCTAAAGCTCTAGCCTTCAGCAGAAAAGCTCAGGGACAGCATTATGGCTCTGAGTTCAAGACCCACTACTGACCAAAAAAAAAAAAAAGAATTTCTATCAAAAAGGTACTGAATTTTATCAGTATATTTATCAGATATATTACAATAATCACATGACATTCTCCTTTATTCAAACATAAGAAATTAATCACTGACTCATTTGTTAATCCAGTGTTAAATTATTAGAATAAATACACTGAGTATATTTGTATTTCCTACATGACTTTCAAATGTTAAAAAAAATTCTAATAAAAATAATAGATATTTTTCTTTTTTATTGTTATTGTAAAGGTGATGTTCAGAGGGGGTACAGTTACATAAGTCAGGTAGTGAGTATATTTCCTATGGAACATTTTTATTTCTTCCTTTGTTTTTCCCCTACCATCCCTCTCCTCCCCACCTCCCCAACTCCCCCCAAACCAAGTTGTAAAGTTCATTTTTAACATAGTGTCTTGTACATCTCATTGTTACAATGGGTCATCCTGTATCCTTATTTCAGCATTTCGTTATTTCCCTTCCCCTCCCCAAATTAGAAAAATGTATATACAAGATGCAGGGCACTGACATCAAATATAGTGAAAACAGGGGTTATACTGTGGGGGGAGAACATACAAGCAGAAAAGGTCAAAACCTATGTACATATGACTATATAAGATGAGGTTAAGTGAAATGAACCCAAGATAGGGACACAAGTGTTTTTTTTCTTGCTTGCTATTGTTTTAAACATATTTAAAATGTACTATGTGCTTTTTTTGTTTCTCTTGTAAGTACATTTCTTTTTGAACAGTGTCACATCTTTCCTCATTTTCTCCATTTTTCTTTCCCTCCCTCCCTCCCCCCCACTTATGGAATTAGTAAATTTGAGATTAAGAATGAAGGAACTCTAGCTGGGAAGCATTGGCTACAAATATATGTGTATTTATGAAACACATATATAATTCTTAGAGAAATTATCTAAGTTAAGTAACTGGAGTGGCTTATCTAGTGATATCATATATCCCTTAATTGAGCTCAAGATGCAATGGAATTCCAATAATAATTTGACCAATATTTGGTAGAAATTGCCAAATGGAATCTACATTATATATGAAAAAGCAACAAAATAAAACTAAACAAAACAAGTAAAGCAATTCTTAAGAAAAAATATAGTGGATAATCTTAAGTTGCCCATATCTAAACTTACAAAGTTTCAGCATTAAGATAGTAAAGTGATGATGAAAAATTAATAAATGAAGCAGCACACAGAGCTAAACTTCAGTCTTTGATATGTGATAGAGCCCTGATCCAGTGCTACTGTGAAAGGATATTCATACATACTACGTATATACATTTATGTGTGTGTGTGTGAGTGTGTGTGTGTGTGTGTGTCCTTGGATTTAAGAATCCATGTATGAAACTACTATATTATCTTAGCAATGGAAGTAAAGCTTTCCAAGATATTCTCAAAATAATGCATGATTAAGATACAAACGTGAAAATCTAACTCTGGGGGGGCCTGGGCACTGTCCCTGAGCTCTTCAGCCACAATGCCACTTCTGGTTTTCTGGTGGTTATATGGATATAACCTCAAGGACTTTCCTGTCCAGGGTGGCTTTGAACCACAATCCTCAGATCTCAGTTTCCTAAGTAGCTAGGATTACAGGCATGAGTCACTGGCGCCCGGCCTATGAAAATCTTTATCAAAGACAAACCTCAACTTTAAGGGGAGATTATTTTGCTCTTTCAATTTTATAAGTTTTCCATTAAAATTCTCCCCACCCTATTCTGTTACTTCTTATTCTGTCCATGCTGATCTCTAGTGACACACTTTAAGAAAGTATTTTCTTTCCCAAAAGTTGAAGTTAAAGATTATATGTTTTATCAACATTTCCATTTGTGGCTTTTATATATACATATATATGTATATATATATATTAGAAATATTAGAAATAGCCTAATAAGTAAAAATTTTAAATTGAGTGGCATTTACCTCTATATTTATTGTCTATCTTCCTGATCCATTCATTGATATAAAAATGTTTCCTACAGATTACAAAAAGCAAAATTGGCCAGGGTTAAAGCCCTTTGATTAAACAAAATATAAAGGAATATAACAGCACCACAGCCACCACTCCCCAAAAAGACAAGTCTCCCTAGTCACACTCACTACCCTCTTGCCTTTTTTTTCCCAGCTTCTGGGGCTTAAGCTGACAGCCTGTGCATTGTCCCTGTCTCTGTGCTCAAGGCTAATGCCCTACCACTTGAACCACAGCACCATTTCCAGCTTTTTCTGTTTATGTACCACTGAGGAATTGAGGCCAATGCTTTATGCATGCTAGGCAAGCACTCTACTACTACTAAGCCACATTCCCAGCACCCCCTCTTGCTTTTTTGCCAGACCTTTGGTTATTTCAGACTTTATTCTTTATTTAGTTAAATAATGATGTAGATAGGAAACTTCACACTCACTTCTTAAAAAAAAAAGTCTCAGAAATTCCTAGGTCAAACTTCATTGTTTTCCACACCTTTTTATCGACTTGGTAAATAGCCTCTGATTATGGAGTGAGAATGGAGAACTGTGCTGGGAATTTAAAGTTTTCTCAACAGCAAACTGAAAAGTGTAAAAATAAAATTCTTCATTAATTAACCAGTAGTATCTAAAAACCACCATGTCACATTTATAATTTAGTTCAGAAACTTAGAGCCCTACACACAAGAACTGCACAAAATCCTTCCTTGAACATTTGTTCTCTTTGTATGCAACAGTGCAGGAGAAATGTAATTCTAAGGTTCTGATAATTCTATGTGAGTGTTCTTAATTATATCTACCAACTACATGTCAACAAAATGTTCCATCTTGTTTTATTCAAAATGGAAGATTTTCAGTGTTATAGTGGTAATATTTTTAGTGTTGGAGTTACATTTTCCTAGAATGTTAAATGTCTAGAAGTTGATAGTGCACACACTTTAGATTTTTTTTTAACTGAAGAGGTCAGGCATCAAATGAAAGAAGTTCAAACATGTTTTGTTTAATTAGCTGCTTGAATTCATTGTTTTTGGAATGAAATGCTAAATTGAATTAAAACCAAAAATAAATCCACATATTTTCTCTTTTAATAAGATTTTTTAAGTATTAAAATACCAAAATTTACATACAACTTTATACTGTATAAACTTTTTACTGTATAAGTATTACAAAATAATACATCTATTTTTCTATACATAAGAACAATATTTCAAAACACTCATTTCTAACATCATTACTTAAAATTTTAAGCTCACCTTTAAGCTTTAAGCTCACTTTTAAGTTCACCTGCTAACCTTACTCAAATATTAAAGTAGAGCTATTTTCTATTGGTAGGCAAAAGTTACATTCATATGCATGCACATGTGCATGTTTATCAATAGATTAAAATTTTAGATGGTATCTATTGGCAAGATTACAAATAAAACAATTATTCCTCTCAAAGAATCTGTGAGTAAGCCAGGCACACATGGCTCACACCTATAATTCTGTCTTGTTTAGGAGGCAGAGATTGGAGAATCTGAGGTTCATACCAGTCGAAACAAAGCCAAAAAAATTATTATCTCCAATTAACCATTAGAGAACCAGAAGTAAAGTCATGGCTCAAATAGTAGAATAGCAACAATGAACAAAAAAGTTAATACATGCATAATTTTTTAAATGTGCAAATATCATTGTATCATAGTACTTTCAACTTATTACAATGATTTTGTCACTTACAAACTGTGTATTCTTTAGGAAGCAGGTTTTTCCTCCCATACAATGTATATGTTTTGAACAATTCAGTATGCAAGGCAAAGTCAACGATAATTAGCTGTCCCTTATGACTTATGTATTCCTCTAAATCTCCTAGTTAATCTTTCTTCTTTCCTTGTCTTTCTTTCTTTCTTTCCTTCTCTCTCTTTCCTTCTCTTTCTTTCTTTCTTTCCTTCTTTGTGTCATGGGTTTATCGTTTATTCTGTAACTACCTCCAAATTTCTTTCTACTTTGGTTTATTATGTAATACCTCATAAGAGTTCAGTGCATGTGTTTTTTAAGTAAGATTTAATGAATTATTCCATTTCCAGAGACTTAGAATGTTCGACTTTCTGATGTGACTTCTAAATTGCGTCTCTTTTCTATTCATTCTTTTAAATTCTTCTATGAGATATTTTCTCTGCTGTGTAGAACCCCTTTAGTTTGTCATAATCCAGTTTGAATATTTTTACTTTTGTTCCTGTGCTTTTGAAGTCTTACTAAAAAATATTTGTCCAATTTAACATCATAAAGTATTTCATCTATGTTTTCATCAAATATTTTCACAGTTTTGATGCTTAAAATTAAGACACTGTGATCAACAGAGTCAATAGACATGACGTACATAAAGAACTTTATACACACTCTTATAAAAAACTTAGTAGTGGCAGATATCGACAGTTCACACCTGTAATCCTAGCCACACCTGTAATCCTAGCTACTCAAGAGGTTGAGATCTGAGGATCAGGGTTCAAACCAGCCTGGGCAGGAAAGTCTGAGACACTCTGATCACCTATAAACCCCCAGAAAACTGGAAGTGGCGCTGTGGCTCAAGTGGTAGAGCGCTATCCTTGAGCTGAAGAGCTCAAGACAGCACCCAGGCCCAGAGTTCAAGCCCCACAACAGACCATAATAATAATAATAATAATAATAATAATAATAATAATAATAATAATCAGAACCAAAAGCTCTGGTGGCATGGTTGCAGCCATAGTGCACCTAACAAGGAGATAGCCCAGAGTTCAAAACCAAAGAGGACCTAAAATTGGTTCAAAAATCAATAAAAAAATACTCAGCATTACCAAATAATAGAGAAATGCAAATCAAAATCATAATGACATTAAACCACAATCACAAAGGAATGGCTATTTTTAGACAAAAAGAACAGGTGCTGGCAAGGACATGGGGAACGTGTGTACTCTTGGTAGAAAGGTAAATTAGTGAAGCCATTTTGGAAATCAGTATGGAGGTTTTTCAAAATACTAAAGGCAGAACATGTGATTTAACTATCTCAATATTGGGCATATAGCCAAAGGAGAAGAAATCACTAAGACAAAGATACATGTGAAATCTTAGGTCGATTGAGGCACCATTAACAATAACCAAGACATGAATGCCTCATCATTTCTCATCATCTGGTGATGGATAACGGAAATATACGTGCACATTGGAATATTATTCCATCATTATAAAGAACAGAATCTTGTCATTTGCAATAACCTGGGGTTAACTGTTCAAGTCAAATTAACCAGGAACAGAAAGACAAATACATGATCTAACTCACATATAGAGCCAAGTATGTTAATCTCATGGAAATTGAGGGTAGAAAGGTGGTTAGCCAAAGCTGAAGAGAGAAACAGCAAGGCCAGATAAAGGAAAGGATGGTCAGTAGATAGTAAATTACAGTTTGAAGGGAACAAGAAATTCTGACCTGTGATTTTATAGTTGGGTAATTATTAGATTCTATGAATTTCTTAAAGATAGAATAAAGAACTTTAAAACATTTTACCATTACGGAAGGGTAAATAAGGTGAAATATTTAACATGATTTTAATAATTACACAATGTATAACTGTAATGAGAAATGTATGCTGGTATAATTTCCTATGTAATTTTTAGGTTTTTATGAACCACTTAAGAATAAAATTGTTTCTTAAATAATTAAAATGGCCCACCACTATCTCATACTTTCAAGTTCCTGAACTTACAGTTTTGTCTGTTGAATAAATCCACCTTAATAATTATCATGGAGAAATGAGGTAGTGGTGAGCCATGTTGTTGGACAAATTTCAATACTAAAATCCATAAACACTCTTCAGTTTTTACAGCATACATTAAATAAATTAATCAAAAATATTTATTTAGTGTTTTCTGGATGCCAAACTATAGTTCAAACTTCACGGACTAGGTAAGACTTTAAGTCCCTTGAATTTGCTTGTAATTGAAATATATCACAACATCTAAAAACTCTGACCTTACAGGTTCTTATAGGACAGTTATTTTCCTTTTCTTGTCTCTTTTCATCTATCCTGTGCTTTCCTACCTTTTTAATTTTGCAATTATGATTGTTCTTCTTTATTGTGTAATCTTATTTTAAGATATAATCAATTGTGTCTTATTTTATAAAAATTTCACCACCATCTCAGATGTGACTAATTTATTTTCTTTTCCATACAATTGTCTTTTCATAATAGGCTGTCTCCAAGCATATTTAATTTTACTGCATTAGCTTTTGTCATGGATGCTGAAAATACATAATGAAAAGAATAAAGGTTTGAGATTGGGTCATATTTTAGTTCAAGTCTATAATAAGATATATATTAACCATATGGTCTTAGTTAAACTTGTCTCTAAGTACATTTCCTACTCCTAAAAACATATTGACAATAACTACTTTCTAGAAGGTCAGAACATAATGAGATAGCATTGGTACTTATTGACATTGATTTCCCTAAACTGAATGGTTTATATTTATGATTATCATAGAACTTTCAAGCTCTTTAGAGCAAAACATATGCTATTATAAAGATTAAAATCATAGAAACAATTTCTGTAATAATAGTAATTTAATTTACTTATTAATATACTAGGATGAAACTGAAAACAGACTAGAATATGACTAAAACTTAAACTCTATCATTGAATAACATAACATTGTATGTGTTTATTTAAGTGAATATTTTGTATGTCTTTAACTTTACATATATATACTTACATATAGATTATCTATATGTATATATGCATAAAAACATATAAACACTCCTAAATATGTGTAAAAGTATATATATTCATTTCTTTACCCATATACACTCACATAAGCAATAGTCAAATTGATTACCTAGATGAAATATTTCTGGAGAATACAATTCTTTTGGACATGCACTTTTCCCACAAAGAAAACTATCCAAATTACGAGAAAGTTCAACACTTCATTTAAAGAGGGTTAAAATGTGTATCTTGAAATAATCACGTCAAATTATCTTACAGGAATTTAAATAGGTCAGTCAAATATACAAATATTTTCCCAGGAGTAAACCAATTAAAATATTTTCTAAAGATTTGCTTTTAATGACTATGGAAAATGTTTAACTCGATCCTCCATCTCATTATCGATCAGTTTGATGAAGCGAGTGGCTCCCATGTTTTTATTTTTTACATTAAAATCGAAGCCCACACTTTTATGCCACTGTCCTTCATATGTTCTTCCCAGTTGGAAGGCATGGCTAATCTCTCCCGGGGATGTTCTGCTATTTATTATTGATTTTATAGCTCAAAAATATAACTGGGCAGTAGATGCTCAATTTC